>NC_052354.1:39887184-40148512 GCF_009727055.1 Benincasa hispida | reverse complement strand
ACCGTTCCGAAATGTTCTCACCCAACATAGGATTGTAATGACAATTTCCAGACAGTCAAAACAGGTTTCTAACTTTGGAAGAAACAAAAAAGAAATGTAGGAGTAATAAAGTAGAGGTATACAAAAAGGAATGTGCTTTAATACAAAAGAAGATTTAGCTAGCTGGTAAAACAAATATTGTGTGACGAATACACCTACGAATAATGTCGAGTGGAATTTCCAGAATTTGAGCTATATGGTATGTCGGCGGGCACAGAAAAAACCTCAGGGATGTTCGGAAATCACAAACTTTCCCAATGGAGAACAACCTCATGTTTGTTTTCAGAAATTTGACACCCAGCGTATTGAATTTAAAATCGGTTAGGTGATCTGTGAGTAACCTGTGCCCTACTCCATGGAGGGCCACTATAAAACCAAATTATGCTATTCAAAATGTCAATATAGACAGGGTGGCCAACCAAGAGAAAAAGCGGTTGATGCTGTGTTGGCCGGATTGGAGACAATCAATATCGGGAGGCTCAGTATTTGGGGCGCTACAGTAGTCTTGTTCGTTACAACCAGATATCAACTACGAACAGATTAGTTTCCTTCCCTCTTAATGTGTCACTATGTCGATTGAACTTATTTTGACGAGTTTTGCTTAGTCCTGCAAGAAAGGTCAATCATTGTAGGGCCATTAATCCGAAGATTATGGATGTCATCTCTACGGGGAAATCAGATAAAGGAAAGTTATTGACAAAGCCTTATTTATTGGATGCAAACGACAATATTTTCCCTTGCTTTTTGCTATTCGTAGGAACCAAGTGAGAATCGTCATGTCATGTTTTATATGTGATATTTCTAGAAAAATTTCATATTAGAAAATATTCTATTAATTGATTTAATTAATTAATAAATATTTTATAATTTTTAAACAAGTTAACATATCTATTATTTATATTTATACATTTACTTTTATTGTTTGCAATTATGTTTAGATTTCATTCTATATGAAAAATAGAAAAAACACCTATACAAATCAAATATATACCCCAAAAAAGAGAGGTTATTTATTTCTGTGATATCGAGAAAACATTCCTCTGCCTGAAATTTTATAAAATATTGTGAAATGTATTAAATGGATCATTCTAGAAAAAATTATAAAAATAATCTATAATTGATTTAAATTAATTAATAAATATTTTATAATTTTTAAACAAGTTAACATATCTATTATTTATATTATATTTACATTAGTGATATTTTATTGTTCAATTTTTTGTTTCTAGATTTGTCTATTATATAATGAAAATATTGATTCACCTTTCATGTCAACATCGAATATATGAAAATATAAAAATATCAATAAAAATATTGAGAAACCATTAGAAATTTAATACTATGGATGAAACTAAAGATAATTGCTCAAATGGAAGGGGGGTTTGATGTTTGTTATTAATAACCATTATAATTCAGGATTGAGTTTTTCTTCTTCTATTTTTAATGTATATCTTGACATCAATAATAAGTTCTAGTAATATCTTTGAATTTCAGTGTTTCTGTGACAAATAGAATTTAATTGGGAAGAAGTCAACAAATATATATATTTTTTTGAGTTCTTACATCGGTGAGATGGACCTTTGAGACATAAAAAATAAAAGAAAAAAAACATATTTTTTTGACTAGTAGGTTTTTTTTATTAGTCTATGAGTCTCAAAATGTTATATTAATTTCAACTTTCTACCTAAATCTCAAAATATTTCAATTTTACTCTTGAGATTTGAATTCTGTTTCAATTTGGTTCCTAAATTTCAAGATTTATATTTTTAACTCTGTTTTTTTACTAGATAAAAAATCACTTTGATCTTTGGTGTTAATGTCTATTAATTATTTAAAACACTAAAAATTAATAATAAAGACTGAAAGCGAGTACTTAATAAAACAAATCTAGATTAAAAGCATAAACCTTGAAACATATAGACCAAATTGAAAAAAAAAATAAACTCAAATTTCAAGGCTAAAATTATAACATTTTGAAATTTAGGAAATAATTGAAATCAAACTTAAATCTTAAGTACTAAAATGTAAAATTTTGAAATTTAGGGACCAAATAAAAACTAAATCTAAAACCAAAGATGTATTTTTCTAAAAAAAAAAAAAAAACTCACAACTGAGATCATTAGATTAAATTTCATTTTTTTAAACAAAACTATTAGAGGTTAAATCACCAAAAGGTAGGTACTTTTCAATTCCCAAAGATCTATTTTAACGGCAGAATGAAATTTCAGTTTAATAAATTTTAGAACTTTACACAAAATTAAATCTTAGTGGAAATTATATTGCATATGTTTTTTGTTTGATATACGTGTAATGTGGGACTTTTTTATGACAAAATTATGAAAGGAATAGGTTTGAGGGGTGAATGATGAGGAGACCATTGAGCTTAAATGAGCACCAAACTTCTATTTTTTAAAAGAGGTTTCCTTTTCTATTTTTTTTAAAGAGGTTTCCTTTTCCATCTTTTCCCTTGTTTCATGGCACTATGTTTTCAATTTTGTTTTAAAAAAAATATAATTTTAGAAAACATTTTTAACTTTTTTTTTTCGAAAGCAAGAAAACAATTTAAAAAATTATACACATTAGATGTTTGAAAAGGCAGGAGAAGTATGTTTTTATTGTGTTTGCTATAGTTATAATGGAAACTATCATTACAACAAAATTGAGATTTTATGATATCTGTGACAATTATTGTAAACCCTGAAACTTCTTCCTAAGGATTCTCCGAGATGATGTGACTTATGAAAGTTGGCCCAAGGTGCTTGGAAGCATGACTTGCTCTGGCCTTGGGAAGTTTGAGGAGGAAGGCCTGAGTTGACTAAGTTCAAGGATAGTATGCTTCTAGATGGTTGATGCACAACAAACGGTACTTAGCAGGAAATAAATTTGCCTACCAGTGTTGCCACAAGGGAAAAACCATGATTGAGAGAGGTTTAGGAGAAAGAGGCACTATCCGATCAACTGGAGAGTAACGTGGTAATAGCCACTGGAAATGAATTGATGGGGAAAATCACCTACGTATGGCATTGTGGACACCCAGTAAAGATTGAGTCACATGTGCAAGACACACAAGTTGTTTGTGTGAAGATAGAGGCTAATGTGGCTTAATGAGAGTTAGCCAAATTAAAGGAAAATGCCAATTGGGAGAGCGTTACTATGACAAGATATGGGCAGTTTAGAAGGCATACAGAAAAGTACATATATATATGAAGCCTGAAGCAAAGTTAAGCTTATGTGATGGCCATCTTTTACCCTTGCCAAAATAAGAGCAAGTTCCAATCGGCTATTATTAAAAAGTCTATGATGCTTAAAGATGAAGATATCTTCTACATCAAAGGAATTTCCAAGGTAGTGCAGATTCTAAGCTCCATCGAGAAGTCTGCGATTTTTAATGATCTTTAGCGTTCCAAGAAGAATTAAGAGCTCCAAATTTTGATATAAGTTAGCTCAAAGGATGTATGAAAAGTTCATACAAGAAAATTTTGGATTTCAATGAATAGATTTCAAGGTATAGGTTCTGAAATTTGAACCTGGGATTTAGGTTGATAGAAGATAACAAGCACGCTCTGACTAAGGGTTGAAAGAAGGAAACGGGGTGATCATTTGGCTTATGCAAGGAGATTTTCAGCCAAGTTAAAGCTCCTTAGTGTAAAGATAACATTGGTATTCCATGAGAAGATTTGGCCAAAAGAATGGCCAAAACTGAAGGAAACTCGATGAAGTGTCTGAATTCGAAGAAATGGAGTATGCTGAAGTATTTGGAGCATTTTGAGCTCTTGAAGAAGAATTTGAAGCTCCAATTTGGAGGCAAGCTTCATAAAACAATTAATAAACAAGTTTCATGAAGAGAGTTTTGTCTTTTGGGCTGAAATGGATGCTATAAGTTCTAGAAAAGGAAGGAAGTCAGAAGAGCTTAGCGTTGAAGAAGTTGTGGCGTATACTATATGCCCAACTCAACCATGTGTCCAAAAGGAGACCATGTGGCCAACTATGCTATTGTATGAAGGAGTGTATGGCTTAAGGGATTCTCAAGGCTTAAAGGTGTTGGCTTTTTGGCCCTTAATCTCAAATTAAATTAATTTTAATTAATTAATTAATCAATGTTTTGATAATAACAAACTCAATTTTTAATTACTGAAAATACTTAGTATTTTAATATGTTCATAGCACTAGATCTCGAAAACAACGATTCCAACGCCTCTTGAATCACTCAAATTGGAGCTAAAACGAAGACGATATGACTGAAACAAGTCTATAAGAGAAAATACCGTGGATGACGTGAGTGACATAACCAGACCATCTGCATGTAGACATGTTGGCAACATATTGGTTGAATGATAGATCATTAAGAGATTAACATATGATGGGACTTTTTGATTTTTGGATTAATTTAAAATTAAAAAAAATTGAAATTAAAAAGAAATTTAAAAAGAAAATAAATTTAATATTATTTTATGTTTGTGTCTAACGGCTAGTTTTTTTACACATGGTATGTTTTTTATTTTTGGATTGACTTTAAAAAGAATGAATTTAAAAAGAAAATGAATTAAAAGGAAAATGAATTTAATATTATTTTTATGTTTGTGTTAACGGCTAGTTTTTTTACACATGGTATGTTTTTTTTTTTTGGATTAATTTTAAAAAGAAAAATGAATTTCAAAAAGCAAAGGAATTTAATATTATATTTTTTGTTGTATCTAACGATAGGTTTAGTTTAAAATCTCCACCATTGATTTTTTTCTTTCCAAAATCCAATGGTCTAAATTAATTGTGGTTTCTAAAAATTTTTCCATCTCTATATAAACCATCTTCCTCTCAAATTTTTAAACCAACAAATTTTACATTTCATACTCAAAAACTCAAAAGTTCCATTGTTGCTCTCTCTAAGTTCCTTTTCCCTTTTCATCTTATTGTTGAGAGAGTGTTATTGTATTGTGAGGATAAACTTGTTGAGTGCTTAAATACTTGTAAATTCACTCTATAGTGAGAGTTATATTGTGTTCTTCAAAAATTCCAACATTTGTAACAGTTTGATCCTAAAACCGTTGGAAAGGATCGGGTTTCTTTTGAACCCGTAAAAATAGCGGTGGTTGTAATGGTTGGACTCTAATTCGTGGAAAGAGTCTGAAAGATTTTATTTAAATTCCCAAGAGGCACTTGGAGTGGAGTAGGTCGAGTTTGACCGAACCACTATAAATATTACGGTGTCTTCTTCTCTAACTCTTTCCTTTTTATTTTGCAATTAATTTAAGCAATTTATTATATGTTTTAGTTTGTTCTTATTTATTTGCTAAAATTTGATAGAATTAAATTATCACATTTTTGTCATCTTATTTGTTGCATAAATTGAATTTTTCTTATTATTTATAAAAAGTGTATTAATTAGTTTAATTGGGTTAATTTAGAAAAAAAAGTTTAATTAAACCCTATTCTGCCATATCGATCCAACAAAAGGACTAGGAAAGGAGTTAACTAAGTGTGAGTGGCTTCTAACTCTAAAAGCATTTTAAAGTATACGCTTTCACTAGTTTAAAAGTTAAGCATGTCTGAAAATGCCCAAGTATAGTATGTTTTATAAATAAGCTCAAAGCATGCTTTAGATGAGTTTACTTACTCAAATATGTTAAGTTTTCTTAAAAACTTAGAGGTGGATGCATAGTAAGTCCCATGAAAACTAAGTGTTGAACCCAAGTCTTACCTAAGGCATAAATGTTTTAAAAGAAAGCTAAAGCATGAATTTCTTAACAAATGCTAAATGGTGAATTTTCAAACGCATGCTTTCACCCCTAATTCAGATTAAGTGAACACAGGGCTTGACCGGAATCAATGTTTTCAAAGCATGCTAAACAATGAGTTATCCTTTTATGAACTATATTTTCAAGTATGTTTAAAAGTATGAATGATTTTAAAGGGAAGTTTATAAACCACAAGTTATGCACTATTTTAAACGTGGTTTTTGTTGGGTTTTATGCCCTAAAACTCGTAGATAGTAAATGTTGTTAATTGATTGTCATCAATAAAATGTTATAGATGTTAAATCAATAAATGTATTGTTTGTATTGTTGTCTATCTTGTCTTAATAAAACTATATCCAATAAACTAATATCAAAGGTTATCTTATGAGTTTCAAATTGTATGTGGAGACATACAGGGGTCAATGTTCAAGATACAACCTAAATGGTCTATAGTATAGGGATAAGGTTGGGTACCTTATCCTGATAACACTATGGATATGACCCGCTTTGTATTTGATACAAATGTAATAATCTAATGTGTTCGTGTAGGTGATATGCGAATGGGAGTATCATATGTAATGATTTTGCATAAGACTGGATTGCAAAATAGTAACCACTAGATGTAACACCGTTAACGAGTTTAGTTCCTATTTCAATAAGATGATCTAGGCGATTTAGTCTCAATTCTGAGTATATTATGAACTTTTGTTCACGAGGGATTGTCCACTGATTTGCATGGGTGAGGGTGGCCAAATCGTCGATCCAATATGCCTACCATTTTAGGGACAAGACCAAGTGGAGAGCTGGGAATATAATCATACAAGATGAAATTCACTCCTTCCCTCCTTGAGGGTAAGTAGATGAGTGTTCCCTTATGTGGTGTCTCTGGTGAAAGAAATCACAAACGGGGATCTCCATGAGCAGCAGAAGGGATTGTTCCAAATTGCATTCGAATGAGCACAAACAATTACAGTCTTAAACAAAAACATTTAGATTATGCATATACAAAAATTACAGCATGTTATAAGAGATTCAAGGGATAGAGTATGCGTACGTTTGAAGAACCATTATTCAAGAATCCCTCAATCAGTCTCTAAGCGTCAAAACGAGCACACGAACGCAACAAACAGACTGCGACCAACACGAACGTCTGAATGATCCTCAAACCAAATCGAGTCCAACTCGATTCACGAACGGATGTAGAACACCACCACAAGTGTTACCTTGGTATTCTTGGTGTGAGAATCCAAGAGTTATGGGCTATGTATGATATTGGCTTGAGGAAGACAGGAGATCTACGATCGAGTAAGTGAGAGATAAACATACTGTCTATCACATAGACGATGTACTTGATCGTTTAGTAAATGAAGCCTATCGCATAGACTTTGCTACTCGATCGTGTAGCAACGATCAACTGAGTAACTATCGTATAGTCAACTCTTAAAAGATTGTTTAGATTCTCAATGACTATCGCTTACTAAAAACAATTTTCACTTGATAGCCTTTTCCTTTTTTCGAATGTTACTACTAATTTTGGAAAACAATTTTTCTTTTATCTCACGGTTTCCATAAAACTTCCAATAACCTCCCACTCAAACGGTTATTAGAGAAAAAGAAATAATTATCATATACTTAATATATTAAAAATAAATACGATAACCAATTTAATCATATTATATTTATAACCTATAGTTTAATATTTTATCTCATGAGACATATAAACTATAGTTCTTTTTCTATTTTATGGTACTTAATATAAATCATATATATTAATTCCTCCAATTAATGTATCTCATACATCACACCAATTATCACATATAATTGAATTTCCTCTTGTTAATTTGAACCCTTCAAACTAACCCAAAATCTGATTCTTAACTTGAACCCATTGAGCTACCAAGGGGACCTTATGGACCTATAGCTTGAAGCTTCAAAGGTATGTGAATAACTGACTAAACTCTTCAGTCATGAGATCCACCATCCGTTAACTGTCGAACACTCTATTAAAAATCGGCAACTGCACTCTTCTCGCTACAGATATATTAATGTGACCATATTAACCAATCAACAGTGCGATAACCCTTCACAAATCGTTCGTAAGTACAACTGGGCTAATCTACCGTTTTGTCCCTATAGTTACATCCCCTTCTTAAGTACCACTGATTCCTCGAATGAACAATAAGTCATAGTCCTACTATGACTGAGTCCTCTCTTCCAAAGAGAGGGTGTGGCCACTATGTTCAAGACCCGGAATCAGCACTTAAGGGAGCAATTTATCTACTTACCCCCGCTTCGGGGAATTCCATCTCCAAAGTGGTAGGTTTGAGTCGACAATCTGGCTAGTCGTACCCCTGTCTCTTATACACATCTAGATGTGTATCCGGAATCAGCACTTAAGGGAGCAATTTATCTACTTACCCCCGCTTCGGGGAAGGAGTGAATTCCGTCTTGTGTAACTAAGTTCCCAACTCCCCAATCAGACGAATCCCCAAAAAGGTAGGCTTGTGAGTTGGCAATCTGGTCACTCTCACCCATACTAATCAAAAGACTGCCCTCATAGGCAGGAGTTCCCAAAACACTCAAGATTAAAGTCATGTCACCTATGGTCATTTTAGTGAGATGTAAGTCTCAATTATCAACGACATTAAATAAAGAGACTAATCATCTCGTGGTCCGGTCTTATACAAACTTTTTGTATAGGATACCCCATGCATGTCTCCACATGAATGGTCAGGATCAGACCATTTCTAGCACTTTACAACATTTGTAAATATCTACAAAGCGGGCAGTATTCGTAGTATCACAAGGATAAAGTATCCTTCCTTTATTCTTATACTACAAACCATTTAGGTTATTACTTAAGGCATGATCCATTTGTATGTCTCACATACATGCTTAAATTTACATAAAATAACCACGGATCTTAGTTTATTGGATATGAGTAAATAAAAATAAAATAACATTTATTTTATTAATAACAATGTGAACAAAACTGTTTACAAACTACGAGACTCCGAGAGAATTAGAACACTAATCCCAACATTCGGGACTTGAACAAAGGAACCTACCCTCTCATTGACCTAATAGGGGTTTCTATTTATTGGTTAGACCATAAACAGGTTGTTCATTAGAGAAGCATTTGTACTTAAAGAGCTAGAGGTAACCCAAGGGTAAAACAGTAATTTGACTGAGTTGGAGTTATGAACACTCGTGAATGACTAATTTGCTGGTATTGGTCTATATCCGTGTGTTGGGATTGGTGTCTTAAATCTCTCTTGTATTCTTATAGTTTGTAAATTCTCTATAAACAAATTGTTATTAATAAAATAATTGTTATTTTATGAACATACACTTAATTCAATAAATATGTATATAGAGACATACAGATGGATGATGTTTAAATGATAACCTAAATGGTCTGTAGTAGATGGATAAAGCTGGGTACCTTATCCGAATGACACTACGGATACGACCTGTTTTATAGATGTTACAAGTGTTATAAAGTTTTACAAATGATCTAATCCTGATCATTCATGTGAACACATGTGAGTAGAGGTATCTTATACAAGGAATTTGTATAAGACCTAGCCGCGAAATGACTAGTCTCATTACATAACGCCGTTAATAATAGAGACTTACATTTCACCAGGATGACCATAGGCGACATGGCCTAAATCCTGATGAAGTTGTGAACTCTTTCTTATGAAGGTGGTCCTTTGATTTTTATGGGTGCGGGTGGCCAGATCATCGATCAATATGTCTACCATTTTGGAGACACGTCTGATTGGAGAGCTAGAAACATAGCTACACAAGACGGAATACACTCATTTCCTGATGTCGGGGTAAGTAGATAAATTGCTCCCTTAAGGGCTGATTCAAAGGCTTGAACAATGTGATCACACCTTCTCTTTGCTAGAGAGGGTGTTAGTTCCAGATGGAGAATTCGTGACCAAAGAAGGAATTACATGAAGATTATTGGCTTCATGTGTAAGTGGTATTTCTTCCCTATTTCCTTTAAAACATGCTGTATTTTATTGTATAATGCATAATTCTTTGTTATGTAAAATGGGATTCTATGAAAAATAAAAATTGGGAACAATCCCAATTCCACTGTGGAACTTCACCGATTCATCATCGTGGACACAAAAATATATCTGTTGTGAGAAGAGGGCAACTGTAGGTCTTTAGTGGAGTGTACCCAAAATTAATGAATATTGATTAACTTGGTTAATGAGTTTAACCAATTAATCTCATATCGTTGGAGCTTCTGATCTACAGGTCCACTAGGTCACCTCGTTAGCTCACTAGAGGATACTTAAGAAGGATAATTTAAATTGATGTGATTAATATATAATTAATTATAGATATGATCTATAATCAAATTGAAAATTAATATTTGAATAAGATTCAAATTAATTAATTCAAGTGAATTAGACTCACAAAGAATTAATTAATAGAGAGGTTTTGCACATATACATGGGATGTGTATGATAATTAAATGTATACATTAATTTGGGTTTAATGTATAAGTAGTTATTTCATTAATTTGCAAATCAAAATTAAATAAATGTTATTTAATTGTGCTAATTAATTGAATAAATGTTATTTAGTTAAATATACTAATTAATTAATTAAATATTATTTAATTAATTATAGAAAAGGAATATATATTGGGAAAGATGCTTGGTCCTTCTTTATATAAAGACCTCCTCATGGCCCTTTGGGAATGTACTTGAATACACAATTCTCATTGTAGAGAAACTCTGACAATATATAACTCCTTAGCGTTATTGTGTAGAATTTTCTCTAAGCCATAAAACCTCTCAACTCTCCAAAACAATTTTTTCCTCTCCCTCTTCTAATAGTTGGATAAGACCGGACCACAAAATAGTCACTTTTCTTTATAATGGTCGTTTACTGTTAAAACTGACTATTTCAATTCGATGACCTAAGATAACTTGATCTCAATCCTGAGCTAACTATGAACTCCTGTTTATTCGGGATTATCCTTTAATCTGCATGAGTGAGAGTGACTCAACATTGTTGCTCAATAAGCCTCCCATTTTAGTGATAAGACCAGATTGATAGTTGGGGACATAATCTTGCAAGACGGAATTCACTCCTACCCATCTTAGGGTTAGCAGATAGGTTGTTCAACTACTAGTAAATATGATTTACCTTGGTTCGCCTTTTTCGCTTTCTTTTCTGCTAAATATTTCGGGCAGTTACGCTTCCAGTGTCCACCTCTCCGCAATGGAAACACTTCCCTTTAGAAGCTTTGTTTTTGTTTTTGTTCTTCTTTGTAGTGGTCTTCTTATTCCCTTTACCCCACTTCTTCATTTGTACAACCTTGTTTTTTGAAGAAGAGGGAACAAACTTCTTATTATCAGCGGGTTTTGTCCCAGACGTAGAACCTTTTAGAAACTTTTTAGGTCATGAAATAACATCTACTTCACTTTCTTTAAGTTTCATCATAGACTGATATATCTGTAGCTCATTCAATAGTGTAGTCAAATTATAAGTAATTTTGTTCATAACAACATTGGTTCTGAAAGGTAGATAACTCTCCGGAAGAGATTCTAATATCATAGGGACTTGACTGATTTCATCTATCACCGCCCCATGAGCCTTAGAAATATTAAAATGGATCATCATATCGAGAACATTTTCTCTAACATTGGTACCATCTTCCATGCGAGTACTATAAACATACTTAATTGACTTCATGTCGAACAGAGGATGACGGTTGCCCGAACATCTCTTGAAGCGACGCCATTATCTCATGGGTAGTGGGCATTACCTCATGTTTCTTATTAAATACATCGGATATACTTGCTAAGATATAAACCTTGGTTTTTTCGTTAACCCTAACCCATCGATCATAGATGTCCCGAACATTTCGGTTTGCTGTTATGCTGGGAATCGGAGGACATTCCTCCATCAACACAAACCTCAAATCATCCACAACTAATATCGTATTAATGTTGGATTTTCGGTTTGAATATCCTTCTCCGTTAAACTTATCGGAAGCAAGCAGTTGTATAATTGAATTTGATATTGCTGAAAAAATTTAAACAAATTCTATTAAACTTATGCATCTAAATCCAATTTTTAACAAAAAAACAACAAAGTACCCAAAAACCTTTATTTATTTGCAACAGTACTTTAGTGATTTAGAATAGTTGCTACCGTGGGGCAGTAAAAAAAAATTCCTTCATTGAAACGAGACAATCCTGACCAAATACTATATCAGAATAACTCTTTATTCCTATAGTTCTTTTGGTTATCATTTTCGGTCAAGATCTTTACTAATAATTAGTAATTCTTGTAAGTGTGACCTACCATTTTTAGATTTTATAGAACGGTATGAATATGCCCCCAAGATGAAGACAATATCCAAGACGAAACTATAAGACCCTATTCATTTATGAAGCTTGGGTTGTTCTGAATCCTATGTTACAACCCTCCGTGGGGATCGCCGTGGTTAACGACTAGTTAGTGCCACCTAAAAACGACAGCAGATACAACATAGGAATCTCACATTTCAAACTAATGGAGGAGACCGTAGGACAATGTTGACACATTTCCTTCACCCACTTACTATGAACTACTTCCCCTATTCATCTTGTTATTGACCCATGCAAACATTTTTCGTATGGAGTAGTCGCAATAAAAGTGACACAAAACCGAGCATGGACCTCACGGTGTGAACTCTTGAGAACGTGAGAGCTATTAACTTTATATTGAATGTATTGTTAATCTCCCACTGAAGTGTTCTAAATGTTTGGGTATTCATTTACTTAGGTTTTATTACGGCTAATTAAGAAGAACCTAAGTCTATGTGATTTTATCCAAGTATAACATTTATATCTGGACATTAACATACGATGTCTATGTGTTGAAACCAATTTTAAATCTCACATCGCTCACACAAGCTCATAAAATCAGTTAACAACGCTCTCAATTTTCAGTCATAATCCCCAGGTAGGAGGTGTTACATAAACCGTCAACTTAAGTACCCCTAGCCTTAGATAGGTTTATGAACCGATTTGAGTTTGTAACCAAATTTTATAAGGTAACAATCAATTTTAACAGTTAAAACTAGTTGTGAGCATGCTGTGTATCTTTGTTATGGATTTTAAAGTCTAATTTCATTTTATAACAAACTTATAAAATAAACATGCTTTAAACCAACCATAACATGCTTCAAAGGCAAAAATTAACATAATAATTACATCAATTTTTAACAAACCCTAAAATATGCATACTATATATTATAACTAATTATAACATACAATAATGCGTATAACATGTTTACCTATGGTGGATTTTAAATCTAAATGACATACAATATGCACAAGCATGTTTTAATTCAAAAATAATATATATCACATGCATAAAATAATTAAATAATACTAATATGGTTCAACTTTGGCATTCTAGAAAAACAAAATACTAAATTATTACAAAATTGTATAATAAAACAACATTAAATTGGGGGGGCGGGGAACCGCTCAAACCGACCCAAACCGGACTCGAATCGTTTAAACCAGACTAGCTAAAACCTTTTTGAAGTTGAACCGTACCGAGCAAGAAGAGAATCGGTCGAATTGGCTCAAATCTCGCTCACTAATACGTCAAACTGGACAAAAACTTGTTTCCTTGCTCGGTCAACACTCGTCAAGCTGGTCAAACTCGTCTGGTTTTGTTGAAACTCGATCTTTGACGGCTGGTTGAAAGAAAAACTCGCTCCTCGCTCCTCGGTGAAACTCGTTGCTCGCTCGACTATGAGCAGCATCATGACACTTAAGGGCAGCGTTGCAACACTGCCTGGACAGAAGCTCACAATCCAGTTTTCTACAACTCTGCCTTCTTCACTTCTTTCTTCAATTACAACTTAATTTCAACTCTAATGATTCCAAATAAATTATAGACTCTTGAATACACATATAAGCTCATCAAACAAGAACCAATTACAAATTTAACTTGAAAATCAAAGAGAATTCTAATGCCAAAGTTGAATTTAAACCATATTAGTCATATGCTCAAACATGCTTAGAAATTCACCCACCAAACTCAAATTAATGAGAATTAAGTGCTTAAATCATGCTTTGATACCAATTGAAGGAGTAATATAACATGCAACGGAACAAATCAAAATCAATAAGCACTCTAACTACTCTTAATTTGAGTTTTAAACATGTTGTTCAAGTGATATTCATAGAGGGTTTGAAACAAACTTTACCTTTGAAGAAAAATCCACGAATACAGCAAGAAATCAAGAAATTTAAGCTTGAATCTTCAAGTAGACCATCACCAAGATGTTCTCTACTAATCTCAAGGAGGATTGTGTGGTGGAGACACTCAAATTGAGCTAAATTTTGGATGAACTTAAGTGGGTATTGGTTTTCACAACAGCAGTATTTTGGTTCAAAATTACAGCATGTCCCTAAATTCTCAGAATGAAGCTTCAATTTATAAGCTGAAAAGATGCATGGAGATGGTGTTTGCATGGAGGCCAGTTCAAACTTCACCAATTTAATGAAACTCAAGTGGGATTTGGTGATTAACCACTTAATCACAAGGTTGGAAAAATCCACTCAATCCCATTTAATCATGTTTTAGTCAATTTGATTAAAAAATGATTTTGTATTTAAATAAATTTATTTTATTTAAATATTTAGTTTTAAAAAATTAATTCAAAATAATTAATTTTAAATAAAACTAATTTTAATTTTAATTAAACTTTTTAATTAGAAATATTAATTTAATATCTTAATATTAAATTAATAAAACTAATTCCACTAATATGATTCAATTTCATATAATAATATTTAAATCAAAATTTAAATATTAATTGATTCTCCAATTTCATTTAATTTTTGATAAAAATTAAACGTTTCAATTGTATTGTATACAATTAATCAAAAACCTTAAATTGAGTTTGAACATTTCAAATTCATAACCTAATTTCAAAATTTCATCCAACAATACTCATTTATTTAATCCAATTTACGAGCCGTAGAGGACCTAATGGACCTTATAGATCATGAGCTCCTACGATTTGTAATTTAATGGTTAAACTCTTTAAACCGAATTAATTACTATTCGTTAACTATCAAGGCACACCACTATAGCTTGATAGTTGCACTCTTCTCACTATAGATGTGTTTCTATCCATTTCAACCATAATCAGTAAGTCTCCTTCACAGTCTGTTTGTATTTACACCTGGGTCAAAATTACTGTTTTACCCCTATAAATACATCTTGCACCTTAAGCTCCCACAGACCCTCAATTGAACAACTGATTCATAATACCATTTATAAATCATATCCGTCTCTACCAAGAGAGGGCAGGCCTCCATTGTTCAAGACTAGGCATCAGCACTTAAGAGAACAACCTATATACTAATCCTAAGTTGGGTAGGAGTGAATTTCATCGTGCATAGCTATGTCCCTAGCTATCTACCCGGTCTTATCCCCAAAATGGGAGGCTTATTGAGCAATGCCATTGGACTACTCTTACTTATGCAGATCAAAGGATAATCCCGAAATAAACAGGAGTTCATAGTTAGCTCAGGATTAAGATTGTGTTACCGTAGATCATTTTAGTTTGAAATAGTCAGTTTTAACAATAAACGGTTGTTCTAAAGAAAAGTGACTAGTTCGAGGCCCAGTCTTATGCAAACTCATTGCATATGATGCCCCCCCCACATGTATTTTTATGAATGATTTGTGGATTGCATCATTTGTATCAATATACAAAATGGGCCGCATCCAATTGCGTTACCAGGATGAAATATCCAACTTCATCCATATACTTATAGACCATTTAGGCTATATACTATAACTTGATCCTGTTTATGTCACCACATAAAGTTAAAATATTCATACTATAGCCATGAATTTGTTTATTGGATTTTCATAATAGAATGCAATATCAAGGACTTTATTGAATAAGATACTCAATAATATTTTTATTGATAAATAGAATGTTTAACATAAAATTTAGGAACTGTGAGTTTTAGGACATTCCCAACACATCAACAGTTCAGTAGCTTTTCTAGTGTTGTATGTAGACGACATCCTACTCATTGAAAATGATGTAGGTCTACTGACTGAAGTTAAGAACTGGCTAGGGACCCGATTGCAAATGAAAAATTTGGGAGAGGCTCAGTTTGTTCTAGGAATTCAGATCTTTAGAGATCGCAAGAACAAAATGCTAGCTCTGTCTCAAGCATCATACATTGACAAAATGCTCGTAAAGTGTTCGATGTAAAACTCCAAGAGAGGTTTACTACCTTTCAGGCATGGAGTTATATTGTCTAAGGTACAGTGTCCTAAGACACCTCAAGAGGTTGAGGAAATAGATGGATCCCCTATGCATTAGTTGTTGGCAGCCTAATGCATGTGATGTTATGTACTAGACCTGACATCTGCTATGCGGTGGGGATAGTCAGTAGATATCAGTCTAATCCAGGATTTGATCACTAGACTGCCGTTAAGAATATCCTCAAGTATCTACGAAGAACGAGGGACTACATGCTCGTGTATGGTTCTAATGATTTGATCCTTACAAGATACACATACTTTGATTTCCAAACTGATAAGGATTCTAGGAAATCCACATCAGGATCAGTGTTCACTCTTAACGGAGGGGCAATAGTCTGGAGGAGCACTAAGCAAGGGTGCATTGCTGACTCCACCATAGAGGCTGAACATGTAGCGACTTGTGAAGCTTCTAAGAAAGTTGTTTGACTCAAGAAATTCTTGACTGATTTAGAAGTTGTTCCAGATATGTCAAATCCCATCACACTTTATTATGATAATAATGGCGAGATCCTAGGAGTCATAAGCGCGGGAAGAACGTAAAGCAGAAGTATCATCTCATCCGAGAGATTGTGCATCGAGGGGACGTGATCATCACGCAGATAGTTTCGGAGCACAACGTTGCTAATCCATTTATAAAGGCCCTCACGGCTAAGGTGCTTGAGGGTCACCTGTAGAGTATGGGTCTATATGATAGGCCACGTTTAGACCAAGGCAAGTGGAAGATTTGTACTAGGCGTGTTATGCCCTAGTTTATTATTTGTGTACTTTGTATATTAGTTTGACTTATATATTGTACACCCCATTAGCTTTAGGTTAAGTGAGAGATTGCTGAGGTTGATGCCCTAAATTTCGTAGGGTCTTATAGTTTGTAATTGTAATGTACAAGCATCTTATTTAATAAAATATATGGTGTTTTATTTTATTTGTAGTTGCATTAACCACAAACCAATAAACCAAGATCCAAGGTTATCTTGTAGCTTAAACATATATGTAGAGACATACGGGTGGATCATATTTAAGTGATAACTTAAATGGTCTATAGTAGATGGATAAGGCTAAATACCTTATCCTGGTGACACTACGAGTATGGCTTGCTTTGTAGATGTTACAATTGTTGTAAAGTGATACAAATAATTTGATCACTGGACTACCGTTAAGAATATCTTCAAGTATCTACGGAGAACGAGAGACTATATGCTCGTGTATGATTCTAATGGTCTGATCCTTAAATGGTCTGTAGTGTTCGAGATCGCTCAAGGAGTTGTACGTGATCAAGATCTTTTGGAGATCTGTTCGTTGGAACATTGGAGAGGATTCGTGGCACTTGGGGAAAATAAGGTAAGAACTGTTCTAATCCTTTCTCCAATAGCATCCTAGTTTATGTGTCTATTCTATTCTAACGATTTTGTTTATTACAAAAATCGAATCGTGGGATGCAAGGCGATATCACACAAGAACGCTTCTGCTGTAGGATTCGATCCCTTCAATTTGATCAGCATAAGAATTCCTAACGTGCTAAGCATTTTATGTAATGTTATCTACTAGAATGCTCATGTTTTCTAAGGATTTTTAAAGAATCAAAGTATGATGTATGTTTAGTATTAAAGCATGTTTTAGTACTCTAATGATGAAACCTGAGACTGAAGGAAATGAAAGTATCCGAGACCCTGAAATTGAAAAAGATGAAGGTATCCAGGGAATACACTATGAAAGTTTTATTAGTTGGCCATTGTTTTCTTGCTTTTATACGGATAAATGTATTTAAGATATGGATTTATTGAAAAACTATGAAGTATTATTCTCATGTTTTAGTATGAATGGTTTATATGAATGATCTTCATCAATCAAAGAGATAAAGTTGATGAACGACAGTTTCTTGTAAAGTTAAAGTATGTTTCCTAGATTTTACTGAAACAATGTTTAAAGATATGTTGACTTTATTATGAAAAGCTTATGAACGAAAGCTTTGGTTTTAACTATGATATTTTTAGTAAAATGATATTCCTGGTTTTGCTGGAGCTTGGTTTGAGGAACCTTCTAATTTAATGTAAAAGTGACATTTGGTTTCTTCTGAGATTCTTTGCTAAAACCATGTTTAATGTTAACTATATGTTCCAATAGGTTTTCTAAGTTAAAGCTTGAATAATGTGCTAAATGATTTATGATATTGATTTGCAAAATGGGTTTCCAAAGTAAAAGCTTATGTTCTTTAAACATGCCACTCATTGGGCTTCCTAGCTCGCACTTTTTTATGATTTTGTTTTTCCCTCGCAGGTAGTAGAAGTGTTCTAGGATTCTAGGGTTGTGGGTTGCTTGACAGAGAAGGCCCAATTTGCCACCATCGTTAAATATTGTTAGCATTGTGTTTGGGTTTGGTCTGTAATTAAACAACCTCTACCGAAGTAGAGTCAGGGCTTGGTCTGTAATAAGTTATTTTCTGAGGGTGATGTTGTTAATGGAGTAATGTGAAGAGCAGTTAAGTAGTGTTCTGCGATAGAATTGGTAATATTCAGGTTTACAGGTTAAAGCATAAAGCAAAACATGTTCTTAAGATGTTAGTTTAACAAGTTCAATTGGTAGTAAATGTTATAAGAGGGTTGCCATTTACTGTCCTCACATCTTCCTCTTGGAGAAAGAAGTGAATCTTGTAGGGGTCGTGATAATTATTTTCAGCCATTGTATCCCCTAAAAAAATATGAACATTAATGATAGTTTTTTTTTTTAAAAAAATCATAATTGGTCTTCTAATGACATAAATAATTGTCAATAATGAACAATTAGTGACAATGATAAATTGAAATTGTCAACTTTACCATGACATGTTATCATTATCATCAATTGACTCAAATAAGTTATTACTATAGCGTTATGAGAATTATAAAATATCATAAAAATATATAGTGAATCTTTCTTGTCAAGAATATTTGGACCATGACATTTTTTTGTTGTTAAGAATATCTAAACCATGACAAATGATTTATTTCAACAAATGTTCTATCATGACACATTTTTATTGTCACACGATTTCATATTATGACACTATTGTATTATCAATAAAATACATTTTTTTTTATAGTTATTATTTCTTTCAACCTTGTCATTACACATATGATTTCCATAATCAACTAATCCTTATTTAAACACAACAACAATACAGACAATATAAGTATATATATATAATATAATAATAATAATAATAATAATAATAATAATAATATTTTTACAAAAAGACCGACTAATAATAATAGGTAAATGTTTTACATGAAGCAAGTTAATTAAGTACAATAAGTACGTTGCAACGAAGTTTCGCCACTAATCTTACAAAAAATCTTATAAACATATCAATTGCTCCATGGCTTCACTGCTGTAACGGATTCTTGCAAAACATGGTAAGAAAACAAGAAATTACTATTTTATGGTTCAACTCTGCACATCAATATTGATAATGATAACAATATAAGAATGTTTTGCCTTTTAAATGCCAGCAATTTTTCCAACTTATCGATATTGCCAAAACATTAATATTATGGCATCAATATTGATGTCACAACCTATAGTCACAAGTATAAATATCCAGAATCAAATAAAGTAAATGTTTTAGTTATAGAAAATAATAATCTTCTTTGATGGTTCACTTGTGCAGGCCTAGTAAAATAACACAATACTCATTTTAGAGTTTGACTTAAAACATTTTTAATCTATAGTAGTTTACAACACAAAATATCCTTAACGTCTTCAAAAGGAATTTATAGTAATTCACAACACAAAAAATCTTTAAACCTGTTGAAAATAAATATATATCTTAGGGGCGTTTTTGTAATTTATTATGCACTAGGGCTTTCTACTTGTCTATTTATTTGAGCAGCTTTCTTGTAATTCGTGTATAAGAAAATAATAAAAAATCAGTTCCTATCGTGGTTTTTTCTCCATGTTTTAGGATTTTCTACGTTAAACTTATGCATTCTCTTATTCTCTTTTCCATTATGAAATTAGAGCATGGTGACGAAACCCTAGCCGTCATTGATGAAAATCAACCACAGTCTCCACCAGCTCTGAACGTCGATATTGTAGCCATAATATAGGCAACCATTGAACGATACCTTCAAACTGCACTACCTCATCTTCTTCAGCCGACTGCCACCAGTGGAACTGCCTAGCTAAAACCAGCCCAACGCTTCAGACCCCCCGCCACTCACTAAATCGTAGGCTCGACGCTTCAGATCAACACCAATTCCACCCGCGCCGCTCACCAAATCGAAGGCCATCCAGTCGCGGCTCTTTCGTCGATCAGCGTCAATTCGTCTACCCATTCTCGCCAGTCGCATTCATTCGACTTCGCCTAGTAGTAGTCGCTCCAGCTGCCAGCCATTAGCCAGCAGACTGGCTTCCTTTTGCACTGCCCTAACCGACTTCTTTAGCCGACTTGTAGACTCCACCAACTACGCCGACCCAGTGGCTGTCCTCCTCAACCCAAATGGCAGCCCTCTTTAGTCGAGCCATGGTGCCTCCTTTGATCAGCAAGGTTCTTTAGCCACGCCAAGCAATAGCAGCGTGGCTCACAGTTTTATCCCGATGGCATCGAGGGGCTTTAAACTTGGAGAGTCTTCGTCTCAGTCTCTTGGACAGCAGCAGGTTCCAGGAAATCAGGGCAATATAGGACCTGTCAGTGTTTGCCCAAATGAGATCCAACGTCAGTTTGCCCATCTCCAGTTGCAGATTACAACTCTCAGAGCTGTTTTTGGTACAAACTCACAACTAGTCCAACCAGATCTCTTCGCCAACATATCGATGTATTCTGAGAATCTGGCAAATTCTTTCCCTACCTTACCCACTGAAGAAAATCGGAAATGAGATTTCCATGAGCAGCGGAACAAGACTATTCCAAATTACAATCATGAATCAACAATACATTTACAGTCGACTTCAAAACAAACGGTTATACAATTATACAGAGAAATTACAACATGAATAAATTCAAATGCATAGAAAGACAAACTCTATGCACATAGGCAGATACGTCTCCACGCTCCGTTGCGCACTCTGATCGAACAACACGAGCGATGAAGAAACAATTGAAAATAATAATGTTGAGGAAACTCCAGATAGTGAAAGTGGCACTAGAGAGGATGAATGTGTAGAAGATCCCTCAGAAGACAAAACCAATGGAGCAGACGACCGAATGCGATGAAAAGTCAGACGAAATGAAGAATCTTGATGTTTCTCTCGATCTTCCCATTGCCCTGAGAAAGGCACTAGGTCTTGTACAGAGTATCCTATGCACAATTATATGTCTTATAGTAACCTGTCACCCGAATTCAAGGCTCTCACTACCAGCCTAGACACAGTAATGATACCAAGTAGCATACATAAAGTAATGGAGATTCCTGAATGGAAAGCTGCAGTGGTGGAAGAACTAAGAACTCTTAAGAAGAACGAGACGTGAGATCAGGTTATTCTCCCAAAAGGACACAAGATGGTTGGATGCAAATGGGTGTTTACTGTAAAATACAAGTCTAATGGGGCGATCGACAGGTATAAAGCTAGACTGGTTACCAAAGGCTTTACTTAGACCTTTGGGATAGACTACTCAGAAACCTTCTCTTCCGTAGCCAAGTTGATGTTGGGATTGGTGTCCTAATTCTCCCAGAGTCTTGTAGTTTGCAAACTTTGTACACATTGTTATGAATAAAATAAGAGTTATTTTATTTTTCATTTACTCATATCCAATAAACAAAGATCCATAGTTATTGTATGTAAACTTAAGCATGTATATGAGATATACAAGTGGATCATGCCTTAAGTGTTAACCTAAAAAGGTCTGTAGTATAAGGATATAGGAGGGATACCTTATCCTAGTGACACTACGGATGAGACCCGCTTTGTAAAGGTTTACAAGTGTTGTGAACTACTACAGATGGTTTGATCCTGACCATTCATGTGGAGACATGTGAGCGGCGGTGTCATATACAAAGAGTTTGTATAAGACCAGACCATGAGATGACTAGTCTCTTTATATATCGCCGTTGATACTTGAGACTTGCATTTCACCTAAACGACCGTAGGTGACATGATCTTAGTCCTGAGTGTTTTGGGAACTCTTGCCTTTGTGGGTGGTTCTTTGATTAGTATGGGTGAGAGTGGCTACATTTCTAACTCAACAAGCCTACCTTTTTGAGGATTTGTCTGATTGGGGAGCTGGGAACTTAGTTACACAAGAGGGAATTTACTCCTTCCTCGAAGAGGGGTAAGTAGATAGATTGTTCCCTTAAGGTCTGATTCTGGGTCTTGAACATAGTGACCACATCTTTTCTTTGGAAGAGAGGACTTAGTCATAGTAGGACTATAACTTATGTTCATTAGAGAGATTAGTGGTACTTAAGGAGTAAGATGTAACTACAAGGGCATAACGATAAATTGGCCTTGTTATACTTACGAGCGATCTGTGAAGGGTTATCGCACTATTGATTGGTTGATATGGACACAAAATATATCTGTAGTGAGGAGAGTGCAACTTTCAGTCTTTAATAGAGTGCCCGACAGTTAACGGATGGTGGATCCCGTGACTAAAGAGTTTAGTCAGTTATTCACGTACCGTTGGAGCTTCAAGCTACAGGTTCATAAGGTCCCCTTGGTAGCTCAATGGATTTAAGTTGAGAATCAGTTCTTGGTGTTAGTTTGAAGTGTTCAAATTAACAAGAGAAAATTCAATTATATATGATATAATTGGTGTGATGTATGAGATACATAAAGTGGACGATTAATGTAAATATGATTTACATTAAGAACCATAAAATAAAAAAGAACTATGGTTTATATGTTTCATGAGATGAAATATTAAAATTATAGGTTATAAATATAATATGGTAAGTTGGTTATCATATTTATTTATAATAATATTAATTATTTGATAATTATCTCTTTTTCTCTAATAACCAATTGAGTGGGAGGTTATTTGTAGTTTTATGGTAACTGTGAGATAAAAGGAAAAATGTTTTCCTAAAATTAAGAGGTACTTTATTTGGAAAGAAACTCACGGAGAATGCTATCATGTGAAAGTGTTTCACTAAGCGATAACTAGTAGATAGGCTAAACGATCGTGCACGTTTTGATTATACAAAAGTTCATCAGCTGATCGTAGCTAAACAATCGCGTGGTGTTGTCTATACATAGGCTACCATTTACTACACGATTGAACATATCGTCTATACGATAGACAACTTCCTATCTCCCACTTGCTCAATCGTCTACATGATTGTTGTCCTCTAGTCTCTTCCTCTAACCAAGTTCATACCGAGCCCACAACTTCTGGATTCTCACATTGAGAATACCAAGGTAACCATTGTGGTGGTGTCCTAACTCAACTCGATTAATTTTGAGGTTCTAGAGGCCGTTCGTTGGGTTCGTGATCATTGTGTTCAAGGAGCTTTTGGTTGTTCGTGTTGTTTGTGTGGTGTTTACTGTTGATCGTGCTGTTGTACCAGTCGTTGTGTTCGAGCATTACTGTTCTTAGACACATGGAGATTGATCGAGGGAGTTTGAAGAATGGTTCTTCAAAGCTACGGATACTCTATCTCTTGACTCTCTTATTAGCATGCTGCAATTTCTTGTTTTGCATGACCTGTTAGTTTCCGTTTTTGTATTGTAATTGTTTATGTTCAAATTCGAATGGAATTTTGAATGATCCTTTCGCTGCTCATGGAAATCCTCATGTCTAATTTCCTTCAGCTTAATACTGTCCAGGTGTTGTTATCAATAGCAAAGAATAAAGATTGGCCTCTTCATCAACTAGATGTACATGAGTCCTCCCCCGGGATTCGAGAGTCAATTTAAGCATCGGTTCTACAGACTAAAAAAGTCGCTGTATGGATTAAAACAGTCCCCGAGGGCTTGATTTGACAAATTCACTACTTTTGTAAAATCCCAAGGGTATAATCAAGGGCACTCAGTCCACATGTTCTTTACAAAGAAGTCGATCTCAGGGAGGATTGCAGTCCTTATTGTTTATGTTAATGACATAGTTTTATCTGGTGATGATGCTATTGAGATTGTGAGACTAAAAAAGAAAATGGCCGAGGATTTCGAGATTAAAAACCTTGGAAAGCTGGGGTACTTTCTCCAGATGGAAGTTGCTCGATCAAAAGAGGGTATTTCAGTCTCTCAACAGAAGTACACTCTCGACTTACTTAAAGAGACAAGTATGATCAGGTGTAAGCCTGTTGACACCTCTGTGGAATATAATACAAAGCTTAGTAATATGGATAACAGAGTTTCCGTAAAAAAAGAGAGATATCAACGACTAGTTAGGAAATTAATTTACTTATCTCATACTAGACCTAATATATCTTACGCGGTGAGTGTTGTCAGTCAATTCATGCAAGCTCCCTACGAGGAACATATGATGGGTGTTGAGCACATTTTAAGATATCTGAAGACAACTTCTGGTAAGGGCTTGATGTTCAGGAAGTTTGATAAACGCTTTATTGAAGCTTACACCGATTCTGACTAGGTAGGTTATGTTGTTGACAGAAAGTCAATGTCTGGGTGTTGCACCTTTGTGTGGGGGAATCTGGTTACTTGGAGGAGTAAAAAACAAGGGGTTGTAGCCAGAAGTAGCACTGAAGCTGAATACAGGGCCATGAGCCTAGAGATATGTGAAGAGATCTGGTTGAAGAAAGTTTTGACGAATCTCCATCAAGATAGTGAATTCCCGATGAAGCTTTTTTGTGACAATAAAGCAACAATAAGTATTGCAAATAATCCTGTTTAGCACGACAGGACAAAACATGTGGAGATTGATAGACATTTCATCAAGGAGAGACTGGACAATGGAAGCATATCCATCCCTTATATTCCTTCAAATCAGCAAGTCGCAGATGTCCTTACAAAAGGGTTGATTAGACACAATTTTGATTATTGTGTTAGCAAGTTGAGTCTTATTGATATCTATACCCCAACTTGAGGGGGAGTGTTGAAAATAAATATTTACCCTAGGAGCGTTTTTGTAATTTATTATGCATCTAGGTCTTCCTACTTGTCTATTTATTTGAACAGTTTTCTTGTAATCTGTGTATCAGAAAATAATAAAAAAGCACTTCTTATCGTGATTTTTTCTCCCTGTTCTAGGGTTTTCCACGTTAAACTTGTGCATTCTCTTCTTCTCTTTTCCATTAAAACCTTAATTTAACTTTTTATCTTGGTTCCAAACTATCAATAAATAGCTCATAAGAACTATAAACTAATTTAACTAAAAAAAGTTTTAATGAATCTATTATCAAAAGTATTTAACTAAAAAATTTTCAATGAATCTATTATCAAACTAATGGAATAACAATCACTATGCTTAACATGATCATGAAGTAATAGATTTTCATGACTTGGATTATTCTTTATTTTTAGCTTCAATTTAAGAAACAAACAACCAACAATAATTAGTATTGTTCTAAACGTTATGAAGACATTACGACTAATACCATTTTGCTCTTATAGAGATAGAGTAACACTAAGATGCATTGATAGATTGTAACTTTAAAAAACTAACAAAGAAAGAGCATTCTAATTTTACACCGACAACCACACCAGTACTTACAATTGCAACAAAGTATTTAAGCTAAGAAGCATCAACTTTACAAATTTTAGATCGAAGTAAGTTATAAAGTAAAAAATAATCCCTTATTTCATTATTTCAACATTTAGACTCATTTGTTTACCACCATCTTAACGCCCTGCAAAAAAAAAAAAAAAAAAAGATTACTCAAATCAAAGGAGATGAAAAGACAAAGAATGTTAACGTTACTCAAATTAGGTGTTTATAGATACTAAACTCAACTTAAAAGAAAATTGCTTAAAATTTTAGAGAAGGAATTGGAACCAGGTACAATCTCCAAACAAGCAAAAAATAAAGTACATGGTAACCAAGTTTAATTTTGTCACTAACTCTACAAAAAAATTTATATATCAATCACGTGCTTTGCGACTTTTCCATTTTATTGTATTCTTGCAATTTTTTTTAGAGTTCAATCCAATACATCAATATAGATAATGATAACAATGATAACACATCAATAATGTTAAGAATGGAAAGCAACTAAAAAATGACATAAAGCATAAAATACCTTCAAAATATGACAAACATTACATAAAAATGGATCAGTGCACAAAGGAAAAACTCGTGAATGAACAACAATCAAAATGCATTCTATCAAACAAGGTAAAGTCAAACCCCTTTGAAGTTTACAAAAAAAAAAAAAAAAAAAAAAAACTAAATTTATAATCCGATGAAAGTTAAGAGATCAAAATATTCTTTTAATCAAAATTGGGGGAAAAAGTGGCCTAGATTAGTAATTCTTTTGATATATATTTTTTTTCAGTAACTTCTAAGTTTTGGAAGTTAGAATTTTATATAAATATCGTACACTGCCTAGGCATTATTGACAAAGTATAATTACAAAGTGAAATCAATATAAGAATTAAAACATAATGAGCTCACAAAGAAAAAAGTTAACAAAATGATTTGATTTTGTGAATCAATTGCATATGAAGCAATCTTATATGATGGTAAATATCATATATAAAATCTACTTTTAATCACACTATATGGATATGAATAATATATTTTCAAAAAGAAAAAGAAATATGAAGATAAGTTGCACTTGAATACATTTTTTGGAAAGAAGAAGAAATAATGAAAAGGAAAGAAAAGTTGTACTCGTGTGCCAAATTAAAGGGTACAAATGGTATTAGTTTGTCCTTACACATTATACCTACGTATATTTGATTTCGTAATCAAAACAATTTTTGTACTTGAATAAAAGAAAAAATTAAGTTTCCGTTTGGTAACAATTTGGTTTTTGAAAATTAAGTCTATAAACATTACTTTTACCTCTAAATTTCTTCTTTTGTTTCCTACTTTTTACCAATGGTT
Organism: Benincasa hispida; assembly: GCF_009727055.1. Taxonomy (NCBI): domain Eukaryota; kingdom Viridiplantae; phylum Streptophyta; class Magnoliopsida; order Cucurbitales; family Cucurbitaceae; genus Benincasa; species Benincasa hispida. The sequence continues at coordinate 40,121,488 of NC_052354.1, read as the reverse complement.
TAAAAAATAAAGCCATTTTGAAAATAGAAAAGTAGCTTTTAAAATCTTGTTTTTGTTTTTGAAATTTGGTTAAGAATTTAACTATTGTATTTAAGAAAGATACAAAACATTGTAAAAAAATAAGGAGGAAATAGACTTAATTTTCAAAAGCAAAAAACAAAAAATGAAATGGTTACCAAATGTGGCTTAAATTCTCATTTGATAATAGTTTTTTTTTTAAAAAAAATTAAGCATAAAAACATTATTTCTATTCATAAGTTATACGTGTTGTTATTCACTTTCTACAAATGTCTTTAAAAATCAAATCAAATTTTGAAAAAAAAAAAAAAAAGTAATTTGCAACTCGTCGTTTTTAATTTTTAAATTTAAATGAATTCAAATGTTAAAATAATATTGAAATTTAAATGTTATTTTGTAGGTGGAAAAAGAGAATAAAAATAATTAAATTATAAAATAAAAATGATTGTCGAAGAAAAGAAAATTAAATTAAAAGGAAAAAATAAAAAAAAATAAACGAAAAACAGTAGAAAAAAGAGAAAACAATAAAAAATTAAAAAAAATATTAAAAAAAAAGGCAAACAGTGGGATTGACATGTGGCACCATAAGAACGTGCCTGGGCCACATGTCTGATCTGTAGAAGCTAGTGTAACATAGATTACATACAAAAACACTAGCAAATTGTTAATGCAAAATCATATATACACTACAAATTACTTCAGCATAGATTAACTATTTAATGTATATATTTTGGATAACAAGGTTAGAAGTTCAAAACTCTCGCGTCAAGTTAAATAACATGATATATATAGACCCAAAACAACATAGAAAATACATCACAAAACTTTTTGTGTGTTAACCAAGAGATAGGTCGTCAAGTAGGGTACATTTGTGATGCTCTGGCCAAAGGAAAAGAAGTGGTGAATATTCATCTCACACACAAGCCACACAGCTACCTTTGCTAGATTTCATGTCTTTGAAAATTCTCTCCTCCAATGCCTTTGCCATTATCTGTTAACACCTGAATGCCACATTTATGATCAATTATTTCCTTAAAATGGAGACTAAAAAAATCTCTATTCAACAAGTTCTCCTTAGTCACAACTAAAGACATACACAATAGATATCTCAAGATTAATAAATCTCTCAGTAACAAATGGCTACAACAAAGAACGATAAATTAGAAAGATCTCACTGGTAAATAATTATCCATTATAATCTGACTGTATGTAGTATTAAAGACCAAAGAACACGTTGTCAAAATTTCAGTTCAATCGAAAATCGAAAGACCAAAAGGCTGAAAACACTTCTGTACGGAATGAACTGTTTTCTGTGTTTTTCCCTAATTATCTTCTCTGCCGCCAGACTCTTCTCGGTTTGCCTCAACATCGATTAACCGGATGCTGAAGGTTTTAAGCATAAAAACCTAATAGGCCATATGGGCCTCATAAATGACCCTTCATAATAAGTTAAATAACCCAACATCTTTTCAGAGGTTTTTTTTTTCTTTTTTTCTTTTTTTTCCTTTTTAAAAAAATTTTAAGAAACCAAACGAAAGAAAATATTACAAGTTTAAAAGCCAAGCAAACAATACTTTTTCCTTTTCTTTTGGTTTTATCAAGTTTTAAGTCAAAATCAATTTGTAATAAGAGGAGAGTAATCTATGTATCTTATAAATTAAAGATTATGAAGTCTTTTCCTGTTCTAAAGATCTTGCTACTTGTATGAAAGCTAGCAGGAAAAGATGAGAGAATGTCAATCTCATATTTAGGGGAGTCTAAGTTATCATTCACTAAAATTAGATTATTCATGTGTCATTGTAGTTGCCTTTTGTTAATAGGTAAGTAAAAAGTTATTTATTTGCCTTTTATTTGGAGTCACTTTTACTTTATATTGTTAGATTTAATGTCGTTTGCTAGTGAATTTTAGGATTCGAGTAAGAGAACGAGATTTTGAGATCAACAAAGTGAAAATGGATCAATTTTGCGTAATAAAGTTAAGAAGGGATAGCGAAGAAAAGAAGGCAAACAAGTGTGCACAAAAAAAAAAAGCTTCGACGCTCCACATTGATACATGCGGCACCCAAACCCAAGAGCAGGGTTTGGGATGGCATTGTGACGCTATGGAGTGGCACCGTGACGAGAACCATCCAAGGGTGTCTGCATCGCCCTAGCATCGCACCATTGTAAAATGGCACTGCGACGTCATTCACTATTTTTGAAAAAAATCTGCAATTTTGGAAAACATTTTCTATTAATCTTACGGTTTTGCAAACGTCCAAACCATTAAAAGTTTGAGCTCGTAGTGAGTTTTAGTGTAGAAAAGAGTTGAGAGAGTGAGGAAAATTGTTTGGAGGTCGTTAGTTGATCCCGAGTTGTGAATCAAGGTTTGGCAAATGTTCTTCAACAATGGAAAATCACTTCGACAATAGTCTTTCCTTTGTCTTTTAACTTTCTTTTCTCTGTATGGTTGTTAATGTATATGAGAATATGATTTTGACAACGATGAGAGACTAGACTTATTTGTTATAGAGTGCTGATGAACTCATTTATGGATTTAAGTTAATGCTAGGATTTTTATGAATATTGTGGAGTTGAATATTTTTAATGTTATTGTGATTCTTTTACATTGATGGATCCTCAATACATGTTCAATTAAGTGTTCAATTATAAATATTGTATGTTTAACTGAACATATAACTATAATGGAAAATATTGGTCGAAGTCTTAAAATTTCGATCGAACTTTCTATAGGAAGGGAATTTGGATTTTTCCCCCATTTTGATGAAATTTTGATTTTTTTTAACAACTAGATATGCTATCCTAGCTCAATAGAAGTTTTTTTTTCCCAATTTTGTGGTCATGTCTTGATTATACTAATTGTATAGTTTCACACGTCAATTTTTCACTATGTTATGCCTTTTATATCCATATTATGTTATATTATATTTTTTATGTCCTTATTATATTATGTTATATAAGCATAGAGTCATGTCCTATTATGTTATGTCATATCCATCTAATGGAGGAAGATCATCCATTAATGAGATGTATCCATCACTAGGGTCTATATATTGGTCGTATGAGTCATATCATTTTCATTTAAGTAACTATCTTCAACATTTTCAATATAAGATGCATTGGGAGCAATATTGTTGTTTCTATCAGAATTATCAATATTCTGGATTAGATGCTCCAAGGTCATCTTTTTTGTATTAGACATTTACATTTTATAATGAACAATTTACAATTATTTGTATGCAAATATTTCCCATCCTTTACTTTTGTAATCAATTATCTAATATTTGATATTTTTTGTAATTATTTTTCTATTTTTTTTTCAAATCCTTGCACTCACATCGAAATTTATACAGATATTTACAATACATTATCTTACTCTATAGAAATGATGATTAAAAATGATTAATGATAGTCTAATTAAGTCACATTCAAAGTTCCATTAACTAATTATAACAATTTCCATGTATTTTTATAAAGTTTCTCGAAATTTTCATCAATTCGGGGCCTCAATATTTCCATAAAATTCGGGATCTCAATATTTCCATGGTACATCAATATTTCAAACCTTTGTAATAACATAATATTGACTTAAAACCTCAAACTAATAATCATATCCATTAAAACCCTAAAACTTGTCTAAGTCTATAAATTTAGATTGATCCTCTAATAGAATTTTGATTTAAAATGATGGATGCATAACTTTCACATGTATGAGATCACTTCTTGAAATGCATGGATCAAAGTGAAATAGAGAAACATGCTAGAATTAAAAAGACTGTGGCAATTTTCATTAATGTGAGTGGATTTTCATTTCTCGTCTTTCTCTATTTTTTTCTACTTATTTTAATAAATTATATATTATTTTAGTAGGATGTAGGGAGATAAATAATTTTATTTACGTCATTTTGAGTCGATTTTAAATAGAATCAAGTGAAAATAACACTATATAATCACTAAACTGATAGTCAAAATTGATTCAATTATACACGTTTGTTTTATTTAAATTATTATAACTATTACTTTAAAATTTTAATTAATACAAACCTTAAAGTTTAGGATCTGAGTATGATTTTTTTTTTCTTCTTATTTTTCATATTAGAAGAAAAATTATTAGTAGTAAAAATAAGATCGAGGGAAACAATTAATAAAAATGTTGTGAATTGCTCTCATAGATGAAAGATAAATGATAATGATTGAATAAATTTGAGTTGTTTTTTTTTTAAGATGAGAGAGAAATGATAATGATTGAATAAATTTGGAGGTGGGTTACGTTAATGGATTTTAGTAAACATCACTAATGAAACTTTCTGGCAAGATGAGTATATAACTGACTGAAATACATTGAAAATATACGTTTCTTACTCGTAATTTAACATAGTTTTTATATAATTCTGAAGAGATTTAACGTTATTTGCTAGTGATTTCAGGTTTTGTTCGAGACGAAGAGTTAATGTCAACTTGAGTAAAAAAGAGCTTAAAAATGCCCAAAAAAATCAAATCGGATCCATACATTGAATGAAAAGAAGAAAAGAGGAAGAAAAATGTAGGGTAGCGCAGCTGTGCCACCCTCAGCACAAATATCCAAGAGCAATACTTTTGACACAAATGATGAAGTGCCATAGCGCTATTGAAGTGTAGATTGTATGATAATACTAGAGAGGAGTGGATTAATAATGATGCTTAAAAAATTAAAACTTTTTCGAATAATTTAAACAAACCAATTCAATCTAAAATAATTTAAAGTAACAAAATAATTAGCAACAAAAATAAATTGCAAAAATTAAAGAGTATATCGAAAGAAATGTCACAGATGATTTTCATAGTGGTTTAGAATCCCTACTCCACTCCCCAAGACTCCTTCTTGGGTATTTTACAGTAACGATTCTCTTATGGGTGAGAACCAAACGGATTTACTATTCTTTTTAGGGATTCAAGAGTCAAACCACAATCGACCATTTTGCAGGTTTAAGATCCAATCTATTATGATATTTTTCAACAAGTTTAAGATCAAACCACAGCGAATTATTTTTCGGATTCAGGATTAAACCACTATACTCGATTCCAAGGTGCCAACACCCCTTATTACAAATTCTAAATGAATTGATAATTTTTTATTCCCACATAAGAAAACTTTCACAAGAATAGATTACACAAATTTGACAACTAGAAAACACTCTACAAATTTTCTCACAAACTAAAAATAACCAAGATCAATAAAATGTGAGAGATTTAAGACTTTCTAGGCACTTTTTAGAGGAAAAGAGATGATAAAAGCTTGCTGCAAAATTTAAGAGAGGCGAGGAAGAAGATGAAATTTTGGCTAATTTATAAAATTGAAGGATTTAAAAGTAACGGTTAGATCTAGGTAAAATAATGAAAGGTGGAGATTAAAAGATGAAATTTTGGAAAAAACCCAATTTAAAATTAAGGAGAGAGAAAATTAAATTTATTCAAATTTTTCACAATGCATGCTTCAATTATTTTTAAAAGAATTTAAAATAAATCTTTTGTCAAAATAGTCATTTTTTTTAGTGCCACATGTCATAATTTGACAGTCTAACTCATTTAATTATTTCTCTACATGTATACTATCTTTTCATCCCATGATTGGTCCACTTGTGCCACGTCGTAGTCACATAGGACTTTTCTTTTAAATCTTCTTTTAGATGCAACTTCTTCGTTTCATGTCCAATTTGTGTAATTCCAAGTGCATTGAAGTCGTCTCTCCAAGCTTTATATTATGAACATTTCAAAATACTAAAATTATCATTAAATAAACATTTGTTATCATCAAAATATATGATATGGTTGAAGCTCATAAAGTTAACAAAAGCGTTACTGCAGCAAGGGATGCATGCACAAGGTCTAAAGACGAGACAACGCCATGATAACAGACAAATATTTTAGGAAAAGGTTGCAACTTTAGGAATTTTTTTCTTTTATAAATCCTAGGGTTTTTTGTTAGCTACCATATCAAATTTTGGTGTGTTTGAGGCATAAAGAAAGGATTTAGAGCAGAGTATGGAGTCTTCTTGATGTCAGAGAGATCGGAACGCTAGTGGGCCAAATCCATCCCAGAGACGTGATTGGAAGTCAAATACCTCTTCCTTCCCTTCTATTTTCTTGAATTTATTTATGTATTTTAGTAGTCTTGATTTGATTCGTCTATGGAAATCAAGCTAAACTTCTCATAGTTTTAGGGACAGTTGGATTTTTAGGTTTGATTGTTGAACATCTTGCTTCTTGAATGCTATTTTGCATTTACACTTTCTAGCTTGATCGTTCTTAATGCTTGAATATTGAATATTTGTCAATTTTTGAATGATTTTATGATTTGAATCTTGCTTGAGAGAGGAAGCTTTAGATTAGATCATGCATGCTAGACTACCACTTGAACATACAAAAAGTAGTCGGATAACGCTAGAGATTGTTGATGAAGGGTTTCAATGCTTTTCTTAATCATCTAATTTCAAGAAATTAGTTATTAGGGTTTAAGTATATATAAAAAAAAAGGATTGTTTTTGAAAGATTCAATCTGGGTAAAAGATTTCTAGATCTAAGAAATCTCATCCTCTGACTGAAGGTAGGTAATAAACCAATTCTTTGCAAGGATGTCGAGACCCCATTTGAAAAGTTTAGATTTGCAAACGATGAAGATGCCATAAAGGTTGCATTGGCATTATACATAGAAATGGTGATGGTGGGAAAAAACAAAAAAACCCAATTTGATTTGAAGATACTTTGGATAGTTGATGATACTGAAGTCTTTAGACACTATGACTGGTCCTTGATCATTTATAAATGAATATTGAAAAGCCTAAAAAAAAAATTTGCGTGATAAAAAGGAGACGTATGAAATAAAGAGACAAACAAATCTCAAACATGTCACATATTATTGCGTAAAGGGATTTGCATGTGTAATTCAGGCCCATATTTTTCAATTTATTTCAATATCAACTAATTTGTGATGTTGCATGTCTAACAATGTTTGTCTATTTAATGTAGGTATGGGCTTACAAGATATTATCCTCATCTAGTAAGTTCATAGCTACTAAAGTAAGCAAGAATGCAACCCAACGTATTTTGAAGTGGACCTATTCTCAAGCTCCATCTTGGAAGACGCTAAAAAGAAATGTCTTCTATCCTTAAAAAGTAAGAATATCTTTCTATATAAATGAATGATCGTGTAGCTTAAACTGGATGATCGCTTAGCTTAAACTGGGTGATCATATAGATTTAACTACACGATCGTATAGCTTCTACTAGGCGATTGTGTAGCTTAAACTGTGTGATCATTTAGCTTAATTTGGACGATCGTATATCTTAAACTAGGGAATCGTGTAGCTTAAACCGAGCGATCGCCTATATTAATTGTTTGTCATCTGTAATTGACTTGTTATCATCTTTTATATATAGATTATTGTTGTGTCGAGACTTATACTGATGAAAGAGGAGATGAAGTACAAAGAGGATCGACTAATAGGGATTGATCTGATCCAAGTGTTTGAAGAAAGAAGACTGATTGATGAGGATGTCACCAAAGGAGGTGATCATGATGTTGGAGCTGATCAACATTGCCTGATCAAAATGTTGAATTTGGGGAATTTGATCACGATGAGACGATTAGGGGCACGGTGATCTGTTCAAGCACAAGCGTGAATTCCTCTAATTTACTCAGTCCCATATAGAGCAACCAAACACACGTGGTCCTCCATAATGTATAATATGTAAGAAGATTACAATTAAGAGGCAGCTTGAACATACAGAGAAGCATACAAAATCTTCACAAAGTCATAAGAAAAGCAATTCTTGTAGAGTTATACGCGTGGAACTATCAGAAGTTCACAAGGATTTGATGAACTTAACGAGCATGGTTGTTAGATGGGTAAGAATTTCAATCATCGGCATGAACTCATCAAGAAAAATTAAATGAAGTTTAGATCTCTGTCCAACATTTAGGCAAGGTAATAACTGTGTGTTGAGTTTATCATTTAGTTTTGTCTAAATAATCATTTAGGGTCTATTATGCGATCATTTAGAGATCGTTTAGTATTTTCTACTTGATTGTTTATGCTTTTATATTCGATCGTTTATTTTTTATTACACGATCGTTTAGGATCTCAGTACTCAATCACTTAACTAACATTTCTGTTGATTCATTTATTTCTTCAGGAGAGCATAAAAAAGAATGATGATGGCCCCCATGATGATGGATAAATAATAATAATTGAGGGACCTATTATAATCAAGGTCAACATCAAACAGTTGATCATGGGGAAAATCAAGTGGTTGATCAGGAATATCATGTAGTGGGTGATTAAGAGGGTGATCAAAGGGGTGATATTGCAAGAACCTCTCTCCACGAGCAGCCATATCCCATAACGATGTGGTGGATGGCAATGACGTTAGGAGGATGGTATGTAATAAGTAAGTTGACGAAGGAGCACAACTGCAACATCCGATGGACACAACAGTTGATGAAAATCAACAACTGGACATAACTGTTGAGGACCATTTCGTAATCGTTGAAAACCAAACGATTGAAGAACAAACCGTCGATGAAGGAGCGATGATCGAACTATCACTGAATCGTTAGCTGATCCAACTATCGATGAACGACAGCAACTCCCTTACATCCTTCAATCTGAGGAGCCACTTCGCCTTGAATTCAACAGATGAGATACAAGCCGATGTTGGGGGGAGTGCAATTCAAAAAGAGGTCACTAAAAATAAGGTACAGTCTTTGCATGCATTACGGAATGAACATTATAGTCATTGATTTAGAATTTAATAATCGGAGAAAAGTGAACGCTCTAAGCTTAAAAAAAGGAAAAATTTGACTAAGTTTTCACCTGAAGAGGTCAAAAGGGAAAAAAAAACCTCTTCGATTAATAATAAAAAAGGTGAGTCTCAAGAAGCTCAACAATAATCTCAACCAACAATAGAGAAGCTAGGCCAACATGAAGGAGCTGAGGATATGCCTACATAATCTCAACCACCTCTGAATGAACCTCAACTCCACACAAATGAATCTTAATCACCTATAAGGGAATTGAAACCACCTACAAGTGTTATAATTCCTAACCATTTAGTCCCTGTCTCTAACTTTCCCATAAGGTTCTTAGATTATATGAACCATTATTCCCAGTCTCAGATGTTCTATGGTCGACATACAAGAATGGAGAAGCAATTAAAAAAACGAAAAAATGAGGAGAAAACGATGGTGTATACCTTCTGAACCAAGGAGTCTTCCAGAAACTTGAGAAGAATACATGGGTGATTGGGGATGTGAGTATTTCTAATTCCTTTTTTGTTTAATACTCCATCGCTCAGGTTATATGTATACCATCATTTAGTTAATCATGAATGATCGTTTAGATAATCCTAAACGATCATTTAAAAATTCCTAAACGATCGCATTATTTAAACGGCCATTTAGGATTATCTACATGATCGTTTATGATTAACTAAACGATCATTTAGTATTATCTAAACAATCTTTTAGGATTCACTAAATGATCGTTTATGATTACCTACATGATCGTTTGTGGTTTTATACACGATTTATATGCTCGATCACTTACAAGTTATCATTTAAATTCTAATTTATAATGATATTGTTCATTAATTATTTTTCATAGAATATGGACCTTCTACTGATGCACATGCACTGTAAGCTACATTCAAGACTTGAACTCTTCCAATATCTAATCATAGTGGTGGATTCGAGGTTCATGGTACAAAGTATACAATTGGAATTACTCTTTACGCTTTGGATATAAGTATCACGATTATATATATATATATATATATATACACACACACACACACACACACACAAACTTCATAGGATGCCATTATAGAGGTAGAAGGAATTTTATCAAAGGTCCAACATGATGATATGATAATGGAGGATGGGAATGTGGTAGTCTAGACGAATCAGGGATCACATATGAAGTTGTGGGTAGATAGTCAGTACTTTCTTGATTATGTGCTTGGACAACATGAAGAATACAAACCCTCATGGATGGAGGTGGAATTCATCTTTGGACCAATCAACATAAAAAAATATCGGCTCATGGCTGCCATTGACCCGTATTCATGAGATTGCCCATCATTTATTAAACGACTGCTTATGTCATTTACAAGATCGTCCATCATTAAGAACAAGATTGCTTATCCAACATTGGGCGATCGCCAAGTTTGGAGAAGCGATCTCATACTTAATGATGGGCAATTTCATAAATAATACAACCACCGCCAAGCGATTGCCCAAATTTGGATAAACGATCTCGTACTTAATCTTGCAGCCAAGATGAATACGTGCCAGGTGTTATCAATGGTTGTCTGCATGTTTTCTTATTGTGTCCTCTATCATCACACTATGTACATTTGTGGATTTGTTGTGGCTTCTTTGTGGTAGAAGGTATATTCTAACGGGTTGACGTAGACCGACACTTGGTACCTTCCGTGGTGGTAAAATTTTGAAGTCTTCAAACTTTGGTCTTAGCCTATGATATTTGAAACTGAAACATTCTATAGGCTTTGGCCGCAAGATAGAAGTATAAGATTATATCTTTGTTTTTTTTTTGTTTTTTTTTTATTTATTTATCCATCAGTTTATTCCAAATGTGATATATGCATAAGGCATGAAATGGATTGGGAAATACATTTGCCACCACCTTTCCAATAGAGATATGACAGTCTGATATAATTACTAATCTTGAAGTATCTCCAATTGAAGCCTTCAAATTAGTCGTGAACCAAGTCCGCTATGCATTGTTCTTATCGTTTACAATATTGAATACGATTGGGTATATGTAGTTATTACCATCAATACATGTTGTAATTAATAGTATACCCTTATATTTCTCATGCAAATGGGTCATGTCAACAACAATTACAAGGTGAATGCAATTCAAGAATCCCCTAGTACACGAATCGAATTCCATAAAGATGTACTTAAAATAGTGATCACCTTCAAGTTCAACCTTAAAAACCGTACCTAGGTGTGCAAGCTTTAATGCCTCATCATATGTGTTAACAATGGCATATGAACCTTCTAGCGACCCTCATGCATACACCAGTGCATACTCCCTAGCACGGTAAGCCCATTTATAGCTCATATTCACCCTATAATCTTGTGGACATCTTCAATTATAGCCCTTGGGCGATATGATCGACCCATTTAATCATACTTGGACTTGATTAAGTGTCCAATAACCAAAATTTTTGCTTGTTGATGATCGCCTAATCTTATTTCAAGTGCACATGTATGGGCACTTGGATACTTTGTCATTTCGAATGATTTACTTCCTTCCAATATTTTTGCACGAACTTACCATTTACATTCCTCCATTAAACACCGTACAGTTAACAAACTCTTTGTCGACTACTTTACATAGTAGTAAAATTCTTTCTTATTGCAAGAATTGACAATTTTACTAATAAATCATGCTTGAAAAAGAAATCTGACCAACCTTTATATCCTTGTTATTCTACAGTCCTACAGTATTGTGATAAGGTTGTCGTATGATGGTCTGTCAGATGGTCTAAGTAAATCTACAAATTGTTGGGTCTGAATACTTGACTGGATGGGAGTTGATGGCATCACTGTTGGGGCTGATGCCTAAATCTCGTGTCGTAGTTTGTAATTTTTGTATACGAATTATTTATTTAATAAAATAAGATGTTATTTTATTTGACGCTTAGTATGCATTAACCCAATGCAATAAACTAAGTTCCAAGATTATTTTATGTAACACAAACATGTATGTAGTTGACATACAGGTGAATCATGTTTAAGTAATAACCTAAATGGTTTGTAGTATATGCATAAGGATCCTAGTGACAGTATAGATATGACCTACTTTGTAATTATTACAATAGTTGTAAAGTGTTAGAAATGATCTGATCTTGATCGTCATGTGGTGACATGTGAGTGTAGGTATACTATACAAAGAGTTTATATAAGGTCGGACTGCGAAATGATTACTTACTTGAAGAGATTAACATTTTATTAGGATGACAATAGGTGACTTGACCTTAATCTTGAGTGAGTTGTGAACTTTTGTCTATGAGGGCAATCCTTTGATCTGTATGGTTGAGAGTGACCAGTTTCACTGACTCAATTAGCCTACCATTTTTGTGATTTGTCCGAGTGGGGAGAGAGAAACAACTACACAAGATGGAACCCACTCCTTCCCATTTTGAGGGAAAACAGATGACTTACTCCCTTAAGGGCTGATTTCGGATCTTGAACAATGAGGCGCCTTGCCTTATCATTGGCCAGACAGGGTCCACTTTATAGTTGGACTATAACTAATTGTTCATTAGAGAGATTAGTGATACTTAAAAAGTTAGATGTAACTACAAGGGTAAAACGATAATTTGACCCAACTGTAGTTACGAGCGATTCGTGAAGGGTTGACATACTGTTGATTGGTTATATTTATGGATGTAAAAATATATCTATAGTGCAAAGAGTGTAGCTGTTGATCTTTAATGGAGTGCCCAACATTTAATGATTGTTGATTAATTTAATTAAAGAACGTAATTAATTAATCTCGTATCATTGAAGCTTCTAATCTTTAGGTCCAAAAGGTCCGCTTGCTAGCTCAATAAGGATAGAACAAGGAATAATTACTTTTGGAATAATTTGAATTGTTCAAATTATTTAAAGGAATTAAAAATATTAATTATATTAATATGATTAACATAATTATAATGTATCTTAATACATTAAAGTATATAGTTAATTATAAATATGATTTATAAGTAAAACTATGTTTAAGTGAGAGATAAATATTTAAATCAGATTCAAATATATTTATATGAATAAAGTTCATATAAATACTATAAGTTAAAATTAATGTGAATGAGAATTCATATTAAAACTATAGGTTATAAGAGAAAATTGCATTTTAATATGATTAAGACGCATAATATATAATTAATTAATTAAAGGTCAATTAATTAATTAATTATATATATAGATATATTACTATATATTATATTTAATCTAATAGTAATAATTCCCCACTTCAGGGGAGTTATTTATTGGTTCTTCATGTGAGGAAGTTATGTAACTCTCTTCATCCTCTCCTTCATCTTTGTATTGAAAATACATAAGAAGTAGTAGATACATGAAAAAAAAATTTGAATAAAAGAAAAATCCTCTATTAAATAGTCCTCTTAAGAATACTCTTGTTATTAAAAACATTTTCTTCTCCTAAAAACTTTAAAGAGCCCATACATCTTTATCCCTTGAAAGAGAGTAGCAAGGTTGTTAAGTGGTAGTGTCCCGTGTTGAAGAAAAGTACCAATGTTCAGGCAAAGGCATTGTTCGTGACTTGGAGAGGATTTAAGTGAAGAAAAGATATTCTACAAAGGTGAAAATTTCTTCTTCTCTTCCTTTGTAGACAACATGCTTATGAAGTTACTTTAATGTTTATCCTGTAGTTTTTTTTTCTTCATTTCTCTCTATATTTTGTGTTTTCAAAATTGAAATTCAATTGCACGGTGTTCATATGCTTCTGCGAGGAATTCCATTCCTTCAATTGGTATCATAGCTAGGTTGTGCATTTTGATTTTCAATTTGAAACGAAAAATCAAAGAAGATGTGGGTAAAATTTCTTCATTTTGAATGTTGGGATTTACAAAATGGATTTTTTTGAATTTTGACACTTAGATTTACTGCTTTAGTGTGATTAAAGTTGTAAGGGCCCATTGTTTTAGACATTTAATTTCTGCTATCAAGTCTGTAAGTTCGTGTCTTATTCTTTAGAAAGTGTGAAAGAGAGAAAGAACAAAGTAAGGTGGATGAAGATCGAAGTAGGGAGTTGCATTCTTTGCCGGACCGTAAGGCATAATGTTGCGATGCTGTGCTTTACGCTGCGACATAGAAAGCCCAACATAGCTACACTTGGCAATAGCATTGCGACGCCGAGGCGAAACAAAGAAACACTACATGAAGCATAGTGTTCCACTAGGGCAGCATTCACCCCAGCGTAGCTATGCTCAACAACAACGTCCTTACACTCTAGACATTTGATGCGTGTGTGCAAGCAGTTCCAAGTTGTGGGTTTGAGCCTGGTGGAGAAGTTGCCTTTAATTTTTTCTTTTAAATTCGAATTTAATTAAGTTGATATAATTTGATTATATTGATTTAATTAATTTTTAGGGGTGCCAAAATTCAATTTATTTTTTCTATTTATTTAATTTATTCACTTGATGCATGATGAAATATTATATATTGCATGATGTATGCCATATAGTTTTAAAATACCCCTTAGGATAAACATTAGTCATGCAGCAGATTTAATATAAGTGTTATATTACATAGTTGCATGATTTTATAAGTATGCACATGCATCATGTTTAATATAAGTGTTATATTATATGGTTGCATGTTTCATTAAGTATATCCATGCATCATACTTTAATATAAATGTTATATTGTATGATGAGTATGTTTTATTTTCATTAGAGATTAATATAATATTTTCATTAGAGATTAATATAATTTTTATATTATATGATGGAAATGGAATTTATTGAGCATGACATTACTTAGTAAATATAATTGTTATATTTAATTAATGTCAATAGATGCATGTTGTAGGTTTTAATGCTTCATTAACGTCATTATATGCATGTTGTAGGTTTTAATGCTTCATTAACGTCATTAGATGCATGTTCTTGGTTTTAATGCTTCATTAATCTATAAGAGTTATAAGCTTAATGAAAAGATTAAAATCTATAACCAAGAGTTGCATGCAAACATTGGTCTTAAACAATTTTAAATGGTTTAAAATTAATTCACCCTAGACTTATGTTCAAAATATTTCTAATATGATTAGAAATAGATTAATCTTTTATATTTGTTTTAATAGGATTAAAATGAATGCAATAAAGATTAAATTTAAAATTAGTTGTCTATAAGGGGGACCTTTATCTAAGGTAGATTATGTCTAGGATTGGGGTATTTAAGCTGATGAAAACAGAACAACCCTACCTGAGAACTGATCGGGAAGGTGAATTAGACAACCATTTCATAAGCATGCAATACATGATTAAATTTATTAAAGTGTTTAATAAATTGTAATAATATATTATCAAATTACTTAGATAAATTATTAGCCAGATTTACCTAAGTAATAAACCCTAGGTTTAAAACACTTAGTGGAAGAAAAATGATATACATATGATATATCAATTTCTTTCCATGTTCTCCCTAAAACTTCACACTGTGAGATCTATGTTCGGCTTCATGGCACTTTTGCTTGTGTCCCCCTTTGAAAGGTATTTGCATAGGTCAACATCAAGGTGAATAGAGAAAGTGTTTATAGTAAGTGAAAGAGGGATGTATGTCAACACATCGATCTCTTTCATTGGTTTATAGTGAGATTTCATGCTTGGCTTCATGGC
This sequence comes from Benincasa hispida, assembly GCF_009727055.1. Taxonomy (NCBI): domain Eukaryota; kingdom Viridiplantae; phylum Streptophyta; class Magnoliopsida; order Cucurbitales; family Cucurbitaceae; genus Benincasa; species Benincasa hispida. The sequence continues at coordinate 40,106,041 of NC_052354.1, read as the reverse complement.
ATTGTTTGCTTTTGTCCCCATTTGGAAAGTGTTAGCATAAAATTGATCAAAAACTCTAGTAAAGGATATGATTCTTTAGTTTTTTTCCCAATCTTTTTTTCCCTTTGATTGGCTCATTGGGGTAGAAATATAGGGTATAAAATAAAGGGTCACACTTACAAGAAATTGTTAAGTAAATAATTTCTTGACTGAACAATGGTGACTAATCATGATAGAAATAAGAGTTATTCTGGTGTAATGATTGGTGGAGAATGTCTCAATACAGTGAAGGGATAACTGACCACTCTTTGGTGATTTTTATTATAAATCATTGAAGCATCATTGCAAAATTAGGTGTCACATAAGATACATTAAAATTTGGCTAAACTTGATTAGATTCAAATTGTTTTTCATGAAACTAATATAACTAATTTGTATGTTTCTAGCAAACTTAAAAAAATGACTAGCTCTACAATCAATCTACTTAGTGCTGATAAATTAACTGGTGATAACTACGCTAGCTGGAAAAACACGATCAATACTGTACTCATTATTTATGACCTGAGGGTTGTCATACTTGAGGAGTGTCCTCAGGTCCCTACTCCAACTACATCTCGAAATCTTCGGGATGCATATGAGAGGTGGACCAAGAAAAATGAAAAGGCCAGAGCGTGCATTCTTGCTAGCTTAACTGAAGTCATGGCAAAGAAATAAGAATCCATGGCTACTATACATGAGATTATGGATTCACTATGAGAAATTTTTGGACAATTATCCTCACAGATCAAGCATGATGCTTTGAATTTCATTTTCAATGTCCATATGCAAGAGGGGACATTAGTGCGAAAACACATTCTCAATATGATGGTCTATTTCAATGTGGCTGAAATGAATGGGACCGTCATTGATGAGGTCAGTCAAGTTAACTTTATTCTAAAATCTCCACCGATGAGTTTCCTGCAGTTCCGTAGTAATGTTGTTTTGAACAAGTGAGACTATACCCTGGCCACCTTTCTCAACGAGCTATATACTTTCAAGTCCTTGATGAAAGTTAAGGGCCAGAATGGAGAGACAAATATTGCCACTTCTTCTAAGAAGTTCCATAGAGATTCGACCTCTAGAACCAAGTCTATGACTTCTTCCTTTGGCACCAATAAATGGAAGAAGAAGAAGGGAGGTCAGAGGAATAAAGCTAAACCTGCTGCAGCCCAGAAGAGCAAGAAAGTCAAGGTTACCAAAGAAAACTGTTTCCATTGCAACCAGGAGGGACATTGGTAATAGAACTGTTCCAAATATTTAGTGAAGAAAAAGAAGGTCAAGCAAGGTAAATATGATTTACTAGTTCTAAAAACTTGTTTGGTGGAGAATGATAATTCGACTTGGATAATTGATTCAGAGGTCACTAATCACGTTTGTTCTTCTTTTCAAGGAATTAGTTTCTAGCAGCAGCTTGAGACTGGCAAGATGACCATGCATGTTGGAACATGGTAGGTAATCTCAGTAGTGGCAGTGGGAAGTGTGAAATTACTCTTCAAGAAATCTTTTCTTCTTTTAAAGAATGTTTGTGTGGTTCCTGGTTTGAGAAGGAACCTAATTTTTGGAAATGCTTTGCTAGAAAAAAATTATACTATTTCACTTAATGTAAGTAAATCATTTATTTATATAAATGGTATTCATATTTGTTTGACAAACCTAGAGAATAATTAATATATGCTAAGGTTGTTAGCATTTAGAGCGCTTCTTAATACTGAAATTTTCAGAATTGCAATAGATCAACATAAAAGACAAAAGTTTCTCTTAATGAAATTGCCCATCTTTGGCATCTAAAATTAGGTAACATAAATCTTAATATGAATGAGAGGTTGGTTAAAAGTGGACTTCTAAACGAGTTAGAAGAAAACATTTTACCTATATATGGGTCATGCTTTAAACGGCGCCACAAACTTGTTATGAATAAAATATGCGAAGATTTCGTAGCTCAAAATTGCTATGTGATAATGAGTCTATGTGATCAATCTTAATAAACATACACTAGTCACAAGTTTTCTTGTTCACCAGCCAAGTGTAACATGATGACGAGTTGCTTAGGGTAACCTAAGGTTGAACACAAGGATTTGAAATCATTGTGCTTAACAACAGTGATTCATGAATGGGAATTAAAGATGCGATGTGTTTATGTGACAGCTTAAATCAATACGATAAAAGAATTCTAAATAACCAAAACCAGGTAAGAGTTACACCTGAGTAAAAGTGTGATGCTGCAGATTCAATAGAGTACATGGATGTGAAAGAGCTTGAGGGAAAGTGGCTACTTAACTCAGTAAATCTTATTGGAGATGCTATCACGATTCATACCCCTGATTGACATACACCTCTTGGTGATTGCTTCTACTAGTCATATTTCTATGATGCATAAGAGGGAGTAATGAGAACGCGAGGTTGTTTCTATCTCTAGAAATATTTCTTGCTTTACTTAACAGGTTTTGCTACCATCTCTCTCTCGAGACGACAACTATGCTATTTGGCTCTGTTTTCACAGACAAGTGTAACATCAAAATATGTTAAACAAACATGATAGAACCTTCAAACTTGATTTAAATCATAAAAGTGATTTTCCACTTTGCCGTATGAGATTTAGTGATGCATGGGGAAGGTAATGACAACTGAACAATTATGAGATGAGATAGAGATGAACCTGATGATGATATTAAGTTAATAAAAAGAGTTCGAATACAAGCTATCTGATATCTTAGTCAAACAAGTACTACAACACGTTAAAAGCAGAAGAATGAATATGGATTCGTGATTGATATCAGTCTCTCGATAAATAGTCTGTTAGCTTTGACATAGTGGATGAAGCAGGTGAGACCCTTTCGAAATCCTTCTCCTTTACTGATGAGATGGGATGGAAAGTGATAGTGGAATATTCTCTACAACTCTTGGTTTTTCGATTGATGTCTTTTCTTCTAGCACTGAGGTTCTATTTCTAGAACCTTGCTCTACTTTGGGTTGGGATCCCCACACTGATTGGTTGTTATCATTTGTCAAGGTAGGTGAGAACGTCAACGCTACATCATGGTCAATGGCTAGGAAATTGTCAGAGTATCAGTTGATACGACTTCAGAAATACTGAGGCATGCGTCCTCTGCATACTTCTTAAAGGATCAGCGCATATTCCTGAGTTTTCTTGCAAAATTCAAGCTTTGGCGTACTTTACCCATAAAATGCGGTCAGCGTGTGCGTTTAAGAAGCTTCACGCAACTTTGATTTTTACATATAAATTCACTCATGAATGGTTCATTTTCTTCCTTCTCGTAATCGCATGTTCTAAGAAAGAGGCACAAATAACTTGTATTTCTACACGTTATTAGTGGACTTCTAAGCGAGTTGGAAGAAATTTGTTTACCTATATATGGGTCATGCCTTGAAGGCAAAACAACAAAAAGACCTTTTACTGGAAAAGGTTATAAAGCCAAAGAACCCATAGAACTTGTATATTAAGACCTTTGTGGTCCTATGAATGTTTAAGGCAAGAGGAGGGTTTGAATATTTTATCTCTTCCATAGATGATTAGTCAGGATATGTGCATATTTACCTAATGCAACACAAGTCTGACCTTGAAAAGTTTAAGGAGTATAAAGCTGAAGCTAAGAATTCATTAGGCAAAACTATCAAAACACTTTGATCAAATCGAGGTGGAGAATAAATGGATTTAAGATTCCAGAACTATATGATAGAACATGGAATCACATCCTAACTCTCGGAACTTGGTACATCTTAGCAAAATGATGTGTCAGAAAGGAGAAATAGAATATTGTTGGACATGGTCTGATCTATGATGAGTTATGCTCAGTTACCTGGTTCGTTTTGGGGTTATGCAGTAATGATTACAACTTATATTTTGAACAATGTTCCATCCAAAAGCATTTTTGAAACTCTTTTGAAATTATATAGAGGTCATAAAGGTAGTTTACAACACTTCAGGATTTGGGATTGCCCAACACAAGTGCTTTAGGAAAATCCAAAGAAATTGGAACCTCGTTCAAAATTATGCCTATTTGTAGGTTATCCCAAGGAAATAAGGGGTGGTTACTTCTATGATCCTAAAGAAAATAAAGTATTTCTATTGACAAATGCTACATTTTTGGAAGGGAATTACATTAGGGAGCACAAACCGTACAATAAAATCGTGTCGAACAAGTTTTAAGTAAAAACTACTGAAACTTCAACAAGAGTTATGGAAGAAACTAGTACATTAACAAGAGTTGTTGATGTTGGTTCACCTAGACAATCACATCTTCCTCAAGAGTTGAGGATGTCTTGACGTAGTGAGAGGGTTTCTAACCCATCTACTCATTATATGGATTTAACAGAAACCTTAACTATCATATCAGATGGCGACGTTGAGGATCCATTGACCTATAAACAAGCAATGAACGATGTGGATCAAGATGAATATGTTAAGGCTATAGATCTCGAAAGGGAGTTTATATACTTAAATTTTTTATAGGATCTTGTAAATCAACATGATGGGGTAAAATCTATAGGTTGCAAATGGATCTATAAGAGCAAAAGAGGTGTATATGGTAAGGTATAAACCTTTAAGACTCGACTTGTGGCAAAGAGTTATACCAAGGTTGAGGGACTGGACCATGAAGACACTTTCTCATTTGTTGCCATGATTAAGTCTATCTGTATTCTTTTGTCCATTACCACATATTATGACTATGAAATATTGAAAATGGACATCAAGACTGTATTTCTGAATATAATCATGAAGAGACCATTTACATGCAGCAACAAAAGGGATTCATTAAATAAGGTGAAAAGAAAATGGTTTGCAAGCTTAATCGATCCATTTATAGACTGAAATCAAACATCTCAATCTTGAAATATACGATTTGATATTGCAATCAAGTCTTATGGCTTTGAAAAAAATGTTGATGAATCTTGTGTTGGGATTGATGCCCTAAATCTCATAGGATCCTATAGTTTGTAAATATTATTGAACAAACTCATTGTGTATTTAATAAAATAGATGATATTTTATTCATTGCCTATCAAATATATGATATTTTAATTGCATTAATCATAAACTAATAAATTAACATCTAAGGTTATCTTTGTAACTTAAACATGTATGTAGAGATATATAGGTGGATCATGTTTAAGTGATGTCTTAAATGGTTTATAGTAGATTGATAAGGCTGAGTACCTTATCCTAGTGATATTACGAGTAAGGCTTGCTTTGTAGATGTTACAATTGTTGTAAAGTGCTACAAATGATCTAGATCCTGATCATTCATGTATAGACATATGAGTAGGGATATTCTATATAAAGAACTTTGTATAAGACTAGACCACGAAATGTTTAGTCTCATTATATAACACCGCTCATAATAGAGACTTACATTTCACTAGGATGACTATAGGTAACATGACTTGAATCCTGAGTGAGTTGTGAACTCCTACCTATGAGGATGGTCCTTTGATTTGTATGGGTGAGAGTGGCCAGATCGCCGACACAACAAGCCTACCATTTTGAGGATTCGTCTGATTGGGGAGTTGAGAACACAACTACACAAGATGAAATTCACTCCTTCCTCGAGGTAGGGGTAAGTAGATAAATTGTTCCCTTAAAAGCTGATTCCAAGTCTTGAACAATGTGGCGTCACACTCTCTCCTGGCCCAAAAGGGGTTTAGTCATAGTTGGACTATGATCTGTTGTTCATTATAGAGATCAGTGGTACTTAAGAAGTTATATGTAACTCAGAGGCAAAACGGTCATTTGGCCTAACTGTACTTACGAGCAATTTGTGAAGAGTCATCGTACTGTTGATTGGTTATATCCAATGGACAAAGAGATTTATCTGTAGTACGAAGAGTGCAACTGTCGATCTTTTGTGGAGTACCCGACAGTTAACGGATGGTGAATAATGTAATTAAAGAGTTTAATTAATTATTCATGTACCGTCGGAGGTTCAAACTACAGGTCCATGAGGTCTCCTTGGTAGCTCACTAGAATTAGTTGGGAATCAGTTTTGGGATTAATTTGAATTGTTTAGAATAATAGAGGGATTTAATTATATATGATATAATTAAGTTGTTTCAATTATATGTGATATAATTATCATAATGTATTTGATACATTATAGCTTAATAGGAGGAAATAAATATTTGAATGAGATTCAAATATAGTTTCTATGAATTGGATTCATAGTTGTTAAACTTAAGATAAATATGATTTATATTAAATTCCATATAAAAGAGAAAAGAAACTATAGTTTATATTGTATGTGATACAATATTAAAACTATAGGTTATATGTTATATTTTATATAACATATAATTTAATATATATATATATATAATATGATAAGTTAGTTATCATATTTATATTTATATTATTTTTATTTTAATAATAAGGAAAGGAGTTACAACTCCATTCCCCTTCTTTTTTTCTCTACCCACGTAAGTGAGTGGTGGTTATTTTTGGGCAAGTACAATAAAAGAAAAAGTTTCTTCTTCTTCTTGGTTGGTTGAATCGAGATTAAGAAAGAGAGTAAACGATAGAAGAGTTTTGTATGTTTAAGTTTTTGAAAGAGTTCTCAATCTTTCCTCATCTCCATTAAGTTTTCCATCATAAACAAAATAGCCAGAACCCACCACTCCTGGGTTCTCACCTTGAGAATACCAAGGAAACATTCATGGTAGTATTCAATCTTGTTAAAGGTTAATCTTGAAGAAATTCTTCAAGTTATTCGTGAATTGTTCGAGGAAAAATGCGAAGAAAAGTCTTCAAAGGTGAGGTTTCTTGAAACCCTTTCATTGACAAAATTCTTGTAAGATATTCGATGCACAACTCTAAGAGGGGTTTATTATCTTTCATGCATGAAATTGTATTGTCTAAAGAATAGTGTCCTACGACTCCTCAAGAGGTTGAGAAAATGAGACAAATTCCCTATGCATCAACTGTGGGTAGTGTTATGTATGCAATATTGTGTACTAAGCCTAACATTTTCTATACAGTAGGGATTGTCAATAAATATCAGTTCAATCCAGGATTTGATCATTGGACTGCAGGTAAGACCATCTTTAAGTATCTTTGGAAAACGAGGGACTACATGCTTGTGTATGGGGCTGAGGATTTGATCCTTACAGGATACACTAACTATGATTTTCAAGTTGATAAGGATTTTAGGAAACCCACATCAGAATCAGTGTTCACTCTTAACGGAGGGCTAGTAGTTTGGTGAAGCACCAAGCAAGCCTACTTTGCTGACTCTACCATAGAGGTAGAGTATGTAGCTGCTTATGAAGCTACCAAGGAAGTTGTAAGGCTCAGAAAGTTTTTGAAAGACCTGAAAGTTGTTCTTGACATGTCAAAGTCTATCGCCCTTTATTGTGATAATAATGGTGTTATGGCAAATTCCAGGGAACCTAGAAGTAACAAGAGAGGGAAGCACATTGAGTACATATATCATCTCATCTGGGAGATTGTACATCGAGGAGACGTGATTGTCACGAAAATCTCTTCAGAGCACAATGTTGCCAATCCATTTACAAAAGTTATTTAGAGTCACCTAGAGAATTTAGGTATATAGGACATGCATCTTCTTGTCTATGGCAACTGGGAGATATTAATGGGTGTAGTATATATCCTAATTTATTGTATTGTGTACTCTACTTTGTTTTATGCTTTGTATTGTACATCTCACTAGTTTTAGGAGAAGTGGAAGATTGTTGGGGTTGGCACCCTAAATCTTGTGGGTTTCGTAGTTTGTAATTTTTGTATACGAATTATTTATTTAATAAAATAAGATGTAATTTTATTTCACATTTAGTATGCATTAACCCAATCTAATAAACTAAGTTCCAAGATTATTTTATGTAACTTAAACATGTATGTGGTTGACATACATGTGGAACATATTTAAGTAATAACCTAAATATCTATAGTATATGGATAAGGTTGGGTACCTTATCCTAGTGACACTATAGATGCCCCATTTTATAATTGTTACAATAATTGTAAAGTGTTACAAATGATTTGATCTTGATCGTTCATGTGGAGACATGTGAGTGGAGGTATTTTATACAAAGAGTTTGTATGAGATCGGACAGTGAAATGATTAGTCTCTCTTTATAATGTCGTTACTCGTAGAGATTAACATTTCACTCGGATGACTATAAGTGACTTGGCCTTAATCTTGAGTGAGTTGGAAAATTTTATCTATGAGGTGATCCTTTGATCTGTATGGGTGAAAGTGACCAGTTTCGCTGACTCAATAAGCCTACAATTTTTGGGATTTGTCTGAGTGGGGAGCTAGGAACAAAACTACACAAGATGAAATTCATTTCTTCTCGTTTTAAGGGAAAAGAGATGAATTTCTTTGTTAAGAACTGATTCCAGGTTTTGAACAATGAAACACCTTACCCTCTCACTAGCCAGATAGGGGTCTCGTTTATAGTTGGACTATAACTAATTTTCATTAGAGGGATCAATGGTACTTAAGAAATTAGATGTAACTACAGGGATGAAATGGTAATTTGACCTAGATGTAGTTACAAGTAATTCATGAAGGGTCGACTTACTATTGATTGGTTATATCCGTGGACAAAAATATATATCTAGAGTGTAAAGAGTGCAGTTGTCAGTCTTTAATGGACTGTGTAGTAGTTAATTAATGTTGATTAATTTAATTAAAGAGTTTAAGAAATTAATCTCATATCATTGGAGCTCCTAATTTATAGGTCCACAAAGTCCCCTGTTAGCTCACTAAGGATTGAACAAGGGATAATTGTTTTTGGAATAATTTAAATGGTTCAAATTATTTAAGGGAATCAAAGGTAATGATTATATTAATATGATTAATACAAATTCTAATGTATATTGATACATTAAAGTATATAGTTAATTATAAATATAATTTATATTTAAAACTATATATTATGTGAGAGATTAAATACTTGAATAAGATTCAAGTATATTTATATGAATGAAATTCAAATAAATACTATAGGTTAAAATTAATGTGAATGAGATTCATATTAAAACTATAGGTTATAAGAGAGAATTGCATTCTAATATGATTAAGATGCATAATATATAGTTAATTAATGAAAGGTTAATTAATTAATCATATAGATATTACTATATATTATATTTAATATAATAAAAATAAGTCTCCACTTTAGGGGAGTTATTTGTTGGTTTTTCACGTGAGGGAGTTATGTAACTCCCTCCATCCTCTCCTTCATTTATGTATTGAGAATACAGAAGAAAAAGTAGTAGATACCTGAAAAAAAAAATTATGAGGAGAAAAATTCTCTTTTAAAAATTTTATTCAAGAATACTCTATTATTTAAAAAAAAAAAAAAAAAACTTTTCTTCTCCCAAAATCTCTAAAGAGTCCACTCATCTTTATCCCTTGTTGGAATAGCAAGGTTATTAAGTGGACATACAAATCTCAATTTGTTTGGACACTAACAATAATGAGACCTCTGTATTCTCCTTAGGGTAGAAATAGGAGCAAGAGTTGTGGGCTTTGCTCTCAACTTTGGTAGAGGAAAAATTAAATATAAGAGAATATTTGTTTGGGAAATTGTATGTTTGCACTTTTTCACAGACCCTCTCTATTTTGTTTTGGGGAAGAAGACTAAAATGAAAAACCACCTCCTCCGACTCCCATTCTCACGTTTTTGGCGAGAGAATTAAGGGGGGAGGGAGTTACATAACTCCCTCCTTCAAGTAAATTCAAAGTTAAATTTAAAATCAATTTAATATATACATATGATAACCAACTTATCATATAGTACATATTAAAGTATATTTTATATCGAATATAACACATAACCTACTGATTTTATATTATTGTATCAAATACAATATAACATATAGTTTGAATTCTCTCAATAATTTATGGTATTTAATATAAATCAATTTTGCATTAAATATATATGAATCCAATTCATTTAATTAATATTTGAATCATATTAAAATATTTACTTCATCTCAAATAAATTTTATATTATAATTTATCAAATACATTATGTTGATTATATGACATATAAGTAATTTAAATTAATTATATCATATAATTAATTTTCTCAATTAATTTGAACAATTTAAATTAATCTAAAATTAATTTAATTCTCAATAATCCCAATTGAGCTACAGAGGGGACCTTATGGACCTGTAGATTAAAGCTCCAATGACACTTGGCTAATTAATTAAACTCCTTTAATTAAATTACCCAACATCCATTAACTGTCAGTCACTCCACTAAAGGCTGACAACTGCACTCTTCGCACTACAGATATATTTCTGTGTCCATTGGATATAACTAGTTAACAATGCGACGACTCTTCAGAAATTACTCATAAGTAAACTAGACTAGCATTACCGTTTTGCTCTTGTAATTACTTCTAAGTCCTTATGTACCATTGATCCCTCTAATGAACAATAAGTCATAATCCAACTATGACCAAACCCTTCTTGACCCAAGAGAAGGTGTGGCATCACATTGTTAAAACCCCTAAATTAGTCCTTAAGAGAGCAATTTATCTACTTACCCCAATATTAGGGAAGGAGTAAATTCTATCTTGTGCAGTTGTGTTCCCAGCTCCCAATTAGAGAAATTCCCTAAATGGTAGGCATATTGAATCGACGAACTGACCACTCTCACCCATGCAAATCAAAGGATCGCCTTCATAGGCAGGAGTTCATAACTCACTCAAGATTCAGGTCATGTCACCTATGGTCATCTTGGTGAAATGTAAGTTTCTACTATTAATGATGTTGTTGTTGGAATTGGTGTCCTAGTTCTCCCGGAGTCTCGTTGTTTGTATTGGTACACATTGTTTGATGAATAAAATAATTGTTATTTCATTCTGGCTTTTACTCGTATCCAATAAACAAAGCTCCTTGGTTATCTTATGTGAACTTAAGCATATATATGTGATATACAAGTGGATCATGCCTTAAGTAATAAACTAAATAGGTTTGTAGTATAAGGATTAAGGTGGGATACTTGACCCTAGTGACACTACGGATACGACCCGCTTTGTAGAGGTTTGCAAGTGTTGTAAACTACTACAAATGGTAGATCCTGACCATTCATGTGGAGACATGCGAACGGGGGTATCCTATACAAAGAGTTTGTATAAGACCAGACCACAAGATGACTAGACTCTGTATATAACGCCGTTGATACTAGATACTTACATCTCATCTAAACAATCATAGGTGACAAGATCTCAATCTTGAGTGTTTTGGGAACTTCTGTCTTTGAGGGCGGTCCTTTGATTAATATGGGTGAGCGTGGGCAAATTGCGAACTTAACATGCCTACCCTTTTGGGGACTTGTCAGATCTGGGAGCTGAGAACTCAATCCACAAGATGGAATTCATTCATTTCCCGAAGCAGGGATAAGTAGAGAGATTGCTCCCTTAAGAGTTGATTCCGGGGCTTGAACATAGTGGCCACAACTTCTCTTTGGAAGAAAGGACTCAGTCATAGTAGGACTATGACTTATGTTCATTAGAGGGATTGGTGGTACTTAAGGAGTTAGATATAACTATAGAGGCATAACGGTTATTGGCCCAGCTATACTTACGAGTGATATTTGAAGGGTTGTCACACTGTTGATTGGTTAAGATGGATACATAATATATCTGTGGTAAGGAGAGTTCAGTTGTCGGTCTTTAGTGGAGTGCTTGGAAATTAACGGGTAGTGGATCCCGTGACTAAAAAGTTTAGTCAGTTATTCACGTATCGTTGGAACTTTGAGCTATAGGTTCATAAGGTCCTCTTGGTAGCTCAATGGATTCAGTTGAGGATCAGTTCTTGGTGTTTATTTGAAATGTTCAAATTGACAAGAGATAATTTGATTATATATGATATAATCGGTTTGATATATGAGATACATCTAGTGGAGGATTAATGTAAATGAGATTTACATTAAGTACCATGGAATAGAAAAAGAGATATGGTTTATATGTTTCATGAGATGAAATATTAAAACTATAGGTTATAAAGATAGTATGATAAGTTGGTTATCATTTATATTTATAATAATATTAATTATTGGATAATTAAATCTTTTTCTCTAATAACCAATTGAGTAGAAGGTTATCGATGGTTCATGGTAACCATGAGATAAAAGGAAAATTGTTTTCCTAATTTTAGTTAGTTCTACAAATGTTGAATTTGTGAATTTTCTCATGGAAAAGAAGTTGTCAAGTAAATTCTATTTACTAAGCGAAAGCTTAAGCGAGCGAGACAATCGTGTAGTGTTTTGTAAGCGACAGACACGGAACTAAGCGATGAGCTAAATGATCGCTTAGCTTTTGCTAGACGATCGCTTCACAAACAGCCTCCACAGAACCTCGACGGCTTTTGCTAAACGATTGGGCATCGACCTATACGATAGGTTCAATCTTCTCCCACTTGATTAATCATTTACACGATTCTTGATTCCTTCTTCTTCTGCCTCAGACCAAGTCCAAACAGAGCCCACCCTCTGGATTCTCATACCGAGAATACCAAGGTATCCTTCTTGGTGGTGTCATACTCAACTCGATGCTGTCGAGGTTCTGTGGAGGCCGTTTGTGCTGTTGGGGTGTTCGTGACCGAGGCGATCATATAGGACGAGTGCGCGGTGTTCATACTATGTAGCGATCGTGTTGTTCGAGCATTCGAGGTTGCGTCGAGCGTTCGTGAGCAAAGAGCGTGGAGACGAGTCTACAAATATTCATAGCATTCTTCTTGTTTATTTGTACTTTTCATGGTGTAATTTATGTATTGAATGCATAACCATTTGTTTCTGGTTTTGACTGTAAATGTAATGTTCATTCATGATTGTAATTTGGAATAATCTATTCCGCTGCTCATAGAAATCTTCGTGATCGATTTTTTTCAGTTATATAATGAGACTACTCATTTCATGGTCCAGTCTTATGCAAACCCTTTTATATAGAACAACCCTGCTCATATGTCTCTACATATATGGTCGGGATCATATCATTTATAGAACTTTACCAAAATTGTAACATATACATAATAGGTCATATTTATAGTGTCAACAGGATAAGATACCCATCTTTATTCATCTATTACAGACTATTTAGGTTATCACTTAAATACAATCCACCTGTATGTCTCTACATACTTGTTTAAGCTACAGAAGATAACCTTAGATGTTTGTTTATTGGTTTTATGGGTTAATGCTACTAAATATTGAATAAATTAACTCAGAGTTTATTAAATAAATAAACTGTTTGTACTATACAATTACAAACTACATGACCAACGAGATTTAGGGCACCAACCCCATCAATCTCCCACTTGTCTTAAAGCTAGTTGGGTATATATCATAAAAATCATACTAATATAAAAGTACACAAAAGAATAAACTAAGGCAGAATAGATGTCCAGTACAAAACCTTCCACTTACTCTAGACTAGATGTGGCATGTCATATAGACCCATACTCTGCTGGTGACCCTCAAACACCTTAGCCGTGAAGGCTTTCATAAATGGATCAGTAACATTGTGCACCAAAGCTATCTACGTAACGATCATATCCCCTCGATGCACAATCTCACAAATGAGATGATACTTTCGCTCTATGTGCTTCCCACATTCGTGACTCCTTAGGTCTCGGTAATTTGCCATGGTGCCACTATTATCACAATAAAGGGTGATGGCCTTCGACATGTCTGAAACAACTTCTAGATCAGTCAAGAATTTCCTAAGCCACAAAACTTCTTAGCAACTTCACAAGCTACTACATATGCAACATCCATAATGGAGTCAGCAATACAGCCTTGTTTGGTGCTCCTCTAGACTACAACCCCTTTGTTAAGAGTGAACACTGATCCTGGAGAGGACTTGCTAAAAATCCTTATTATTCTGAAAATCAGAGTCCGTGTGTCATGTAAGGATGAAATCCTTTAAACCATATACGAGCATGTAGTTCTTCATTTTTCGAGGATATTTGAGGATGTTCTTAACGACAGCCCAGTGATCAAATCCTAGATTAGACTGATATCTATTGTTTAGCCCCACTGTATAGTAGATGTCAGATCTAGTACATAACATCACATACACCAGGCTAGCAACAACCGATGTATAAGGGATCCGTCTCATTTCCTCATCCTCTTGAGGTATCTTAGGACATTGTTCCTTAGACAAAATAACTCCATCCCTAAAAGGGAGCAAACCTCTTTTGGAGTTATGCATTGAAAACTTGACTAGCATCTTGTTAATATATGATGCCTGAGATAGGGCCAACGTTTTGTTCTTTCAATCTCAAAAGATCTAAATGCAAAGAAAAAACTGTGTCTCTTCCAAATCTTTCATTTGGAATTGGGTCGCTAGCCAATTTTTAATTTCAGTAAGTAGACCTACATCATTCCAAATGAGTAGGATATCATCCACATACAGCATAAGAAAAGCTACTGAACTATCGATGATTCTCTTGTATGCATAAGAATCATCAACATTTTGATCAAAGCCATAAGATTTGATCGCAATATCAAATCTTATATTCCAAGATTGTGAAATTTGTTTCAATCCATAAATGGACCGATTAAGCCTACAAACCTTTTGCTCTTTATTTTAGGTTATGAATCCTTTAGACTGCTTCATATATATGGTCTCGCCAATATTTCCATTGAAAAAAGAAGTCTTGACGTCCATTTTCCAAATCTCATAGTCATAATATGAGGTAATGGATAGGAGTATCCAAATAGACTTCAACATGACAACAGGTGAAAAAGTATCCCCATAGTCGACTCCTTCAATTTGGGTATAACCCTTTGCCACAAGTCTAGCTTTGAAGGTTTGTACCTTTCCATCAGCATGCCCTTTTCTTTTGTAGATCCATTTGCAACCTATAGGTTTGACCTCATCAGTTAATTTACAAGATTCCAAACTGAATTGAAGTACATAAACTCTATTTCGAGATTCATAGCTTTGATCCATTCATCTTTATCAACATCATCCATTGCCTTCTTGTAAGATAATGAACCCTCAACATCACCATCAGCTACTACAGTTAGGGTTTCTATTAAACCCTATAACAAATAGACGATTTTGAAACTCTCCTACTATGTTGAGGCTCCCTTAAAGTTTCAGGTGGATATGACCTACTAGATAAACCAATTTCAACAACTCTTATTGAGGTATTACACTCTTCAACAACTCTTGTTGAAGGTTCAATAGTTTCATTGGAAAGTTCATTTAACACTATCTTACTACGAGGCTTATGCTCCCTTATATGGTCCTCTTCTAAAAAAGTAGCATTTTTCGATACAAAAATTTTATTATCTTTAAGATCATAGAAGTAACAACCTCTTATTCCTTTGGGGTAACCTAGAAATAGGCACAATTTTGAACAAGGTTCCAATTTCTTTGGATTTGCCTTAAAAACATCTGTTAGCCAACCTCAGATCCTGAAATGGCGTAAACTACCTTTACGACCATTCCATAATTTCAAAGGTGTCCTAATAACACTTTTGGTTGAAACACAGTTCAAAATGTAAGCTTCAGTTTGTATTGCATATCCCCAAAACGAGTCAGGTAAGGAAGCATAACTCATCATAGACCGAACCATGTCCAACAGGGTCAATTTCTCCTTTCTGATACACCATTCTATAGAGGTGTACCATGTGCTCAGAGTTGGGATACTATTCTATGTTCTATCAGTTCTAGAATTTTAGATCCATATACTCTCCACCTCGATTAGATCAAAATGTTTTAATTGTTTTATTTAATGCATTTTTGACTTCAGCCTTGCACTCCTTAAACTTTTCAAGGGCTTCAAACTTGTGTTGCATTAAATAAACATACTCATATCTAGAATTATAATCAGTAAAAGTGATGAATATTCAAACTCTCCTCTTGCCTTAACATTTATTGGACCATAGGCGATCGTTTAGCTAACTATCACAAAGAGCAATGAGTCTACCAGTTCAAACAGGCGAACCGGGTATTGAACCATCCGGTCGAGGAACGCATCTCCTTGATCGTGTAACAAATCCTTGTGATTGTCTAGCAATGCTGTAAGAGTATTAACGATCGTTTAGCAATGATCGTGTACCTTTATGCGATTAAGCATGAAGGTCACATGATCATGCAGCATACTTCGTGTAACGCATGCCTTAAATGATCGAGTAAACGACAAAAATACAGTGAAGCATAATCTTCTAAACGCGTAAGGTATCATATACCGAGTGATCATGTAGTTAGTGACAATGCGATGAAGCATGTTGAAGTACATGATCATTTAGTGTTTGCACCTTTAATTAAACGACATGCATCAAATACTCTATGCGATCATTTACCCTAAGCATTTACGTGATCGAGCAACCAATGCTACGCGATAGAGTAAACTCTTTACCTCATCGTTTCAACATTAGCTATACGATCGTTTAGTAAATACTACAAGATCAGGCATAACTTTTCTACACGATCGTTTAGCCAAATCTCAACGATCGTTTAGCTTGGGCTATACGATGCGACCAACTTTGGTCTTCTTCCTCGACGAGAACTGCATCTCCATGCTTCGAAACTTCATCACAAATGACTAAAAAAACTTCAAAAATTTAAAATACAGACTCTATTGCTTGTTAATTATGGCAAAAAACGCAGGGGCCCTTACAAATTAACACTTTGTAAACTTAAAGAAAGCTTTAAATAGAGACAATCATCCCGTAAACATCCATCAACACATCCACAAACACACTTGTATATTTCACATACATGCTTTAGTTACATGAAATAACCACGAATCTTAGTTTATTGGATATGACTAAATACAAATAAAAAACATTTATTTTATTAATAGCTATGTGTACAAAATATTTACAAACTACGAGACCACCGGGAGAATTAGGACACCGATGGTAACAAGGTCTGAATGTACAAGCTCTAAGGGTTCATTGGTTATGTGGCCTTTTCCAGTAAAAGATCTTTTAGTCATTTTTCCTTCAAGGCATGAATCACATATAGGTAAAAAAAAAAAATTATTCTCACTCGCTTAGAAGTCCATTTTTATCCAGTCTCAATCCTATTGAGATTCATGTGTCTTAATCTTAGGTGTCAAAGATGTACATTTTCTTTAGGAGAAATTTTCTGTCTTTTATTCCAAGTTACTGCAGTTTTGAACAGTTTAGTATTTATGAGAGCTTTAGTTGCTAATAGACTTAGCACATACAGATTATCCTCTATTACAAATAAAGAATAGGGAAGAGAAGAACAACAAGATTACGTGGAAACCCTAGTATATGATATAAAGACTTTTCTTATTCTTTTAAATCTAATACACTGAATACACAGGGACACACTGTATAAATAGACAATAGAAGACCTAAGGGTCTACACAATTACATAAATGCCCCTAGTTTAATAATCCTATTTTTAACTCTCCCCCTCAAGTTAGAGCATGATATCGTCAAGGCCCAACTTGCTTACACAATAATTAAAATTTTGTCTTAGTAACCCTTTTGTAAGTACATCAGAAACTTTTTGGTTTGAAGGAATATAAGGGACACATATGTTTCCACTGTCCTACCTCTCCTTAATGTAATGTCTGTCTTTCTCTACGTGTTTAGTTCTGTCATGTTAAACTGGGTTGTTTGCAATACTGATGGCAGCTTTATTATCACAAAAAAATTTCATTGGAAGCTCATTATCTTACTGGAGATCTGATAATACTTTCTTCAACCAGATTTTTTCACAAATCCCTAGACTCATGGCTCGATACTCAGCTTCAACACTACTTTTAGTAATAACTCCTTGTTTCTTACTTCTCCAGATGACTAGATTTCTCCAGACAAACGTACAATACCCAGACATCGACTTTCTATCAACAACAGACCCTACCCAGTCAGAATCAGTGTAGGCTTCAAAAGATCGTTTATCGATTTTCCTGAACATTAGGCCTTTACCATGAGTTCCTTTCAAATACCAAAGAATAGTTCAACTACTGTCATATGATCCTCACAAGGAGCTTGCATAAATTGACTCACAACACTTACTGTATAAGAAATATCAGGTCTTGTGTGAGACAAGTATATCAACTTCCCAACAAACCGCTGATACCTTTCTTTATTAACAGGAATTCTATCATTCTTATCACCGAGTTTCGCATTGTATTCTACTGGTGTGTCAACAGGTTTACACCCAGTCATACCTGTTTCTTTTAGCAAGTTCAGAGTATATTTTCATCGAGAAACTGATATACCCTATTTTGAGTGAGTCATTTCCATTCCCAGAAAGTATCTTAGCTTCTCAAGGTCTTTAATTTCAAACACTCTGGCTATTTCTGTTTTTAGCCTCATGACCTCTACATCATCATGTCTAGATAAAACAATTTCATCAATCTAGACAATAAGAACATCTATCTTCCCTGATGTTGATCTTTTTATAAAAAGAATGTGATCAGAATGCCCTTGAACATACCCCTGTGCTTTCACAAAAGTTGTGAACCTGTCAAACTAGGCCCTCGGAGACTGTTTCAATCCGTATAGTGACTTCCTCAATCTATACAACTTATTTTTTAATTGACTCTCGAACCCGGGAGTGGGACTCATATAGACTTCCTCTTCAAGTTTCCCATTCAAAAACGCATTTTTAACATCAAGTTGGTGTAGAGGCCAATCTTTATTCACAACAACTGACAAGAGCACTCGAATCGTGTTAAGTTTAGCCACAGGTGAAAAAGTTTTAGAATAATCTACTCCATAGGTTTGAGTAAAACCTCTTGCAACGAGTCTAGCCTTGTACTGGTCAATTGTCCCATCTGACTTGTACTTTATAGTAAACATCCATTTACATCCAACTATCTTGTGCCTTTCAGGCAAAGTCACCGGTTCCCAGGTTCTATTCTTTTCTAGAGTTCTTATTTCTCCCATAACAGCAGACCACCATTCTGGTTTTTTCATTGAAACATTTATGTTATCTGGAACCACCTCAATGTCCAAGCTAGTAGTAAATATTTTGAACTCGGATGCCAGATTACTATACGTCATGTAACTATGCATAGGGTATTTAGTACATGAACGAGTACCTTTCCTTAGAGCTATAGGAAGATCAAGTGATGCATCACGTTCTTTCACCTCTCTAGGTTCCTCACCATAATCGACTATCTGTGTATTAGAAACTTTAGTAGTATCTTCCACATCATCATTAGCAAGGAACATTTCATTCTCTGCAATTTCAATCATTTCATCCTCTGCAGTTTCCTCTTCTATCACTCTTTTAGTATTACTGCTACCTTCCCACTTGTCTTGCCTGCCTTCAGTAGTCTCCATACATATATCAACATCATTAGGAATATACGTACCTAGACCTGATGGCGGGTCTGACTCCTACACTGAAGGCAGTGCTGGTAGTTCTGGTTCAACAGGTGACACTGCTTCCTTCCTGAGATTCTTTCTGTAGTAAGTTTTCCAAGGAACTTGATTGGTAGGAAGGACCAGACTATCATACTCAGAACTAAGGTTAGACAAGGTTTGAATGGACGCTGACTCTAAAGGAATAGCATAAGATGACCAGTTAGTCTCTTCATTTATGTTCCCCCCCCTGAAGATGACTAACACGAAAAAATGACTGATCCTCGAGAAAGGTGACATCCATGGAGACATAGTATTTCTGAGACGACGGGTGATAGCACTTATATCCACATTGATGGAGTGGATATCCAACAAAGACACACTTTTGAGCACGAGGAGTAAATTTCATGCGGTTTGGACCATGGGAGTAAACAAAAGCAACACAACCAAAAACTCGAAGAGAAACATTAGAGATCAATCGAGTAATTGGAAAGGAAACCTTAAAAAATTCTAAAGAAGTACGAACATTAAGGATACGGGAGGGCATCCGATTAATAAGGTGGGCAGCAGTGAGAACTGCATCTCCCCAGAGGTATGACAGAAGAGTGGCGGATAACATAAGAGACCGGGCTACTTCAACCAGATGCCGATTTTTACGCTCAACTACTCCATTTTGTTGCGGAGTGTAAGCACACGAGCTCTGGTGGACAATACCTTTAGAAATAAGGAAATCCCTGAAGAAGGCATTAAACAATTCTCGCTCATTATCATTTCTTAAAACCCCAATCTTTGTTTTAAATTGAGTTTCGACAGTTGTATAAAACTGTTGGAAAACAGAGGACACTTCAGATTTATCAGTAAGAAGGAAAATCCAGGTGAGATGGGTGTGATCATCTATAAATGTGACAAACCACCATTTCCAGTGGAAGTAGTAACCGGTGAGGGACCCCATACATCACTATGAACAAGAGAAAACGAACTCGAGGGTTTATAAGGCTGGGAACAAAAAGAAACACGATGTTGCTTGGCACGAATACACACATCAAAATTAAAAGAAGAAGTACTAGCATTACAAAAATAACTGAGGAAATAAATACTTCATATATTGAAAATTCGGATGTCCTAAGCGGAAATGGCATAATATAACATCATGTTCAGAAATAGAGAAATTTAAAGACATAAACCCAGTTTGGTGATCATTCCTAGAGGAAGCTTTGTCAGAAAGGAAGTATAGTCCCCTATCGTGCCGGGCAGTGCCAATCGTCATCCCCGATTTTAGATCCTGAAACAAAATGGAATCTGGTGAGAAAATCGCCTTACACTTCAAATGTCTTGTTATTTTACTGACAGATAACAAATTATACGATATTTTAGGCACATGTATGGTATCACGTAGGATTAAACCATTAAACGAAGAGATATGCCTCTTCCCACAATAGGGGCAAAAGACCCGTCTGCAATTCGAATATGCTCATTACCAACACCTGGATTATATGACATAAATAACTCTGAGGAACTCGTAAGATGATCAGTGGCCCCTGAATTCACAATCCATGGTTTTTTACCATTTATACTAATCAGGCCAAAAGAAGGGAATTTACCTAATTGTGCAATTGCACTCACCCCAACCGTACTCAAGCTGTGTTTACTGTGATCGGAAGATTGTTTCTGAGTTTGTTTATCTATTGAGTCACTTACCAGGGCACGACTATTATTAGATTTTTCATGAGATTGTCATCGCCTGCTGTTTGGGGGCTTCCCGTGTAATTTCCATCATTAGTCCTTTGTATGCCAAAGCTTCGTACAATGTTCACAAATAGGTGGGGTTTTTTTTATCCTCATCAGTATCGAACGGCTTGGCAACGAAGGCGACTGCATCAGTAGTAGGAATGGTATTATTCATGGCACACGATCGATCCTCTTCCAGCCGTATTTTAGAGCAGACTTCTCTAAAGAAGGAGTTGGGCACTAGCCCAATATCTGACTACGGACACAATAAATTTTAGGGTTTAGTACAGCCAAGAACACATAAACACGATTTGCTTCCTCCATCTTCAAGTATTGGGCCCCATCCTTGGACAATTCCAGACAATCTCTCTACACAAGTCCATCTCCTACCACAACATTAAAAGTTTGTTAAAATAAGAAGTAACATCCATGGACCCTTGTTTGCATTCATGGACTTGTTTGTGGAGTGTATATAGCCGAGAGGCATTCTGTCTTTAAGAGTATAGATCTTGCGCTGCCTCCTAGATATCCTTGGAAGTTGCAGCATATAGTAGTGGTCTTTCTATCTGGGGTTCCATACTATTTACCAAAACATAACGTAACAACGAATATTCTCCGTTCCAAATTCGTTCTTGTGGATCACCTGGGGTCAACTTTGGAATTTCCCCTGTGACGCCCTTCTAAGGTCATTCGGATTGATTAGGACCAGTAGAAATAGTTCTGGCCATTTAATTTTTCCCCTACGATAAATCCTGTAGAATTACCCATTGAACCAGATAAGTAGGAAACATTAGGCACAATAGATAACGAGTTTACCGGATTTTCTAAATAAATCGGTTGAGGATTTACACCGAACATTGTATCTAAATCAGAGATCTGCTATTGTAGGTAAGCCAACCATTGTCTCATATCGTCTGGGTAATAGGTTAAACTACAAGTGGTTGGAACAACTGCTGGTCGACCGGGCTGTTCAAGACTTCGGACATTGAACGTGGAAGGGTTGGCTGGCGCAAGAACCACCGGATCAGAAGGCTGTTCAAAACCTTGGGCTGTGAACGTGGAAGAATTGGCCGGTGCAAACACCATCGGATCGGAGCGGACGTCAAAAGAGTGGGTCCGCCCATCGCCGATCTACCCTGGTTCAACCCGGAACGACCCAGTTTGCTCCAGACTGGTACCGATCCTGCTCAGATCGGACCAATAAGTCTATTCTTCGCATCCAAAGCTACCGATACTGTCCTGATCATGGTCGATTCTTCCACCGTAGATCATCTGTTCTTCGCAGCCAGGTCTGATCGTGATTGGACACTTCATCCGTTGGTCAATTCTTCCTAGACTGTTGTTCGTCTGCTCTTCTCGGCCAGCTCTGATTGCGACTGAACGATCCACCTGCGATTCCCGCATTTGACTCGTTTCTGCGTGGAGAAGTCTAATCGGCACAATCTGATGTGATGGCTCCCACTGACGGCGACTCTCTGATGATTGCAACTGGACAACAGAAAGTAACTCCGGTAGGGCATCTTGAAAACATTCTTTTATAGCTACTCGGATAGCCGTTTTCATGTCAAAACTCGAAGACTCATCAGCAGAAGAAGATTAGGGTTGATTCTCTTCCATAACGGCTAGGGTTTCGTCACCTAGCTCTGATACCATGTTAAAAATAAAGAATAGGGAAGAGAAGAACAAGATTATGTGGAAACCCTAGTACAAGGAGAAAAACCACGATATAAAGACTTTACTTATTCTTTTAAATTTCATACACTAAATACACAGGGACATATTGTATAAATAGACAGTAGAAAACCCTAGAGGTCTACACAATTACATAAATGGCCCTAGGTTAATAACTTTATTTTCAACATCCTCCAATTTAGCAGAACAGATATTAATACTATTTTTGTAAATAAACACTTTATTTACATTAAAAGATAAAGTATAATTTTGTTGAAGAAGACACTTTATAGAAATTAAGTTCCTCTACAAGCCAGGAACTATCAAAGATACACAACATGCTCACTTAGGTTAACAACTAAGTTTTAAACTGTTAAAATAGATTGTTACCTTATAAAATATTGGTTACAAACTCAAATCGGTTCATAAACCTATCTAAGGTTGGAGGTACTTAAGTTGACGATTTACATAATACCTTCTACCTGGAGATTATGATCGAAAGATTGAACGTTGTTAACTGATTTTATGAGTTTGCGTGAGTGGTGTGAGGTTTAAAACTGGTTTAAACACTAAGACACCGTAAGGTTATATCCAAATATAAATGTTATACTTGGATAAAAATGATAGACTTAGGTTGTGAAAAAGTTACCCTTTTTTTAACCTAAGTAAATGGATACCAAAAAATTTAGAACACTTCAGTGGGAGATTAACAATATATTTGATATATAGTTATTAGCTCTCACATCCTCAAGAGTTCACATCGTCAGATCCATGCTTTGCTTTGTGTCGCTTTTACCGCGACTACTCCATTCGGAAAGTGTTTGCATGGGTCAATAACAATGTGAATGGGGGAAGTAGTTCATAGTAAGTGGGTGAAGGAAATGTGTCAATATTGTCCTACGGTCTCCTCTATTAGTTTGAACTGTGAGATTCTTATGTTGTGCCTGCTATCGTTTTTTAGACGACACTAGCTAGTCATTAACCACGACGATCCTCATGGAGGGTTGTAACATAGGATTTGGAACAACCCAAGCTTCAGTAATGAATAGGGTCTTATAGTTCTGCCTTGAGTATTGTCTTCCATCTCGGGGGCATATTCATACCGTTCTATAAGATCTGAAAATGGTGGGTTACACTTACAAGAATTACTAATTGTTAGTAAATATCTTGACCGAAAACAATAACCAAAAGAACTATAGAAGTAAAGAGTTATTCTGATATAGTATTTGGTCAAGAATTATCTTGCTTCAATGAAGGAATTGTTGACTGCCCCACGGTAGCATCTGTTCTAAATAACTAAAGTATCGTTACAAATAAATAAAGGTTTATTGGGTACTTTATTAATTTTGCTAAAATTGGATTTAGATGCATAAAGTTTAATAGAATTTGTTTAAATTTTTTCAGAAATGTTGAATTCAATTAGACATGTGCTAGCTTCCGATAAGTTTAACGGTGAAGGATATTCAAACTAGAAATCCAACATCAATACGATATTAGTTGTGGATGATTTGAGGTTTATGTAGACGGAGGAATGTCCTCCAATTCCTATACAACAACAAACCGAAATGTTTGTGACATCTATGATTGATGGGTTAGGGCTAAGGAAAAAGTTCGGGCTTACATCTTAGCAAGTATATCTGATGTACTTAATAAGAAACATGTGGTAATGCCCACAGCCCGTGAGGTAATGGCGTCGCTTTAGGAGATGTTCGAGCAATTGTCATCCTCTTTTCAACATGAAGCCATTAAGTATGTCTATAGTACTCGCATGAAAGATGGTTCCAACGTTAGAGAACATGTTCTCGATATGATGGTCCACTTTAATATTGCTGAGGCTCTTGGGGCAATGATAGATGAGATAAATCAAGTAAGTACGATATTAGAATCTTTCCCAGAGAGTTATCTGCCTTTCAGAACCAATATTGTTATGAACAAAATTACTTATAATTTGACCACGTTGTTGAATGAGTTACAGATATATCAGTCCATGATGAAACTTAAGGAAAAAGAAGTAAATGTTAATTCTAGATCAAAGAAGTTTTTTAAGGGGTCAACGTCTAGAACAAGACCCATTGATAACAAGAAGTCTACTCCCATTGATAACAAGAAGTCTACTCCTTTTTCAAAAGATAAATCTGTACAAATGAAGAAGAAGGGTAAAGGGAATAAGAAAACCACTGCTAAGAAAAACAAAAACAAAAACAAGACTCCTAAAGGAAAGTATTTCCATTGCGGAGAGGATGGGCACTAGAAGCATAACTGCCCAACGTATTTGGTTGAAAAGAAAGCAGAAAAGGCGAAATATTTTTTGAAATCACTTTTAAGTTAGTGGATTTTTCCATTTTTTGGGAAAAATCCACTAACCTCATTTTGATTGATTATCACCAAAATCCAATTGTAAATTGATATGATCACCAAGCTGGAGCTACCCTTCATGTAACCCTTTATAATTGCATGAATTCTACCTATATATAGAAGCTCCATGCATGAAGATCATTAAGCATTCTGAGTTATACTTGCTGAAGTGATAACCTGAAAACCCTACATACCCCTAACTTGTTCTTCATCAATTCAACTTGATTTAAGTGTTTCCACCACACGTTCCAGCTTGAGCATAGTAGAGAAGATCTCGATGGCAGTTCTCTTGAAATTTCAAGCTCTATCTTGGTGTATCTCAACTGAATTTTTGAAGAAAATCTTCAAAGGTAATATGTGTGTCAAACCCTCTTCTGAATATCCTATGAACAACATGCTTAAAACTGAAATTAAATGTAGTTTAAGTGCTTATTGGTTCTAAAGTCTTCAGTTGAATGTTTTATCATTCCTTCATTTTTGGGTGACAGTTGGTGGGTTAACTTTCCCTTTTCTACCTTTCTCATTCTTCCACTTTTAGGTGTCGAAGGAAGGTACCGACTTAGCTCCAAAGGTCAAACCTCTATAGAGCTTTTTAGAGGACGAGACAACATTTGCCTCACCCTTCTATTCCTTGACTTTCATCAAGGATTGGAAAGTTTGTAGCTCAGGGCAAGGTGGTCAGGTTGTCGTCAACCCTGTTCATAACAACATTGCTACCGGACTATAGGAAACTTTCAAGTAAAGTTTCCAGAATGAAACTAACCTGATTAGCCTCATCAATGACAGACCCGTTCATCTCAGCCACATTAAAGTGAACCATCATGTTCAGAACGTTTTCTCAAACAGAGGCCTCTTCTTGCATACAAGCATTGAAGCTGAATTTAAGAACATCATGCCTGAGCTGAGCGGATGGTTGTCCAAACATTCCCCACAAAGACTCCATGATCTCACTATCAGTGAGCATGAGCTCATACTTCTTGCCAAGACTTCAGAAAGGCTTGTCAAGATATATGCTCAGGCCTTTTTATTTGCCGACAACCAGCACTCATATGCCCCTCGAATGTTTTTAGTGGCATTTTGAGCAGGAACTGGAGAACATTCCTCCTGTAGGACATATGGTAAGACATTGATGATCAGAATTGTATTTATTGTGTTTTTCCATATGATGTATTTAAAGCCAGTAAATTTGTCCGCGGCAAGCATGTTTAGAATCGTAGAAGTGATATTGATAATACTTGCTGAAACATACAATTTATTTATATTAGTAATCCATGCACTACCCTTTTGGAAAAACCAATCAAATTTAACAAAATAATTTAATGCACTCTATATGATATCTATTTTACGTTGATGCTTCAATGAGGTAGGATTCAAGCCACCTTAGGGTGATCAGGTACCCCTTCACTGAAATGAGACAATCTCACCAATATGTAGAACAACTCTTTGTTCCTGTAAATATTAGTCACCATTGTTCGGTCCAGAAATTGTTAATTAGCTTAACATTTTCTTGTAAGTGTAACCTCTCAGTTTTGATTCTAGAGCTCCGCCCCAATGAGCCAACTATAGGGAAAACCGATTGGGGCAAACACTAAAGCGATCCTATCCGTTTCTGGAGTTTGATTAAAGAGTTATGCAAATGTCATCTATAGGGAGACACAAGCAAAGGTGCCTCAAGACCGAGCATGAGAATTTACTACAAACCAATGAGAGACACCATGGGATATGTCGACACACGTCTCGCTCCCACTTACTATAAACAATCCCTCCATTCACCTTGGTATTGACCTATACAACACCACCTGTAGGGGGATACAAGTAAAGGTGCCTCGAGGTCGAGTATAGGTCTCACAGTGTGAACTATGAGGGAAAATTTTGAAAAGAACAATGAAGTATCATATGCTCCACTTTCCACCCACTGAGTGTTTTACCTAAGGTTAATTTAACTTTGGAAAAATATGATACTTATTTTTACTAAGTGATTGTTTAAGTTTTCCCAATAGTACACTTAGTTTGGATAGTTAAATAATTTTACTTAATGTTCATTAAATATTTTAATGAACTTTAATCAACAATTGCATGCTTGTAGAAAATCTATCTAATTCATCTTCTAGGTCAACTCCTAGGTAGGGGTATTCTGTTTTCGTCAGTTTAAATACCCCAACCTATACAGAATTAGCCTTAGACAAAAGTCCATTATAGATACATTTGTTACAACTTTAATATTTTATTAAAACCAATTTAATCCTATTAAACTAATTTCTAATCATATTAGAACTAATGTCAACTTAGGTCTATGTGAATCGAATTTTAAACTATTTAAAAAATGATTTTAACCTAAATTTGCATGCAATTCTTTATTATTGATTTTAATTTTTAATTTCATTTAATTATAACAATTAGAAAATAAAATAAAATAAATTAAAACAATAAATTGCATATAATGACATACTTGATAAAATTATAACATATATAAAATTACCTATAGTAGTGTCATGCTTCATGCAATCTCAATTTTAATTTTCATTACTTAATCATACATAATCTTTATATACTAAAGTAATGAAAGTATTAATAACATACATACATCTGTACATCCAAAATATATATTATAACCCATTTAATATAAATGATGCATGACTATGTTATTAATTCATGCAAACATATATTATAACATTTATATTATATGATGCATGAGCATGTTATAAAATTAAATCATGCAATCATATTATAACATTTATAATACTTATGATGCATGATTAAATGCATAATCTATGGTGGAATTTTCTATATGACATATATTATGACATATGTAAAAAGTTAAACATATATCAAATGCATAATTTAAAGAACAATTAATGGATTGGGATTAGACTCCTAAATAATTAACTAAATTAATATAACTTTTATATTAATTTAATTAATTAGAAAATTAAATATTACAACAATGAAAGCTTCAAAACTGCCTCAATCGGACTAGAGTCATAAACCGAACCACAAACTGCTCAAACCAAGTGAACCGGACCACCCAAATTTCACCAAACGCATGCAAATCGGCCGAACTGTGACTGAACGCATGAATTTTCCATCTTGGAGCATTGTAACATTGTGACCTAGCATTGCAACGCTACAGAAGATTTCTTCCCTTCATCTTTTTGCAGCGTTGCAACACTAGGGCACAATGTTGCAATGCTATTGTGTAGTCGCCTATTGTACAGAAGCTTTCTCCTCCGTTTCTTCTCCAATTTGGGCCTCGATTTCTCCAGAAAAACACTAAAAATCACAAACAACACAAGACATAATAAATACATACTAGATTGCATAAATTGTGTCCAAAACACTGGGCCCTTACAAATCTAATTTGTAAAGAAAGCAGTAAATCTAAAGACCAACCCCGAAACATCCACAATTGCAAATAATAACCACTTCATCAACATAAAACACATTAAAAAAGATGCATTACCCACCATAAAAAAATTTTAATTTTAGAAATTTAAATTTTGGAACCAAAAACGCCACTCTAATACCACATGCTGGTTTGTGAAAACCATAGATGGAAGCGGGATCGTGTCCTAATTAGTCATAGTCCCACTATGATTAGACCTTTCTCTGGCCAGTGAGAGGGTGAGACGCCTTATTTTCCAAAACATGTTATCAGCCTTTAAAGGAGTCATTTATCTACTTACCCTAACAACAAGAAGGAGTGAATTTCTTCTTGCACAACTGTGTTTCCAGCTCTCCATATAGATGAATCCCGAAAATGGTATGCATATTGAGTCGAGGAATATGGCCACTCTCACTCATGCAGATCAAAGAACCATCCTTATAGGCAAGAGTTCATAACTCACTCAGGATTAAGGTTAAGTCACCTATGGTCATTCGGTGATATGTAAGTTGCTTCTAGTAATAGTGTTATAAAGAGAGACAATTCATTTTGGTCCGATCTTATACAAACTCTTTGTATAGGATACCCCCACTCACATGTCTCCACATGAATGATCATAATCAGATCATTTGTAACACTTTACAAAAATTGTAACAATTATAAAATGGGTCGTATCCATTAATGTCATCAGGATAAGGTACTCAACCTTATCAATCTCTTACAGACCATTCAGGTTATTACTTAAACATGATCCACCTGTATGTCATAACACGTGGTATTACCATGCTCACCTAATTCTCTTTAACAAAGTCCTCACTACTATAGAAATTGGATTACTTGACGTTTTTCCAGTGTCAAAGTAAAGGTTATACTTGACACTTATAAAAACGTCAACTATTCGAGTGTTAAGTATAGAGTGATAACTTGACTCCGAAAAAACGTCAAGTAATATGTTTCTTGATACAATTTTTGTGTCAAGTAAGATAATACACTTGACATTGGTGGTATGTCAAGCTTATTCGAGTTTCAAGTATAGTGTGATACTCTTTGACGTTTTTTATGTATCAAGTATATGTCTTTTTGTTTTCAAATTAAATACCCCAATCGATATTCTCATTTTCTACCTTGTATTCTAACAATACAATTACATCAAATAAATAAATATTATAAATTTAAGATTTATCAACTCAATATATTCACTAAAAATCCATATGTACAACTATGAACACTCACAAATTACAACAATATTTCTCTTTCACATGTACATGCACAAAATAAAATCTCAATTATTGCTTTTGTATACAAAACTCAACTTTCAACAAACAAAAGTGACAAATTTTTCAATAAATAACCTTTCAACAAAGTACATTATTTAATCTATACATTGAGCTTTGAAGTCTAAATATCGAGAACTAAGGGTCAGGCAAGTAATGTTTAAGCAAGTCAACCTGCAAAATAGAATAAAAGGCGATAACATCAAATTTCAAAATATATAAATAAGTGTTAAAATACAACAACGTAATCCAACCTACGAAAAGTTCAATAATAATGTTTACAAACGCAAATTCCAGCAACTATGTAAGAATTCCAAAAGAGTTTCAAGGCCTCAATACCTATCAAAACGTCCAAACATCGTTAACTTTGTTGTATAGTGGCTCCAATCCCTTGAAATCTTTGAATTGAACATAAAAAATTGAAAGTAACTCAATTATTAAACCAATACTTCAATGGGTAACAAAGAACTATTAATACTAACCTCCAAACTTACCAAAATTTTGCCAAGATCGGTCTTAAACCTATTTGACAATAACTCAACTTCTTCCAACATTTCAATCTAACACCAAAAAATTGACAGGTATTAGTAAGTTAATGTCAAAACTTATTGAGTGTTCAAAAATTTTCAAGTAAAACCACCAACAACAACCAAAATATTGTGAGTAACAATGAAACAAACCCAATATCAAACAACAAACAAGATATACCTCATATACTTACCGAAAATCTTACCGAAATCAATATCAACCTATTGGACAGCACATTAATGTTCTCCAAATCTTGAATCTAAAGCCAAATCACAAAGAGCATCAATCAATTTGGGTAAAAAAGACTTATGGGAAAATCTTACCGAAATCAATATCAACCTGTTGGACAACATATTAATGTTCTCTGAATCTTGAATCTAAAGCCAAATCACAAAGAGCATCAATCAATTTGGGTAAAAAAAAAAATTATGGGTATTCAAAAATTTTCAAGAAATCCATTAAAGTAATCAAAACTCACCAAACTTACCAAAACCTTACCTAAAAATACAAGATTCTAGCGAGATAGAATATAGATCTGATGAGATAGAGTGAAGCCCACACTTGAATAGATCTGTTATAAAGCTAGAGCTCAACGAAGATGTGGACGACCTCGACGAAAACAAGTGGATTTGGCTAGACCAACTTAACTGAAGCGACAGAAGCGATTGGGGCATTCGACTACAGATCTGGGCAGAGCTGAAGCGATGGAAGCATTCGGCTACAGATCTGGGCGTGACTAAAGCAACGAAAGCGGTTGGGGGCATTCAACTACAAATCTAGACACGGCTGAAGACTCACGAATGACGTGCACAGCTGGCCGGATGGCGCGACTGAGCAGACGACGAGGAAGAGGGTTGGCACGGTTGAGCAGACGACGAAATGAAAAACTCAATAATAGCAACACGAACAGAGGCGAGGGGAGAATGAAGGCTGACGAAGGCTAGGGCGCACGGAAGAAGAAAAAAATTGGGGGAAGGGGAAGGTCGTGAATGAGATGGTGAAGGAGGAGAGAAAGAGTTTTTAATTTGAGAGAGGGAAATGTTGTTTTATTTGATAATTTTGTTAGGAGGGAAACCAAATTTGAGAGGAAAATGAAAAAAGTCTCTACATGTACACGATCGCTGAGTAACAAAATGCTATACAATCGCTTACCTAATGCTATACCATCGCCTACTAAATGCTACACGATCGTTGAGCTCGGTTACACGATCGCTAGCTCTGCTACACGATCGCTGAGTAACAAAATGCTATATGATCGGCGAGCTCGGCTACACGATTGCTGAGCTCTGCTGCACGATTGCTGAGTAACAAAATGCTATACAATCGCCTACCCAATGCTATACGATCGCCTACCCAATGCTATACGATCGCTTACCAAATTGGAGGCCTATCAAATATCCGAAATATTCTGCCAATCTCCGCTTTTTTAACCCTTTTACTTGATACGAAAAAAATGTCAAGTAAGAGTTTCTTATACTTGACACTGAAACGTGTCAAGTAAGACCTTTTATTACTTGACACGAAAATCATGTCAAGTAAAGGTTTGCATGAAAATATCCGAAATATTCCGTCAATCTCCGCTTTTTTAACCCTTTTACTTGACACGAAAAAAATGTCAAGTAAGAGCTTTTTATACTTGACACATGAAACGTGTCAAGTAAGACCTTATATTACTTGACACGAAAATCATGTCAAGTAAAGGTTCGCGTGAAAATATCCGAAATATTCCGTCAATCTGTGCTTTTTTAACCCTCTTACTTGACTTTTTTTGTCCAAAATCATATTACTTGACGTTTTTTCTATAGAAACATCAAGTAATTTTTACTTTTTTTTCTATAGAAACGTCAAGTAATTAAAAACTACAAGTGTCAAGTAATGTAGATTTTGAATTCAAAGAGTTAAACTTACTTCGAGTGGCTTTCTATCAGTTTTTTTTCCATGAAGCTTTAACTGAATAACTAAAATATACTTTCTTATATCAAGTTGCTGAGCAAGAATAGCAAACCACTTATACATAAAGATAAATAAATATATTTTTAGTGCATAATTTGCATAAAGCTTTTACTAATAAGACAAGCGATGACAAAAAATCTGTTAATGGTCATGTGAACACTTGGAACTTGCATTGTAAGTCAGTCTACGAAATCTATAACCCTAGAATTTGATACCAACTATAACGACATCAACAGAATACTGAGTCTACACTACTACAAATTTGTCAAGTAAGCCAATATAAAAAAAGCTTGACCATCAAGAAAACTATTTTTTTTATGGCCAAAATAGTTACCAAAAACCCTTTCTTGACATTTTTGGCCATCAAGAAAAGAGTACTTTGACGTTTGTTGCCCATCAACTATATGGAAAAATCGTCAAGAAAAATTCTTTTGTTGATACTTTTCGAACGTCGAAGTAAGATAATATTGACTTTTTTTTTTCATTGACTATTTTTTAAAAACATCAAGAAAACTATTTTTATTAATGTTTTTTGCATATCAAGAAAGCTATATTATTCTCTGTCAATATATATTTTTATTGATAGTTTTTAAGTGTCAACTATATACTTTTGTTGACATATTTTTACCCGTCAACTATACCAATTTGAAAAGAAAAAAAAAAAAGATTTGAGTCATTAGAAACCCTTGCAAATTAATTTATAACTACATAACTCCACCAACAACTACACAACTCCAATAACTAAATAAATAAAAAATTTCAATAACATATATCTAAATTGATATATAAATTTCAATCACACATGGGTAAATTATCAGCATCATACCATCTTATTAAAACAAGTAACATATTATATATATATATATATATATACATACTTTGAAATTAACAATTTAATTACAAAAACACTATAACTACAATATGAAAAATCCAAAATTACAAGAATTACCGATATGTATGAACTATATATTCCAAAATGACAAATTATATATCCAACCATGTTCAAACATATCTTTAAAAGACTATCTATCTCAAGACTGGTACAATAGGGACAGATAGAACACCTAAACACTCCAAGAAGTAATAATATATCAGCAAAACTATCAAAGCAAGTCCCTACCATGGAACCCAGTGCCTTCAAGCATCAAAGTAGAGGTAAACATTAGATCCAACACTCGATCCATTGTCGTACCCTCGTTGGCCAAATCAACCATTTGTTGCACACAAATTTGAGACCATAATCTTAGTGCCTCAACCTCTTACCTAAAAAGACAAGCAAAACATTTATAGGCAAGAAAAGATTGAAAAACAAAACTTTTAGTCAACTGTATTGGTAGGTAAAAACTTGGATAAAATTTGATAACATTCAATTTTGAATCATGGAAAGTCAATGGCATATCCCATGTGGGTTTTGTTCAAAATGAAAATACACTTGAGCAAAGTGGATGCAAATATGTTGTGATATGAAAAATGCGTGAAAAAAAAAAAAGAAAAAATAATAAGCCATTTCTAAGAATATATTATTATTATTGTTATTATTATTTCTTCCTTAGAGAATACACTGTTGGAACTTCGAGCAAATAATGCCATTCTTACAACTTTACATAAATTTTCAAATAGAAAGAAATATTCTATAACTTATGAAGAATGGAGTTATCACATTGAAATGAACAAAAAAAAATACAAATATAATTCTTCCCTGTTACCCAGATAATTAAAGAAATTTTAACACAAATCAGACAATATTTAAAAAGAACTCCCCTGCCAGCATCAAGAATTGGAAAGAAACTTAGTAATGGAAAAAGTAATGAGAAGTAAATAAAATTTTGAGCTTACTTCACGAAGTGCTTTCGAGAGATCCTCCATGGGTCAATATTAAGTTCTCATCCTGAACCAGCAGAATATTAGATTAACCAAACAATTTATCAATCAATAAATTTCGAGTTTCATCTTATTTTTTCTCTGGTTTAGTATCCTTTGGAATACGGATCAATAGTAAAAATCATGTACTTGTGTTTGTGTGTATATATATATATGCACACATACATACATATAATGTGATACTATCCATCTGTAACAAAGTGATTCACAAACAAAATTCAATATCATAATTTCATAAAATACATTAGACCTAATAAAAGGCCTTAGGCATATATGGACGTATAGAGTGGATGACCGGTGATTTTATCCTGAATGAGGTATTGGCCAGAATAAAAATAATAAAAAGACAGTTATTATCACGACAAAATTTACTAACAGATAAAAGATTGGTAGTTAAATCAGGAATATGAAAAATTTGAAATAAATTAAAGGAATGAGATGTGGTTGAAAGTATACCACTGCCATTGTGAGTAATAGAAAGAGTTTGACCATTACCAACCGTAATTGTTTTCTCACCATTATAATCATTGCCTAGGTTGAGGTTGGCCAAATCAATCGTTATATGGGCATTGCAACAACTGTTAGACAACAAAGAAATTATTAGTAGGAGAAGAATGGTGAGTAGACATATTATTTGCTGCCATTGCAGCCAACTGGGCCAGTGGATGACGACCATGGAAAGAAAAATTCATCCTATTATAGGAGTCTAATGCACTGTGGCCAGATTTATTGCATATCTAAACCGAAAAATCGATCATTATGATAAAATGTGCATAATTAGAATTATTAAAGCCAAAAAATTAGCCCAATAAATTGGGTTGGTGCTGAGATGGCCCATTAGAAGCTGGAGACCCACGAAAGAAAGAGGACCCATTAGGCGCAATATTCACATTTGGTCCATAAGTTGGATTAGGGTTTTCAGATGTTCTATTATGCCTTCCACTTCCACGATACCCACAACCGTCGCCTACCCTGCCTCCACCTCCTCATCCGACGCCATGATTGGATTGCTAGAATATGACCATCACCATGGGAACCCATTAGGCCACCGATTGGAGAGTGTTGGGTGAAAATTTAATCTTAAAAGATAAGAGAGAACCAACCTTAGAGAATCCCACCTTGAAAAATTTTGTTTTGAAAGCCTCCCTTAGATACTCCAATCTTGAGCTTTGGGTTTGGATCCCAAGGATACCTATGTTTTGGAGGGAGTGAGGAGATAGACTAATGTGAGTTCGTTCAATGTCCCAAACGCACACCGTCGTAGGTTGGTCGGGCGAGGTGAGTGTGATTATTAATTTTAATAAAAATATTATTTTTTTTATTATTTTAAAACCGAAAAAAAAAAAGAAAAGTCCTCTCATCCGCGTGAATCCGATCGCAGCATTGCACGTTCTGAGGCTCTCTGCCTCTTTCGCTCCCTATCGTTCCACGCTGAAGGTGTGGTCTTTAGCAGTTTGAAAACACGAATTATTTTTATTCACTTCTATTCGCATGTTTTCTTTTATTATTCTAACTCTTCCATTTTCATTTTCTGAGCAGTGGGTTGGAAATGGTGTGTGTTTCGGTCGGTAACGGTGCATTTTCGATTGGGTTTCTTCGGTTGTTTTATCCTAGGAATGACGTGGCAATTTTCAAACCTGCTTGCACACTTGGGCAAAGCTGCAAAATGTCTTAAAGAGAACCAGCTCCGCGACTTAACCTATAACGAGTTTCTGTTTTCCAGGTTCTTGTTTTTTGCTTAACTGTCGTGCATTGACCGTTTGCTATTTGTCGTTCTGAGGGTCTTGCCATTTCCAACAATTTTAAGACGATTCCCGCCACACCATTAATGGCCCTCACTAGCAACAATGATGTTATGATATCTAACCTCAACCGTCCATTCTGGTTCGAAGGAGCGAACTTCAAACAGTGGAAGCAAAAGATGTTGTTCTTTCTCACCGTCAAGAAAGTTGCCGAAACATGTACAGAGATAAGCCGATCGTCTCTTTAGAAGAACCAACTGAACAACAGTTAAAAGAAGCTCTTGACTGGGAGGAGAAAGACTTTCTTTGTAAGAATTTTATTTTAAATGGTTTGACTGATGATTTGTATGACTATTACAATATAATGAAGACATCGAAGGAGGTCTGGGATACTCTGCAAAAGAAGTACGACACAGAGGAGATCAAGTCGAAGAAATATGCTGTTAGCCGTTATCTCAAGTTCCAGATGATGGATGAAAAATCCATGGAGGCCCAATCCCATAAACTCCAGAAGATAGCCCACGAGATAATTACTAAAGACATGTCTCTAGATGAACAATTCCAAGTTGCTGTTATTATTGATAAACTGCCCCCTTTGTAGAAGAATTTTAAGAACACTTTGAGACATAAGACTAAGGAGTTCTCTTTGGAGAGAGTCTTATCACCCGGCTAAGGATCGAGGAGGAAGCTCGGAAGCAGGACCAGAGGGAGGAGGTGAATGCAGTACCTGGCAAACACGCCTCTGTCGTGGTAAAACCTGACAAAAAATCTAAGGGAACAAAAAGGAAAGGTCAAAAATGTGGCTCCAGAAACTAGAACCAACCGAAAAAACAAAAGCCCCCTTCAGAAGAAATGGTATAGTTCCTCTGCTTTAATTGTAATAAACCTGGGCACATGGCTAGAAATTGTAGAAACAGGCAGTGTCCTGCTGGTCAGGCAAACCTGAAAGAAGAACCATTAGTTGCCATGATCACAGAAGTAAATGTGATCGGTAGTTGTGAAGGGTGGTGGATAGAGACTGGCGCTACTCTGCATGTCTGTCACGACCTTAGTCTATTTAAAACTTATACTAAAACTAAGGATAAGAATATTCTGTTGGGAGATCACTACTCCACGAAAGTTACTGGAACCAGTAAGGTGGAACTGAAGTTTATCTCTTGGAAGACTCTCTCGTTGAAGGACATCCTGTACACTCCGGAGATATGAAAGAATTTGGTTTCGGGCTATCTCTTCAACAAAGTTGGGTTTACTCAAACTATAGGGGCAGACCTATATACCCTTACCAAAAATAATGTATTCGTAGGGAAAGGGTATACAACTGAGGGAATGTTCAAATTAAATTTAGACCTCAATAAAATGAAATCTTTTGTGTATATGCTGTGTTCTATGAATTTTTGGCATGCTAGACTATGTCATGTGAATAAGAATTTAATTAGTAAGATGATTAGGCTAGAAATGATACCTAGTTTATCCACGAATGATTTTGATAAATGCGAGTATTGTAGTCAAGTTAAAATTACTAAAATTCCACATAAATCTGTATTTAAGAATTCTGAGCCTCTAGATTTGATTCATTCTGATGTATGTGAATTTGATGGCATCTTGACTAGGAAAAGTAAAAGATATTTCATTACCTTTATTGACGACTGCTCTGATTTTACTTTTGTGTACTTGCTGAAAAACAAAGGTGATGTTTTTTATGCTTTCAAACTTTTTGTTTTTGAAATAGAGAATCAGTTTAATAGAAATGTTAAAAGACTTCGTAGTGATACCGGAATCGAGTATGACTCAGATAGTTATAATGAGTTCTTTAACTCACATGGAATAATACACAAAAAGATCGCACCTTATTCTCCTGAAATGAATGGAAAAGCCGAAAAGAAAAATAGAACTGTAGCTGAGCTAGTAGTTGCTATTTTACTTAGTTCAGGAGCCGCATTTTATTGATGGGATGAAATCATCCTTACTGTGTGTTATGTTCTAAATAGAATCCCAAAGTCTAATAACAAAACTTCACCTTACGAAATTCTCAAGAATAAGAAACCAAACTTTTCTTACTTTAGAACATGGGGTTGTCTAGCCTTTGTAAGGATTCCAGACCCAAAAAGGAGAAATTTGGCTAGTAGAGCTTACGAGTGCATCTTTATAGGTTATGCCTTAAATACTAAAGCCTATAGGTTCTATGATCTAGTGAACCAAGTGATCATTGAGTCAAATGATGCCGACTTCTTTAAAGATAGATTTGTTTTTAAATCAAGGAATAGTGAGGGCTCTGAATCAAGTGGTCTAACCCTAGTTAGAAATCCTAACCCTAGAGAGGAAACTGACCCAGAACCTAGAAGAAGCAAAAGAGCTAGAACAGCCAAGGATTTCGGAAATGACTTCCCGACCTACAATGTAGAAGAAGATCCTAAAGATCTAAGAGTTTCCTTGTCCTCGGTAGATGCCAACCTATGGAAAGAAGCCATAAATGATGAGATGGACTCACTTGAGTCAAATAGAACTTGGCACTTAGTAGATCTACCCCTAGGCTATAAGGCAATAAGGTGCAAATGGATCTTAAAGAGGAAACTTAGACCTGATGGGACTGTCGACAAATTTAAAACTAGGTTAGTAGCAAAGGGCTTTAGACAAAGAGAAAACGTAGATTTCTTTGAAACCTTCTCCCCTGTCACTAGAGTTACCTCAATCCGTATCCTGTTCTCTCTCGCTGCCCTTTATAATGTCATAGTACATCAGATGGATGTAAAGACTACTTTCCTAAACGGTGAACTTGAAGAAGAGATTTACATGGAACAACCTGATGGTTTTGTAGTCCATGATCAAGAAAATAAGGTGTGTAAATTAGACAAGTCTCTTTATGGATTAAACAAGCTCCTAAGAAATGGCATGAAAAATTTGACAATCTTATCCTATCTAAAGGTTTCAATGAAAGTGACAAATGCATCTACTATAAGTTTGATAATAATCTCTGCACTATCTTGTGTCTATATGTAGATGATTTATTGATCTTTGGGTCAAACTTGCACATTATAAATTATGTGAAATCAATATTGAGTGCAAACTTCGACATGAAAGACTTAGGAGAGGCTAGTGTAATCTTAGGCATAAAGTGAATAGGTCTGAAAAGGAAATTTCTTTGGATCTATCTCACTATATAGAAAAGATTCTAAAGAAATATAATTACTTTGATTGTAAACCAGCTTGTACTTCTTATGACCCTAGTGTCAAGTTGTTCAAGAACATGGTTGATAGTGTTAATCAATCTAAGTATATGAGTATCATAGGTAGTCTTAGATACGTTGCTGACTGCACTAGGCCTGACATAGCTTATGTCATAGGATTACTTTGCAGGTTTACAAGCAGGCCTAGTAAAGAGCATTGGAATGCTATAGAAAGGGTAATGAGATACTTGAAGAAAACCCAAAACCTAGGATTATATTATCAAAAGTTTCTCGCTGTCCTGGAAAGGTTCAACGATGCTGACTGAAACTTTCTTTCAGATGATTCAAAGGCTACAAATGGCTATATCTTTAATATAGCAAGCCGAGTTATCTCTTGGAAGTCCAAAAAACAGACTATTTTAGCTCAATCTATGATGGAGTCATAAATGATAGCACTAGGGACAGCTAATGAAGAAGCAAATTGGCTTAGAAGTCTACTATCAAAGATTACTTTATGGGAAAAACCGGTACCAACCATATTGATCCATTGTGATAGTACTGCAGCAATCACAAAAGTTCAGAACTGTTACTACAACGGAAAGAGACAACAAATATGTCATAAACACAGTACCATTAGAGAGTTTCTCACTACTGGTGCAGTTAAAGTGGATCACATACAGACTGATGAAAATTTGGCAGATCATTTGACAAAAGGAATGGCCAGAGAAAAGGTTTTCAGAACCTCAGAAAGATGAATCACAGTGAGGAAAACCCAACTTGTAGACTAGAGATCCTAAGAAACAGGTTCAACGGGTAATAACTGATCGCGAGTGATATATAGTGAATCATGCTAAACCAAACATAGAGTTCTATTCCAATGACTTATAGTCTGAGATGATATCCTGAAGCGTTAGAAAGTTGAACTCAGTTCTTAATGAGATCTATACTTTATAGCAAGTGGGGTACCTAGCCATAGAAGTATTCTTAATGGACTCACCTATGTGAATGTGGAAGTGAGGGCCACTTCTTATGGAGTTTTTAGGCAAACTCTCTAGAGCGTCCACTAAATCGAGATACACGTGCTAGGCCTTAAAGCACGAGCTTTCGTACTACACCCTAATGACATTCTGTGTGAGATGCTGTTCGAGATAGAGTTCAAAACCAAGGGTTACTCTAGTATATCATGAATCATCTACATTACGTAAAGGTTCAAGTCGTAAGACACCTTTGTTTATCCACAATATTGTATAGACTGAAACTGCTCGATGAATTTTTTTTTTCTTTCACCTTTTGATTAAATTTTCATGTGGAGGATTGCTGGGTGAAAATTTAATCTTAAAAAATAAGAGGGAACCAACGTTTGGTTGGAGAATCCCACATTGAAAAATTTTGATTTGGAAGCCTCCCTTAAGTACTCCAATCTTGAGCTTTGGGTTTGGACCCCAAGGGGTACTTATATTTTGAAGGGAGTGAGGAGATAAACCAATGTGGGTTCGGTGGATGTTCCACAGGGTGCCGCCATCATCCTTCCAATCGGATGAGGCGAGGATTCGTTCGCACAACATTGCACGTTCTGAGGCTTTCTGCCTCTTTCGCTCCCTACCGTTCCATGCGCAGTTTGGAAACACAAATTATTTTCATTCACTCTCATTCAAATGTTCTCTTTTCTTCTCCTAACTCTTCTATTTTCGTTTTCCGAGCAGTGGGTTAGAAAGGGTGTGTGTTCCGATCAGTAACAGTACATTTTTTATCGGGTTTCTTCGGCTGTTTTATTCTGGGGATGATGTAGAAATTTTCGTACTTGCTTGCACACTTGGGTAGAGTCGTGAAACATTTTAAAGAGAGCGAGCTCCGCGACTCAGCCTATAACGAGTTTCTGTTTTCCAGGTTTTTGTTTTTTGCTTGACAGTCGTGCATTGATCGTTTGTTGTTGGTTGTTATGAGGGTCTTGCCGTTTCCAATAGAGAGCACCGATGGTCTTGTCTTCAATATAAAAAAAGTACTTCAAGCCTTGCATGGAAAGCTTCAACATCAAGGAGGGAAGAATGTGATGTCCCAAATTTCAGATAATTTTTGTTAAATTATTTGGGTTTATTTTGGATATTGAGGATAATTGAGTTATTTGATTAAGACAACTTAATTTGAGATATTTAGGGGATAAAAGATATATATTTTTTTTCAAATTTGGATATAATTGGGTTGGATTAATTAATTTGAAAATTTAACTTAATTTGGAGATGGAGTTTCAAAAGAAGAGTGAAAAGAAAAGAATAATTTAAATATGTATATTTATTTTGTTTTGGGATTTTGGGAAGGAAGAGAATATATATATATATATAATGTATATTTATATTGTTATCTCGATTGGCGTGTAAGCTAAGAAAAGGAAAAAGAAATCTCTTCCCCTCTCTCTTTCACTCTTTTTCAGCGATTTCTCTCTCTCTCTCTCTCACAACTCCTCGCGCTGTCAATCTTCTCCTCCTACTGACCATCGAACACCCCAGACATTGCTCGGCCGATTAACCGAATCGCACGCCACCACCGATCCACCAGTCGTGAGGATGAGCCAGTTGCCAATTTTTGCCAACACCAACATCGTTCGCACCACTCAGCGACGCCGGCTCGTTCTATCTGAGTTCCTCCGCTGCTACCGTGATTACAGCTACTATTCATTTCACCGTGTGTAATGCGTTTCATCAGATTGGCAAATTTGGATATGATTTTCGGTTTATTGGATAGTTTATTTGAGTTTTCTTGAAGATCTTCACTGTCCATTGAACCATTGTGCTAGGCGATAAATTTAAAAATGTTTTTTAGGATTCGAAGACTATTGAGATGTTTGAGGAAAAATAAGTTTATCTTAATGGTGTTTTGAGGCATGTTATGAGTGCAAGCATGAACTAAATTATTTTATTTATATGACTTGCTGAATGAACTTTGAGAATGATGATATGTATTTGTATGTTGTGGGACTATGTTTAATGATGCATGTTATGTTTGTGATAGTGATAGTCACTCCTACCCATAATTAGATACCCACCAGAGATGGTGATCTCCTTCGGAATTTTAGGTTTTTGTTTATTTTGAGATTCACTAGAAGTTTGTGTTTCCTTCAGAATTCACCAAAGGTGGTGATCTCCTTTAGGATTTCATCAGAGGTTTGTATCTCCTTTGAGATTTCACTAGAGGTTTGTGTTTTCTTCGGGATTCATCAAAGGTTTGTGTTTCCTTCGGGATTCACCAGAGGTTTATGGATACATCTCATCTACAGTAGATCGAGTTAAACTATTCACTAGATGGTCATCCAGAATTAGTAGAGGTTTTTTCATGTCTCACTAGGAAGTTGCATTTATTGGATATAAATGCATAGTCTGACCCCGGTAGTGGGGTTACTTACTGAGTATTTTATACTTATTATTTATTATGTTATGTTTTTCAGGTAGGATAAGGACACACCAGGCGAATGACAGAAGGAATATGTGACCGTGCTATTAGGACCAGACAGATGCTTCCGCTTATGTTTTGATGTTTTAAATGCCAATATTGATGTTTGAACTTAGAATTCTAGTGTTTAAAATTTTTATTTATAAAGCGTCATGAATTTTTTTTTTTTTTCGGGGGACCCCAACTAAAGATTTTCAATTATTTAATAATATTCTTTTGATTTTAGTTAAATTTATGAGAGAATCGTTTTGAGATTTATGCATGTATGTTGTGACGGTCTAATATAAATCCTAGAAAGTTGGGTCGTTACAGCTTTTCTTGTGACATTTTCTAGTCATAAGTGTTTTCATTAGCAATCTTCAATTGTCGAGAAGATTGTGTCGCGTTGAAATTGGAGATAAACCAAATAATTTATCAATCAATAAATTTTGAGTTACAAAAGATGCACTTCTTGTGGTTTATCCATTTTATCTCACTATGAATGCATGTCCGACCTTACAATATCATCTTAGTTTT
Organism: Benincasa hispida; assembly: GCF_009727055.1. Classification (NCBI taxonomy): domain Eukaryota; kingdom Viridiplantae; phylum Streptophyta; class Magnoliopsida; order Cucurbitales; family Cucurbitaceae; genus Benincasa; species Benincasa hispida. The sequence goes on along the minus strand of NC_052354.1, from coordinate 40,063,084 downwards.
TCTCTGGTTTAGAATCCTTTGGAAAGCGGATCAATGGTAAAAATCATACACACACATATATATAAATGTATATATATAATGCGATACTATCCACCTATAGCGAAGTGATTCAAACTGAATAATGTGATTCACAAACAAAATTTAATATCATAATTTCATAAAATACATTAAACCTAATAAAAGGCCTTAGGCATATATGGACGTATAGAGTGGACGGCCGGTGATTTTATCCTGAATGAAGAAATTATCAAAATAAAAAATAAAAAGACAGTCATTATCACGGTAGAATTTGCTTACAGATAAAAGATTGGTAGTTAAGTCAGGAGCATGAAAAAATTGAGAAAAATTAAAGGAATGAGATGGAGTTGAAAGTATACCATTGTCATTGTGAGTAATAGGAAGAGATTGATCATTACCAATAATAACTATTTCTTCACCATTATAATCATTGGCTAGGTTGAGGTTGGCTAAATCATTCATCATATGGGCATTGCAACCACTGTCAGACAACAAAAAATTATTAGTAGGAGAAGAATGTTGAGTAGACATATTATTTGTTGCCATTGTAGTCAACCGGGCCGGTGGATGGCAGCCTTGAAAAGAAAAGTTCATCCTATTATAGGAGTCTAATGCACCGTGGCCAGATTTATTGCATATTTGATAGAAAATTCGCTCATTCTGATGAGAACCTACGAGGAGTGAAAGTCAGTTCGGTTATGTCGATTTTGAGGTCAACCAAGAACCAAATCAGATCAATCGGTTTTATCAAGAAGAGATCTAAACCAATGTCCAGTAAAGGACAAAACCATTGGATTGGTTTTATTTTGATCGATTTATTATTGGTTTGGTTTTTGACTTTTGGCATTTTCCTTTTTTTCTCCAATTTTTATTTTTTATTACCACTTTGTTTTTGAATTGGTCCTTTTCGATAATCTGAAATTAAAATTGGGTCTATTTCTTTTTCTATAAATTGAAATTTGACATTTTGTCTTTTTCTTGATACTTTTCTAAATAAAAATCATACAAGCTCCATAATAATTGATATTTTTTCTAAAAAACATATACATACACCATAACAATTAAAATACTAAAAGATATTTTTTAAGGGTATATATATATCATTGGATCGATTCGATTTTTATTTATTTTTCTAATAAAAATCGGTTTGAACCAATACTTTTTTGTTTTCTCCAAATACAAATCAAGATATCTAATTTTATACTAAAAACCAAATCAAACCATTGAATTTGTTTTGATTGGTTTGGATTTTTCGGTTTTTCGATTTTTTGTTGCACTCCTAGAACCTGCATAATTAGAATTAGTAAAGCCAGAAAATTGGCCCAATAAGTTGGCCCGGTGCTAAGATGGCCCATTAAAAGTTGGAGACCCATGAAAGAAAGAGGACCCATTAGGCCCAATATTCACATTTGGTCCACAAGTTGGATTAGGGTTTTGAGATGTTCTATTTTGCCTTCCCCTTCCACGATACTCATGACTGCCGCCTGCCCTGCCTCCATTCTTGAGGTTGATACCTAAATCTACTGGATCTTGTAGTTGTAATTGCTTCAAACAATTTATTTATCTAATAAAATAAATAGATATTTTATTTATTATTTAGTTACATATATCCACAAAAACTAAAAAAAGTAGATGGATAAGGCTGTGTATGACAGTTACAATTATTGTAAAGTGATCATGATAGAGAGTTTGTATAAGACCAGAAAATGAAATGCATAGTCTCTCCATATAACACTGTTGATAGATGAGACTTGTATTTCATCGGTTGATAGATGAGACTTGTATTTCATCGACCATAGACCTAAATCTTATGAAGGTTGTCCTTTGATAGGGGAGCTAGAAACAAAACTAGAGGAATAAAATTGCTTATTGTTCATTGGAAGATAATTTTAATTTGACCCAACGATACTTAATTTGTGAAGGGTCAATAGCTCATTTGAGATAAAGTGAGAATCAAATTAATTAAAAACAAAATTCATATTAAATATTTGAGAGAATATTATATATATATAAATTAAATAAATACATGTATGTTTTTTAGTTTTATTTATTTATATGTATTTCTAATTGCATAAACCTTTCATTTTCTTCTAATAATTCGTAAACCTTAAATTTTCTTCAATAAATTCTCTCTTTATTATTTGGAGGATGAAAAGAAAGGTTCTTTCATAAATACTCCAAAATGTGTTGGAGTTGTAAGGTATTGAAAATATTGAAATTGTTAACCAAATCATTCCCTCTATATTCTTCGTGTTCATAGTTTTTGGAGAGAAAATCCGTATGTTTCCGAAACTAATCTTTAAGGGTATGATTTTCGAATCTTTTCTTCTTCTTTGACATATATTATTCGTGCGTTGTGTAAAATTAAAATTAGGACACAGACTCGTGGATGCTTTCATCCACCTCCTCGTCCAACGCCACGATTAGATTGCTGGAATACGGCCATCGCTGTGGGAACTGATTTAGCCACCGATTGGAGAGCATTGATGGTCATGGCTTTAGCATCCAGAAGGACTTCAAGCTCTGCAAGGGAAAGAGTAGTGTCCCGCGTTCTAATGGAGGTGCAAAAGGCATTGAACTCTACTGGTATAAAAGAGTCTCCTCATCATCGATTTGAATACCGACAGCGGCAAGGTTATCAACCAATACTTTTACTTTTCGCAAATATTGTTCGATATTCTCTATGGCCTCTTTCTTGACTATATAAAGGGCAGATCTTATTCCAATATGCTAGATTGAGTTTTAGAAGAATATCGAGTCTCAAGACTGATCCAAAGCTCTCTGGCAGTGGTTGTGGATGTAACCTATGAGAGAAGACAGATGGAGAAGGTGTGGCGTTGATTAAGGTAATAAGCATCTAATCTCTATAATTCCATTAGAGATATTCAGTGCTAATCTCGTTAGGAACAGTCTGAGGAACGGCAGAGGCGATTCAGCAATAGACTGTGCTTGAGTAGTGGTCTCGACAGTGGGATGGTTGTGGGCATTATTGGTGAAAAATTTTGGCGGCATAGGCATGGAGTTATCTAAATGGCGAAACAAAGCATGAGCACGAAAAATCGCTGAGATTTGAAACTTCCATTGAACGTAGTTTGCGGCATTGAGTCAAACTGGAACCAAATTACAGATGTTGGAGAGATGGCCGGAGATTTGAGGGGTAGAGACAACAGGGTTGGGTTGGGAAGAAGAAGAAGCCATTAGGGAGGGACGTGGGTCAAACTACTCTGATACCAATATAAAAATAGGTAATTCGAATTTCTCAGCTATATTTCATTAAAAAATTACTTGAAGAATGAACAATCATTTATAATAGGGTGGATACAGTAAGATACACAAATATTCCTGAATAATAGGAGAAGATACAGAAAGACATAAAAGATTTAAATTGAAGAATCTCAACAAATATGGGAAATTCTAATAGTATTAAGAGCCTCGCAAGCAACAATCTAGCCATTGTTCGCATAGGCCTCGCACTTCAAAGATAATCCTTACAGAAGCTTTATTATTCCCACTACCAATAGGTTCGGTTCAAATTTAGCTAAATTATTGGTATTGGATAAGCTAAAATTTTGATTCAGGGAAATTTCGTTTTGTCCCCAATTTCGACGAAATTTTTGAGAAATTTCAAATTTTTAAATTTTCGAGAATATTTCAATTCCCTCCATTTCGATGATATGAAATTTTAAAATTTTGAGATTTCGAGAAAATTTCATTTTTTTAATTAACTACGTTAACTAAGTTCAAATTTTTCAATTTTATGGTCTTGATTACACATAATTCTACAATTTCACATACAAATGTCATTTTTTTTTACAAAGAATTATGTCTTTTTTATGTGCTACTTTTTTTCTACTTCAAACTTTTCTCAATTTGAGCTTTATTCTCTACCCAAAACTTTCATTTCTAAAGAAATTGAATTTGAAAAAATCATAAAAAATAACATATATTTATTTTTAACCTCATTCAAAATTCTTTCATTAAATTTTCACATTATTTCACCTTAGAATTGAATTGATTTGAGTTTTTTTTCTTTAACCACCCAAAATTTTCATAATTTTCACATCATTTCATTTTAAAATATTTCTAAACTTTATAATGTTTTGTAATTATTGTTGCACTTTTAGTATTGGCAATATCTGTTTAAGGTAGTCAAATGTTATTTGGGTTGTCTTTACATTTAGCTTATCTAGTTAACGGTTGCTTTCTAAAAATGTTGATCCTACAAAATACTTTCTTTATGTAAAAAACTCATGTATGCGATGTTGTTGCAGATCTTTTCTTTATTTGTGTTCAAGTATTTTTGGAGGTTAGGGGTGGGCTTCTCTGTATCCGCTATGTGTATTAAAGACTCTTAGTCTTTGGGTGAGGGCTGTCCGTTTCAACGAAGAGATTTGAATTGTCATTTGTCTTGTGACACTTTATAGTCACAAGTATTTTTATTGTCAATCTTTAACGGTGGAGAAGATTGTGTTGTTGTGAGATTGGAGACTTACTCCAAGCTATTTGGATGCTTCATCGGTAGCTTGAGAAATAGGAGGAGCCTAAACTAAATGAGTGAAGTTGTCTTTGCTCGAAAGGGAAAGATAAAGTGCTAATGAGAAGGAGTTTCATTACTCAAGGAGAGCTTGAGTGTAGCTGAGAGGGTGTCTCAGTCATAGGGGGAGCCTAAGACATTCTTCACTGATATCTTTATTTAGTGGGAGTGTAAGTATTCTATGGAAGGAGTTTCATATCTAACGAGAGCCTAGGTTAACGGTTGAGTTGTTAAGCTCTGTCGAGATTACAGTATTTGAGTTGTCAGTAAAAATAAATACTATGTTGTAATCACTTATCAGTTATATTAGTGAAGTTATCATTCCACGAGCACACTGTCCCCCAGATGTAGGTGTTAATCACCGGTTTGGGTTAACAATCTTTGGTGTTATTTTTGTTTGGTATTTTTATTTATTGAATGTTTTTGATATTGTCATGACATAGTTCGTAACATTCTTTAATGTATGTTAGACACTTACATATTATTTTCAATTGGTACCAGAGCAGGTCACATTATCTCCGATGTTGTGATCCTGGTGTTCAATTATGGAAGGAATCAAATAAAGCGATGCAACCTCGCATCCACTCGACTTGGATGGAAAAAACTATGCATATTGGAATGCAAGAATGACAACCTTTCTGAAGTCCATTGACAAAAGTTCCTGGAAGTTTGCTCTCATTGGCTGGCCTCTCCCAGATATGAAAGGGATTGGAATTCCTACAATGGAAGCTTATGAATGCATTCATGTCTTAGTTTTTCATTTTACAGAACTTAACAAAATAGAGAACAAAAATAAGAATAAACTAACAACTATTAAGCATGATTTTCTACTAGATTTACAGAGAAGAAAAAGGGAAATGAAAACTAACCCTTGAAAAACCAACTCTTCATGTTTCCACTCTACAGCAAGATCATGAACCTCTCTCGTTCACAGTAACACAAAACCCCCTCACGAACAGAACAACCACAAACAGAACAACCTCTTCTCAGACACCACTATTAGGGTTATAAAAGTACTATTTTCCTAAGCTTAATTGAGGCTCGTTAATGGATATTACATGTTAATTAAGCTATTTTGTAGGTATCGAGTACCAAAGATGTATAATCAAGTTTAAGATGTGAAATGGGGTTAATTTGAAGCAAACTAGAGTGAAAATAAGCACTAAAGCTTCAAAGGAGGAAAATGACCAAAATTCCCCTTCATGGAGCGTAATTACCCTATATACAGTGTAGCCTTATGCTCCAAGGCTGTGAAAAATGGCCTACGTATCATAGAAACCATCCCTTTACGCTTCCATCTTACGCTCGAAGGCAGATTGTGAAGAAAACAAGGAAGCACCGCAGTGATACGAAGTTTTGATGGAAACTCAAGCGCGCGTGCCTCTCCAACCCATCAGTATGGTTACACTACCATTACCCCTTCCATTTTAGGGTTCTTTTTTTGTAAAAACCGATGGAGGTCGAGGTGAGACTCCAATTTCTTCCTTTCATTTATCTTTTTGGCATAATTAAGTTAGATTTCTTAATTTCTTTTAGATTGTAAGCATGGATTGGATTTCTTCTTTGATTTCTTTATGAACCAATGAAGTAAGCTTTCCTTCTAGTTTTTAGAGCATTAATTCTTTGATAATTTCTTGAAATTTTTGTTCTTTTTTAATTGTTTAATTTTTTGATAATTTCTTGAAATTTTTGTTCTTTTTTAATTGTTTTCATTCTAAATTTATGTCTTCTTTGAATCCGTTATAATTATATTTATGTTTGTGTTATTGAATTTTCGCTCATTAGCATGCATTACCTCTCTATCGATTCTTCGTTACGTCACATTCTTTTAAAATGTTTAGCCAAAATCACCTAGGTCGCAATAGTTAATTGTACATTTGATGGCGATTCCTAGAATGCATTAATTACTATGTTCAAAGATAATTCCGGTTAATGAATTAAGCGAACCAATTTATTAATTGACACAATAGGATCCTTAATCGTAATCCACATGTTTTTAGTTCTATATGGACGCTATCAAACCCAATAGAATTCAGAAGCATGTAGATTAATTAGGAAATGGTTGTCCAACCTTAATTAATGTTTAGGACGCTTTCTTGACTTGGTCTTTGTTAGTTGGCCACCTTTGTAGAGGCTAGTTCGGTCGTATCAAGCGAGTTATTGTGCACGCAAAACTTGAATGCATAATTAATTTGTAGAAGTCGATGATAGAAATTTCATTGAATATCTCTCTTGCTCTAGAAACTAGATAGACTAATCCCAGCTTACATTCATCCCTTGTATTTTGATTTCATGCAAATTTTCCATTCGTTTCAAGCTAAAATCCCCTATTTTTATTGCTTTCAATGGTTGAATTTAGCTTAAGAGAAGATTTAATTCCATGTTCCATGAGATTCAACCCCAGACTTACCGCTTATGCTAATAGTTAGTAGAAGAAGTAGGTTCGATGAATTGCAAATATTATTTTTTTAGGTTAGAGGTTTATTTGTGACGGTAAATCCTGACTTAACAAATTGGCGCTGTTGCTGGAGAGCCAAGCCAATTAATCTATTTCTTAGTTAAATTTGACTTGTAAACTTTAAGAACACCAAAAAGATTTTTCTTTATCTTTGAGTCTACTTGTTTTTATTATGGCGAAAGATATGACTTCTATTATGAGCTTCTAACGAGACAAGCGACTCAATAAACAGAAGAAAAAGAGGTAAGAGAAATTAATGAGATTAGAAATCAAATATCTGAACTAACATCTTTTGTTCAAGTTTTGGCTACAAGGAAATTACAAGAGCTTGAAACATGTCGAGTTTGTTCACTTCAAGGTCATTTCTTCGAAGCATGTCCTCAACTTTTGGGTAGCCTTGTGCACGATTATTACCCCCTTGGGAGATGCCTAGCCAAACCATGATGTCGATGTATACTTCTTCTGCCGAATCAAGTATTTCATTAAAAAAATTGGTTAGGGAGCTTTCTAACAACTCTTGTGAGTTTGTGTAGGAACCCTTCCTTGGCCAATAAGAATCCTCGAGTTGCCAGCACGATAGTTTCTATTTTGGATCTGAAGCTAGAACTGATTTTAGAGTCTGGGTGACTTTTTTGCTCAGATTACTGAATCAGTTGGGAGGCTTGACGAGTCCTTGTTGCAACCATCTTCTAATCCTACCGAACTAAGCAGTGGAGTAACTAGCATTGAACATCATGTTGAGCAGTTGATTCCTCATACTTCAGCTCAAGGTAAGACGCTAGATTTTATAATATCTGAACTTGCTAATCATTCTTCGTGTGAGCAAGAGTCTATCAAGTTTCACATGGAGACTCAATTCCCCTTGTTAGTTGAGGTCGATCATATCCCTTAACTTGCACATTCCGTGCTAACATTGGAGAATCAATCAGAGCTTCCATCGTCTGTGGTACTGAGGCTGACCTTATTGAGGAATTCTTCTAGACCAGTGACAATGAATATGTATATCCACTGCCATATCTAGAACAAGTGTATGAGGTTAAGTATGAGCCCAAGCTTCATCTTGAGGAGCCTTAGGTGATAGAGTTAGAGGCTACCAAGCCTTGTTCTATCCTTTCCTCTGGCATCTCATATATATATTTTTTATTATTACTCATCTTTTCCTTATGGGTCAGAGTCAGTTATAAAGTCGTTTATTTGTTTAAGTTTGATCGAGCCATTTGAGTCTTTTGATTCTTTCTTTTCCTCTTTTTACCAATATTAAAAAAAATACCAAATTCTACTTGTCTAGTTCTTCTCAAAAGATGAGAAACCTTATAGCCTTTTCGAGTTATATCGACACATCTAAGAAAAGACTGGAGAATTATAAGAACTTCTTTGTACCTTGAAACCAGATAGGTCACGTTGAGCAACCAAGGTTAAAAATTTGCCTTTCCCGAAGGGAGCCATGCGTCGATTTTTTTTCTTTTCCTTTCTTTTTGTAGGTGTCTCTCCTTGCTCCTTAAAAAAAGAAATAAAAATAATCCAATAAAGAAGCGTAGCCTCTTACCACCATTCCATGTTTGAGAATGTTATCTGGGGAGTTTCTCTGTTCCCTTGACTCTTTTATATTTTATAGAGCATAGAGTAAAGATATATTGGGGATAATGTATCAATTTAAGTTGGGGGTGGGTTACCTCTTGGGTTGTTTATTATAGCTTGGGGTCCTTGAGCGCTGTACTCGGACAATGCTTGTATACTTGATATTCTTGCTTTCTCTTTTGCTTGGTTGTTTTGATGAATAGTTTATCACGTACTCTCTCTATGATTAAATTAGTATAAGACAATATTTGAAGAGCATGATCATGATTTTTAGCCCATTTTCAGAATATTTTCTTATCTTTCATGCATCTTTAAGTCGTTCTTGCAAATTTAGTTCTTGCATTCTTAGAATTGTGTTATTTGGTTTAGATTTCTGTTGTCACCTCGAAAGGCCCATCTTTGGCTTTAGAGTAACCTGACTTGTTTTAAAACAAAACTAGAGAATGTGGATAAAAAAACCCTAGTGTGCTTTAAAGAAAAGAAGAAAAAAAAATAGTAGTCTCTAAAAAAAAATTTAAAAAAGTTGTTTGATGCATAAAAAAGGCAAAGCTCGCTTGCTTTAAAAAAAAAAAAAGGTGTGTGTGCATGGATAGAGGTGAAAAGAGCTACCTACATTGTGTCAAATTAGGGCCCTGTGAAAAAAGAATGGATAGGTTTCCAGTGGTTGAGTGTGAAAGCTAGCCCTCTAGGTAAAAGAAATGTCTTCTATGTTTAATACCCTTGTCTTAATATTGCCCTTTTTTGCAAGTTTGGTACACCTAAATCTAATAATGGAGCCAGAGTAGGGGAAAATTGATTGAGAGCCTTATAAAACCTTTCTGGGATGTGCAAGCTTAACTAGCAAGGCTCTAGGCTCACTCTGCATGAATAGATTTAGAAACATTCCTAAAAATGCGCTTCATAGATTGATTGTAATTGAATTTCATTCTTGATTGCAAATTTCATCATAATTGGCTGTTGAGACTAGAGAAAGCCTTTGTAATTTGAGCAAATATATTTTTTGTAAGAATGTATATTTTCTTGAATGTATGTTTCTATCTTGCTCGAGACGAGCACGAATTAAGTTGGGAGTGCTTGTTAGGGCTATAAAAGTACTATTCTGTAAGCTTAATTGAGGCTCATTAGTGAATTTTACATGTTAATTATGCTATTTTGTAGGTATGGAGCACTAAAGAAGTAGAATCAAGCTTAAGAATTGAAATGGGTTTAATTTGAAGCAAATTGAAGGAAAAATGAGGCACTGGAGCTTCAGAGGAAAAATGACCAAAATGCCCCTTTATGGAGTGTAATTACCTTATACATAGCATAGCCTTACGCTCGAAGGCCGTGACAAGTGATCTATGCAACGTAGTAACCATCCCTCTATAGTTCCATCTTTCGCTCAAAGGCAAATTGTGAAGAAAATAAGGCAGCGCTGCGATGCTACGAAGTTTTAACAAAAACTCAATGCGCGCGTGCACGCCTCTCCAGCCTTTCAGCGTGGTTACACTACCATTACCCTTGCATTACACTGCAACAACTGAAAGACCAGGGTAGTTATGCTCCTATCAGTGTAGTTACGCTGTCCCTTCGACTATAAATAGATTTTTACAAATTTTAGGGTTTTTTTATGTAAAAACTAATGGAGGCCGAGAAGAGACTCCAATTTCTTCCCGTTCCTTTATCTTTTTAGAATCATTAGATTAGATTTCTAAATTTCTTTTAGATTGTAAGCATGAATTGGATTTCCTCTTTGATTTTTATTTGAACCAATGAGCTAAGCTTTCTTTTTAGTTTTTAGAGCATTAATTCTTTGTTAATTTCTTGAGGTTTCTATTTTCTTTAATTGTTTGCCTTCTGAATTTATGTCTTCTTTGAATTCGTTATAATTTCAATATGTATGTTTGTATTGTTGAATTTTCGCTCATAAGCATGCATTACCTCGCTATCAATTATTAGTTATGTCACATTTTTTAGAATGTCTAGCTAAAATCACTTAAGTAGCAATAGTTAATTGTGCATTTGATGGCGATTCCTAAAATGCATTAATTGCTATGTTCAAAGATAATTTCGGTTAATGAATTAAACCAAATAATTTATTAATCGACACAATAGAATCCTTAATCACAATGCCCATGTATTTAGTTCTATATGGATGCTATCGAACTCAATAGAATGTAGAAGCATGTAGATTAATTAGGGAATGGCTATCCAACCTCAATTAATGTTTGGACACTTTCTTGATTCGGTCCTTCCTAGTTGTTCGTCTTTGTAGAGGCTAATTCAATCATACCAAGCAAGTTGCTATGCATGCATAAATCAAATGTATAATTAATTTGTAGAAGTCGATGATAGAAATTGCATTGAATGTCTCTCTTGCTCTAGAAACTAGATAGATCTATCAAAGTTTACATTTATCTCTTGAATTTTAATTTCATGCATGTTTTCCATTCTCTCCAAACCAAAACCCCCCGTTTTTATTACTTTCCATGGTTGAATTTAGCTTAAAAAAAGATTTAATTCTAGGCTCCCTGAGGTTCGACCTCGGACTTGTCGCTTCTGCTAGTAGTTAGTATAAGAAGTAGATTTGGTGAGTTACGAATATTATTTGCTTAGGTTAGGGGCTTATTTCCGACGGTAAATCCCAGCTTAACAACCATCACAATGGAAACCGTGTTATTCTCAAGATGAGAATTACAAAGAGTTGTAGGCTTCTGGTTTAATTTTGGTGAAGGGAGATGAGTGGTTGAGAGAGTTTTTGCAGAGGGAACAAACACAGAGGAAGAAGACCAAGATTTTTGGAGAGAACACTTATCTGTCAAAAAGCACATATGAAAAAAAACTCATTTTTCTCTTTCTATCCATCTGCCACATATGAGAAAAATACGAGGATTAACTCCTGACTTAGTATAAAAAATAACTCCCTAGGAGTTATTAATTTGAATTTAAAAATTCAAATGTAATTTAATTATATTAACCAGTTAATATAATTAAACCATATATTATATATCATATAATATATAACATATAGTTTATCATATTCTATATAATATAATCTATAGATTAAATTCTCTCATATCACCTATAATTTTAATATGAATCAAATTCATATTAATTTTAACCTATATTTTTATATGAATCATATTCATATAAATAATATTTGAATTATATTCAAATATATATTTCTCTCATTAAACTTTATGTTATAATATATCATCATACATTGTATTCATTGTATCTTATACAATTAATTCCTTATCATTTATTGGAATAATTTAAATTAATCCAAAATTAATTTGATTCTCATTAATCTTTTGAGCTAACAAGGGGATCTTATGAACCTATAGATTGAATCTTCAATTTTACAAGATTAATTAATTAAACTTTTTGATTAAATTAATCAACCTTCATTAACTGTCAGTCACTCTACTAAAGACTGACAGTTGCACTCTTCTCACTATAGATATATTTATGTGTCCATTGAATATACCAATCTATAGTGTGTTGAGCGTTCACAAATTGCTCAAAAGTATAACTAGGTCAAAATTACCATTTTACTCCTTAAGTATCACTAGTCCCTCTACTGAAAAATTTAGTCATAGTCCAACTATAACTGAATCTCTCTAGGGCCAGGAGAGGGTGTGACACTACATTGTTCAAGACTCGAAATTAGCCTTTAAGAGAGCAATTTATCTACTTACCTTAACAACGAGAAGGAGTGAATTTCTTCTTGTGTAGCTGTGTTCCCAACTCTCCACTCAGACAAGTACTCAAAATGGTAGGCATATTGAGTGGCCTCTCTGGCCACTCTCACCCATGCAGATCAAAGAACCGCCCTAATAGGCAGAAGTTCACAACTCACTCAGGATTAAGGTCGATTCACCTACGATCATTCTGGTGAAATGTAAGTCTTTTGTAGTAACAGTGTTATCAAGAGAGATTATTCATTTCATAATCTAGTCTTATACAAACTCTTTGTATAGGATACCCTCGCTCACATGTCTCTATATGAATGATCAGAATCAGATCATTTATAATACTTTACAACAATTGTAATCATTGCAAAGCGAGTCATATCCATAGTGTCACTAGGATAAGGTACCCAACCTTGTCCATCTCTTATAGACCATCAAGGTTATTACTTCAACATGAGTCACATCCAATAACCTTAGATCTTAGTTTATTGGTTTTAGGTTAGCAACTAAATGTCAAATAAAATAACAACTTATTTTATAAAATAAATAATCTGTTTGTACAAATAAAGTTTACAAACTACAAGATCACAAGATTCAGGGCATGAACCTTAACAATCTCCCACTTGTCCTAAAGCTAGTGGGGTGTACAAATACAAAGTACTGAAGCTAATTACAGTATATAAAACAATAAACTAGGTCATACAATACGCCCCGTAATTCCTCCCATTTGCTCAAGACTAGATGAAACATGTCTCGTAGGCACATACTCTCTATGTGACCCTAAAAAACTCTAGCCATGAAAGCCTTTTTAAATGGATCAACAACATTGTGCTCCAAAGAAATCTTCGTGACGATCACGTTCTCTCAATTCACAATTTTCCATATAAGATGATATTTACGCTCTATATGCTTTCTACGTTTATGGCTTCTAGGCTCCCTGGAATTCGCCACAACACTACTATTATACAATAAAGGGTGATAGGCTTTAATATGTCTGGAACAACTTCTAGACCAGTAAAAAAAAACTTTCTAAGCCATACAACCTCCTTGGTAGCTTCACAAGCCACTATATACTATGCCTCCATGGTAGAGTCAGCAATGCAACTTTGCTTTGTGTTTTGCCAGACTACAGCTCCTTCATTAAGAATGAACACTGATCCTGAAGTGGATTTCCTAGAATCCTTATCAGTTTGAAAATCAGAGTTAGTATATCCTATAAGGATCAAATCTTTAGACCCATATACAAACGTGTACTCCCTCGTTCTCTGAAGATACTTGAGGATGGTTTTAACTGCTATCTAATGATCTAATCTTGGATTAGACTGGTATCTACTAAATATCCCCACAACATAGGACGATGTTCTTTAGACAACATAATTTCATGTTTGAAAGGTAATAAACCTCTCTTGGAATTCTGCATCGAATATTTGACAAGCATCTTCTCAATATATGTTGTTATCAATATATGATGCCTCAGACAAGGCCAATGTTTTGCTCTTACGATCCCTGAAGATTTGGATCCCTAGAACAAACTACACCTCTATGCCTCTCCCAAATCTTTCATTTGGAATTGGACAACTAACCACTATTTGACATCAGTTAATAGACCTACATCAATCCCAAAGAGTAGGATATCATCCACGTACAATACTAAAAATGCTACTGAACTTTTGATGATTTTCTTATAGACATAAGGCTCATCAACATTCTGGTTAAAGCCATAAGATTTGATCGTAGTATCAAACCTTATATTCCAAAATCTAGAAGTTTGTTTCAATCCATATATGGATCGATTAAGCTTGCAAACCATTTGCTCTTGAACTTGGGAGATGAATCCCTCTGGTTGTTGAATGTAGATGGTCTCCTCAAGATTCTCATTTAGAAAGGTAGTCTTGACGTCCATTTGTCATATCTCATAGTCATAATATGCAGCAATGGACAGGAGTATCTGGATAAACTTCAGCATAGCAACAGGGGACAAAGTTTCTTCATAGTCCACTCCCTTAATCTAGGTATAACCCTTGGCCACCTCTAGCCTTAAAGGTCTGCACCTTACCATTAACACTTTTTTTCCTCTTATAGATCCACTTGTATCCTATAGGTTTGACCTCATCAGGTTGACCTACAAGATCCTAGACTAAATTAAAGTATATCGAATCCATTTCAAGATCCATAGCTTTGACCCATTCATCTTTATCCATATAATTTATTGCCTGTTTATAGGATAATGAATCCTTAACGTCGCCATCTGATATGATGGTCAGAGTTTTTGTTAAACCCAATGATGAGCAGGTAGATTCGCAACCCTCCCACCATGTTGAGACTCCCTCAACGATTGAGATGGATGTGTTCGACTAGATGAACCTATATAAACAACTCTTGTTGATGTACTAGCCTTTTCAACAACTCTTGTTGAAACTTCAATAGTTTCATTGGAAAGCTCGTTGAACACAATTTTACTGTGGGGCTTATGCTCCTTGATGTAGTTCTCTTCTAGAAATAAAGCATTTTTTGACAAAAAATACTTTATTATCTTTAGGATCATAGAAATAACGACCCATCATTTACTTGGGATAGCCTACAAATAGGCATAATTTTGAAAGAGGTTCTAATTTCTTATGATTTTCCTTAAGCACGTATGCTGGACAACCCCAAATTCTAAAGTGACGTACACTACTTTTATGACCTTTCCATCAATCCAAAGGTGTTTCAAAAACTCTCTTAGATGGAACAAAGCTTAAAATATAAATGGCAGCCTGTACTGCATAACCCCAAAACGAATTAGGTAAATGAGCATAACTCATCATAGACCAAACCATGTCCAACAAGGTTCTATTTTTCTTTTCTGATACACCATTTTTCTAAGGTATACAAGGTGTTGAGAGTTGGGATGCGATTCCATGTTCTATTAAATAGTCCTAGAATTTTAAATTCATATATTCTCCAACACGTTCAGTTTGAAGTGTCTTAATTGTTTTACCTAATGTGTTCTAAACTTCAACTTTGTACTCCTTGAACTTTTCGAGGGTTTCACACTTGTGTTGAATTAGGTATAAATACCCATCTTTGGAATAATAATCTATAAAAAAAGATGAAATATTCATATCCTCTTCTTTTCTTAACATTCATAGGACCACAGAGGTTTGAATGTACAAGTTCTAAGGGTTTTTTTTTTTTTTGGCTTTGTGACCTTTTCCAGTAAAAGATCTTTTAGTCATTTTGCCTTCTAGGTATGACTCACATACTGGCAAAGAGTCCTCTTCTAACTCGCTTAGAAGTCTTTTCTTAACCAATATCTCAATCCTATTGAGATTTATGTATCCTAATCTTAAGTACCAAAGATGAACATTTTCTTTAGGAGAAATATTTTGTCTTTTATTTTGAGTTGTCGCAGTTCTGAAGATTTCGTATTTATAAGTGCTTTAGATGCTAACAGTTTTAGCACATATAAACTACTCTCTAGGTTTGCAAAACAAATATTAACACCATTTTTATAAATGAACAATTTATTTTCAAGAAAATTTACAGAATAATTGTTTTCTAACAAAGCTTGAAAAGAAATAAGGTTTCGTTTAATATCTGGAACCACATATATATTATCCAATAATAAATACGATTTCTGAAAGAGAAGTTTCATGCCTCTCATTGCCATTATTGAGATGGCATGCCCTATTCCAACCCGCATCGTCATCTCGCCAGTCCTAAGCTGCTGCTAAGAACTAATTCCCTAAAAAGAAGTACAAACATGATTAGTGGTGTCTGAATCAATTACTCATATAGAATCATCATTCTCCATTAAGTAGGTTTCTAAAACTAGTAAATCACAATTATCTTGTTTCATTGCCTTCTTCTCTACCAAATACTTGGGACAGTTTCGTTTTTAGTGTCCCTCCTGGTTGCAATGGAAGCAAATTTCTTTGGAAATCTTGGCCTTTTTGTCCTTTTGGGTTGCAACAGGGTTAGCTTTATTCCCCTGACCTCCTTTCATTTTCTTCCACTTTCTGGTGTCGGAAGAAGAAGGTATGAAATTAGTTTTAGAGGTTGAACCTCTATGAAACTTCTTTGAGTATGAGACAACATTTGTCTCTCCTTTCTGTTCCTTGACTTTCATCAAGGATTGGTAAGTTTATAATTCGTTCAGAAGGGTGGTCAAGTTGTAGTGAAACTTGATCATAACAGCATTGCTATGGAACTGAAGAAAGCTCCTAGGTAGAGGTTCCAGAATAAAGCTAACTTGACTGGCCTCATCGATGACAACCCCATTCATTTCAGCCACATTAAAGTGGCGTCATGTGGAGAACGCGTTCTCTGACTGATATCCCTTCTTTCATCCGAGGATTGAAATTGTATTTAAGTGCGTCATGTTTGAAATGTGAGGACAATTGTTCAAACATCTCATGCAATGATTCCATGATCTTGCGTGTAGTGACCATGGATTTATGCTTATTTGCCAAAACATCAGATAAGCTGGTAAATAAATATGCTTAGGCCTCATTTGTCCTTGCCCATCTCTCATGTGCATCCCAAACATTTCGGGCTGCATTTTGAGCGGGTACTTGAGGACACTCCTCAACTAGGAAAAATCATAAGTCATCGATGATCAGCACAATATTAATTGTGTTCTTCCAACCCGTGCATTTTGACCGTAGGATGTGTTGACACATGTGCTTCTCCCACTTACTATAAACATTCTCTCTATTCACCTTGGTATTAACCTATGCAAACATCATCCGTATGAGGACACAAGCAAAGGTGCCTCAAGGCCGAACATAGATCTTACAATATGAACTATTTTGAAAGAAACATTAAAGGAAATTGACATATCGTATACATCATTTTCCTCCTACTAAGTGTTTTAAACCTAGGGTTTATTAACTTAGGTAAATTCGGCTAACGATTTAACTAAGTGATTGTTAAATTTGCCCTATATAACTCTTGAATTGGATAGTTTAACAATAATGATTCTTGTTTATTACACACTTTAATAAACCTAAGTGTTTATTGCATGCCTATAATATAATTGTCTAATCCACCTTTCAGGTCAGTTCCCAGGTAAGGATGTTCTATTTCCATCAGCTTAAATACCCTAGCATTAGACAGACCTTCCTTAGACAAAGGTCCCATAATTATGTTATAAATTTAATCTTTTATTAATCCAATTTAATCCTATTAAAGAGAAAAAAAATATATTAACTTATTTCTAATCTCATTAGAAATATTTTAACATAGATCTATGTGAGATCAATTTTAAACAATTTAAAATTAATTTTAACCTGTATTTGCATACAACTCTTGATTATAGATTTTAATTCTAATTTCATTATTTGTAACACTTATAAATCTTAATAAAACAATTAAGACCTATAAATATGCATCTAATGAAATACTTGAAATATAACAATTATAATTTCTATGTAGTGTCAAGCTTCATGTTTCCCATTTTCATTACAAAAGATAATTCTTATATTATAAAATAATGAAATTAAGAACACACATCCATCATTCAAACTATATAATATAATAATTATAATATAGTATGATGTGTGGACATGTTATTAATGCATGCAATCATATAATATAACATTTATATTTAATATGATGCATGAGCATGCTTAATAAATCATGTAACTATATAATCTAACACTTATATTAAAAAATGATGCATGATTATATGTTTATCCTGTGATGGGATTTTAATCTATATGGCGTACAATATGTAATATAAAAAATTAAATCATACATCACATGTATAGAATAATAAATAGGAACTTTGGATAAAAAGTTGGCGTCCTAAGCAATTAATTAAGTTAATATAACTTTTATATTAATTTAATTAATTAAAATTAAATTAAATTACAAGATATTCAAGAAAATACAAAACTGATCCAAGACACCAACTGCAAGCCTTGAAACCACGTTTTAGAATTGCTTGGCTGCGCGTGTCACTCTTGGAGCGTCATGACGCTCCATGGCAGCGTTGTTATGCTAGTTTTCATCTTGTTACAGTGTAACGTTACATTGTTGGGAGTGTAGTTACGCTAGGCTAATACTTGCCGCAACATAGCCTTCCCTCGAGGTAGCGTAACGACACTGATCATTCTGTGTACGTAAAGGGCAGCATAGTTATGCTGCTTATCACGTTCTAACACAAAAGCATATTTTCTGCTTTGATCTCAGTCTGAACATGCTCCAAATGCCACCAAACTCTTCAGCAACACTTGTACAATGATTGATACGGACTTACAGACTTGATAGCGAAAAATAAACGTCCAAAACACCAGGCCCTTGCAACTTTAATCTCTTTAAAGTAGTAAAACTAATGCCAATTTTTTAAAACATCCAAGCGCAAACCCATGCATTCACAACGCATAATTAAAACCCACCAAAACTTTGATTTTAAGTTACAAAACAAAAATCAGAGACACGACAACCATAATGAAAATTGTGTTATTCTCAAAGTGAGAATAATAGAGAGTTGTGGGCTTCTGGTTTTAATTTTGGTGAAGGGAGATGAGTGATTGAGAGTGTTTTTGTAGAGGGAAAAAACACAAAGGAGGAAGATCAAGATTTTTGGAGAAAACACTTCTCTGTTNAAAAAAAAAAAAAAAAAAAAAAAAAAAAAAAAAAACTCATTTTCTCTTTCTATCCATCTGCCATATGTGAGGAAAACATGAGGAATATCTCCCCACATAGTGCAAAAAATAACTCCTTATGAGTTATTCATTTGAATTTCAAAATCCAAATTTAATTTAATCATATTAACCAATATATATAATTAAATCATATATTATATCTCATATAATATGTAAAGTATAGTTTATTATCTCACATATAATATATCCTATAGATTAAATTCTCTCATATAACCTATAGTTTTAATATGAATCAAATTCATATTGATTTTTAAACTATAGTTTTTATATGAATCATATTCATATAATAATATTTGAATCATGTTCAAATATATATTTCTCCCATTAAACTTTATATTTTAATGTATCATAATACAATATATTCATTGTATCTTATACAATTAATTCCCTATAATTAATTTGAGCAATTAAAATTAATAAAAAATTAATTTGATTCTCATTAATCCTTATTGAGCTAACAAGGCAGTCTTATGGACTTATAGATTGAAGCTTCAATGATACGAGATGAATTAATTAAACTCTTTAATTAAATTAATCAACCTTTATTAATTTTCAGTCATTCCACTAAAGATCGACAATTGCACTCTTCTCACTGTAGATATATTTCTATGTCCATTGGATATAACCAATCAAACAGTGCGTTGACCCTTCACAAATTGCTCACAAGTACAGCTCGATCAAAATTATTGTTTTATCCCTGTAGTTACATCTAACTTTTTAAGTACCACCGATCTCTCTAATGAATAATTTAGTCATACTCCAATTATAGTTGAACCCCTATCGGGCCAAGAAAGGGTGTGGCACAACATTCTTCAAGACGTAGAATCAGCCCTTATGGGAGCAATTTATTTACTTACCCTAATAATGGGAATGGGTGAATTTCTTTTTGTGTAGCTATGTTCCCAGCTCACTACTCGGACAAGTCTCCAAAATTGTAGGCATATTAAGTTGACAAATCTGACTATTCTCACTCATGCAGAATAAAGGATCGTCCTAATAGGCAGAAGTTCATAACTCACTTAGCATTAAGGTCAAGTCACCTATGGTCATCCTGGTGAAATGTACGTCTCTTCTAGAAATAGTATTATAAAGAGAGACTATTCATTTTGTAGTCCAGTCTTATACAAACTCTTTGTATATGATATCCCCACACACATATCTTCACATGAATGATCAGACCAAATCATTTGTAATACCCTACAACAATTGTAACAATTACAAAGCGGGTCGTATCCATAGTTTCACCAGGATAAAGTACCAAGCTTTATCCATCTACTACAGACCATTCAGATTATTACTTAAACATGATCCACCTATATGTCTCCATATACATGTTTAAATTACGTCCAATATCCTTAGATCTTAGTTAATTGATTTTGGGTTAATGTAACTAATGTCAAATAAAAAAACTTATTTTATTAAATAAATAATCTATTTGAACAAATAAATTTACAAACTACAAGGCTACGAGATTTAGGGCATCAACAACAATAGAAATTACTAATGCAAAAGGTGTAAAGGAACTGAAACTGGAAGTAGAATGGTTCGAGGCAGAGGATGAAGCCTCTCTGGAAATTCTTGTGCATTAAAGTCCATATTCAATGGTGTTGACAAAAACATCTTCAGGTTGATATATAAAGGAAGCTTGGAATGTTTTTGTTGTTACTCATGACGGGACATCAAAAGTTAAAATATCAAGACTTCAGTTGTTAGCTACAAAGTTTGAAAATATTAAGATGTAGGAACATGAGAACATAGTTCAGTTTAATGTGAGGCTACTTGATCTCACAAATGAATCATTTCCTCTTGGAGAGAAAATCTCAAAAGAGAAACTGGTAAGAAAGATTCTCAGATCTCTTCCTAAGAAGTTTAAACATGAAATTCATTACAAATTAAGAATGTTAAATTCTGAGATAGATAACCTAGATCGAATACTCTTTGTGGGTCAAACCTCAAGAGATGTTCGTGACATTGGATGTTCCAGCTTCGAAAAATCAAATAGAAGAGGAGGAACTAATAAAGAAAAGTAGAAAATCATTTTTGTCAAAGAACAAGAATGATGAAAGAATATTCAGTTTGAAGTGATTAAATTCCAATGTGGAAGCATTTAAACATTTTATCTTTGAATTGGGATTGGAAAAATCAACATTGATTTTACATATTTAAGAGGACAAGCATGTAATTCATTGAGAATAAAAAGATGAGGAATAATTACCCTGGAAGAACCAGCAATCTTCACGCAATTCCTTTCCGAGACTGATAGCTTGTAGAAATACAAGCTATTACAGCCTTTTACTTTATGAGGGTTGATGAGCAGTACATCCGTTAATATTGCTAAGAATTCATATGGAATAATGAACTTGTGTTGATCAGTACTAAAAATCCCCACTAACCCTATATCATGCATTATCTTGTGCCAAAATTTTGTTGTTGTTGCAAGAGTCGATCACATATGTTGATCCCAATCCATCGCAAAGTTGATCGCATGTGTTGATCTCAATGAAGAAAATTTGGTCACATGAAATGCTGTAACTATAGAGCAGTAGACATGATAGAAGGTATGATCGAAAAGAATGGGTGGGACGCGTTAATCCTGCAGAAAAAGCGAGTATGAACGCATATCTCGGGAGTATCAAAGAGATAAGATCATGATGACATTCTCACCTATCGCTTCAGTAATGACAGTGATTCAGAGTGGGATTATCAAAGCTGTCAACGTTTGAGCTCTATAAATAGACACTTGGAGTCCAAGATTAAGCATCCGAGACTTCTACCATGGGCAGATTCCTGTGATTACAGGCGAGAGCATGAGCAAGAAATTCTTTGAGATTTCCTCACTTCCACAACTTCTTCCAATTGACGACCAGAGCTTCACTGGAGATAGAGCTTAAGAGGGATTACTCCACTGCCCATCCATTGCACCACCAGAAGCCTCGACACACATCTGATGGAAGCAAAAGATTGCCTATATCTAGCCACCCATCTCTCTTCTCACCTCTGTATTGTATTACATTTTGGCTTAAGACATTAATACATTTTGTAATCAATAGATCTCTTTAATTCCTTCAACACCATTTTTATCATCTTCTTCTACTTTATCATCTTTTTCTTTTACCGTAATGAGTTAAGTGTGGATTGCAAGAGTTATTGCATACTCAATCATACGGCATAGAGATATGACACATGTAGCAAACCACCGAGAGGTGTGCGTTGCGTGAGTATAGTGAGTCAATCCTGTTTGTTAAGTGTGAGGCTATCGCAATGCTTGTCTATGAGCGGAGTAGTTATAACCAACTGCCCAAGAGGGTAAGTAGTGAAACTCATTAAGCAAAATAAGCAGTGTTTCTAGAGATAGGAGTAACCTTATGCTCAACGCAACCATGCATTATAGAGATATAAAGCATATGGCTGACCATCGAGAGGTGTGTGATGTGTTAGTGTGGCGAGTTGGGATTACCCTTGCGACCAAACTTAAGGACTTGGTGATATCTTCTCCACAACTCTACTTCTTCATGCATCTCATTATGCGTTAACAATTGCATCTCTATCGATTCTCATAGTCAAACTTCAATTTTTAGTCTGTTTAGCTAGGAGTAAGAGTAGCTCATATTTAATCAGCTTCTTTCTTTTTCTTTTTATTCTTCGCCTCAAACACATTACTTTACAATCATCTTTTAATTACAAGTCCCTGTGTTCGACCTTGGATCATCCTGAGAAACTTGTGATCTCGTTATACTTGGCGAGAGAGCAAGAAAACTTGTGACAGGAACGCATGATCATCGCATACACGACCAACGCATGATCATTGCATGACCATCAACACATATCGATTAACACAAACAAAGTATTTTCCTCAGCAACACATGAACTCTTCCACCAATGTGAACACCACCAAGAGAAGTCCCCGTTATTCTCAGGGGTACAAGGAAGATAAAGTGTGGGCTTCAAGAAAAAACTTTTACAGAGGGAATTTCTCAGGGAAGATTTGTGTGAGTAAAAGAGAGGTTGAAAGTACAGAGAGATATCTTTACTACTGTATTTTTTCTATAGTTATAACGTAGAATAAAGAGAAAGGCAGAAAGAGGAGGGAGTTATGTTAAGTCCCCCTCTACACGTACTATTTTATTTATATTTTTTTCTAATATTATGTTAATATAAATAAAATATAAATATATTAATGTAATATTGATAATATGGTTAACTAATCATTAATAACCATATTATATGAATGGAGCTTCCTCTTATAACCTATAGTTTTAATATGAATCAAATTTATATTAAATTTTAATCTATACCGATTTATAATATTTGAATCTCATTCAAATATTTTTCTTTCACATATTATATAGTTTTAATTATAAACCATATTTATAATTAACTATATATATTATCATGTATCAATGTACATTATACATTACATTAATCATGTTACAATTAATTACTTACATTCCCATAAATAATTTAAACAATTTAACTTATTCCAAATCCAATTATTCCTTGTTTTTATCCTTAATGAGCTAATAAGGGGGCTTATTGGACCTACAGTTTAGAAGCTGCAATGATACGAGATTAACCAATTAAACTCTTTAATTGGATTAATCAACATTCATTAACTGCCAGTCACTCCACTAAAGAACGATAGTTACACTCTTCACACTATAGATATATTTTTGTGTCCCTTTGATATAACCAATCAACAGTAAGGTGACCCTTCACAAATTGCTCATAACTACAGCTAGGTCAAAATTATCATTTTATCATTGTAGTTACATCTAACTCCTTAAATGCCACTGATTCCTCTAATGAACAAACAACTTATAGTCCAACTATAAACTAACCCTTTCAAGCCAATGGGAAGATGGGGCCTCAATGTTCAAGACCCGGAATCAGTTATTAAGGGAGCAATTCATCTATATTCCCTTTTTACAGGAAGGTGTGAATTCCATCTGATGTAGTTTTGTTTCCAACTTCCTTCGAACAAAACCTTAAAATGGTAGGCATACTGAGTTGTCGAAATAGGCCACTCTTATCCATACAGATCAAAGGTTTGTCCTCATATGTAGGAGTTCATGACAGACTCCGGAATAAGGATAAGTTATCTATGGTCATTGTAGTGAAAAGTTAATTTCTTCAAGTAACGATGTTATATTGAGAAACTAATAATTTCGTAGTCTGATCTTATATAATCTTTTTATATAGGATGCCCACAGTCACATGTCTCCACATGAACAACATGGATCATATTGTCTATAACAATTATAACTCATTTAACAATTACAAAGTGGGTCATATCCACAGTGACACCAGGATAAGGCACCCAACCTTAGCCATATATCGTAGACCTTTTAGATCATTACTTGAACACAATCCATTTGTATGACTACCACATACTAATCAAATTTCATTAAACGACCTTGGGTCATAGTTTATCTGATTGAGTTAATGTTATCTAAATGTCAAATAAAATACTTCTTATTTTATTAAATAAATAATTTGTATCAACAAATTACAAACTACAAGATGAACAAGATTTAGGACACTAAATCCAACAATCTCCCACTTGTCTTAAAGCGAGTGAGGAGTACAATACAAGATACAATATAAAGTACAATACAATAAACTAGGGCATCCTCTATACCCAAAAATCTCCCACCTTCCCTAGATAAGATGATGCATATCCCGTAGACCCAGATTCTCTAGGTGACCCTAAAAACTTTAACCGTGAGAGCCTTTATAAAAGGATCAACAATTTTGTGCTCCGAAGTGATCTTTGTGACATCACATCTTTCATTGCACAATCTCTCTAGTAAGATGATATTTGCGCTTGATGTGCTTTTCTCGTTTGTGGCTTCGAGGCTCCTTGTAGTTTGCCATAGCACCATTATTATGGTGATGGGCATTGACATGCTTAAAATAATTTCTAAATCTGTCAAAAACTTCCTAAGCCAGACAACTTTTTAGTAGCTTCACAAGTGGCTACATACTCTGGCTTCATGGTAAAGTTAGTAATATAGTTTTGCTTGATGCCAAGCCATACTATAGCCCCTACATTAAGAGTGAACACTGATCCTGGTATGGATTTTCTGGATCCTCATCAGTCTGAAAATTAGAATATGTGTATCCTATAAAGATCAAATCCTTATCACCATACACAATCATATAATTTCTCATTCTTCTGAGATACTTGAGAATAGTTTTAACCATCGTCCAGTCAAATCCTAGATTAGATTGATATCTACTGATTATTTCCACTGCATAGCAATTATTTAGCTTAGTACACAACATGGTGTACATTAGATATCCTACTGCATATGCATAGGGAATTCGTTTCATCTTCTCAACTTCTTGAGGTGTCTTAGGACACTGTTCCTTAGACAAAACAATTTCATGCTTGAAAGGTAATAAACCTTTCTTGGAATTCTATATAAAAAAACTTGATAATCATTTTGTCAATGTATAATGCTTGAGACAAGGCCAGTGTTTTCTTCTTATGATCCCTAATGATTTGGATCTCGAGAACAAATTGTGTTTCCCCCAAATCTTTCATTTAGGACTGAGCAGCTAACTATTTCTTAATATTAGTTAGTAAACCTACATAATTCCCAATGAATAGAATATCATCCACATATAACACTAAGAAAGCTATTGAATTGTTGATGATCTTCTTGTAAACACAAGATTCATCAACATTTTGATGAAAGCTATAAGATTTGATCGTAGTGTCGAATCTTATATTCTAAGATTGAGATGCTTGTTTCAACCCATAAATGGACCCATTAATCTTGTAAAATTTTTGCTCTTGACCTTATTCAATGAATCCTTCTGGGTGATTCATGTAAATGGTCACATCAAGATTACCATTCAAAAAGGCAGTCTTGATGTTCATCTGCCATATTTCATACTCATAATATGTGGTGATGGACAAGAGAATTCTGATAGATTTAAGCATGGCAATAGTAAAGAAAGTTTGTCCATAGTCCACTCCCTCAACTTGGGTATAACCTTTGCCACTAATTTAGTCTTAAAGGTTTGGCACCTTACCATCCACACTTCTCTTTCTTTTGTAGATCCATTTATAACCTATGGGTTTTAACCCCGCTGGTTGATCTACAAGTGACCAGACAGAGTTGAAATACATAGACTCCATTTTCATATTCATGGCTTTAACCTATTCATTTTTGTCCACATCAACCATTGCCTGCTTCTAGGTCAATGAATCCTCTACATCATTATCTGCTATGGCGACTTGAGTTTAGACCTAAATAACGAGCAGGTTGGGTTATAACCCTCCCATTACGTCGAGGCTCCCTCAATTTTTGAGGAGGATGTGTGTGACCGGGTGAAGCAATATCAACAACTCTTGTTGAAGTGCTTGGTTCTTCAACAACCCTTAGTGAAGATT
Organism: Benincasa hispida; assembly: GCF_009727055.1. NCBI lineage: Eukaryota > Viridiplantae > Streptophyta > Magnoliopsida > Cucurbitales > Cucurbitaceae > Benincasa > Benincasa hispida. The sequence continues at coordinate 40,036,767 of NC_052354.1, read as the reverse complement.
CAGTAGTTTCATTGGAAGCTCATTTAATACAATTTTACTTCTTGATTTATGCTCCCTAATGTGGTCTTCCTCCAAGAAAGTAGTATTTTTCGATACAAACACTTTGTTCTCTCGTTTCCTTTGAGTAGCCTACAAAGAGGCACAATTTGATCGTAGTTCTAGTTTCTTTGGTTTGAGCACTAACACATTGGTTAGACACCCCCAAATTATGAGATGTCATAAACTACTTTTACGACCCCTTCATAGCTTAAAAGGTATTCCAGAAACACTTTTTTTTTATGTACTTGGTTTAAGAGATAGGTTGTAGTCTCCACTGAATAACCCATAACTCGTCATCGATCGAACCATGTCTAATAGGGTTCTATTTCTCCTTTTTGATATACCATTTTGTTAAGGTCTACCAGGTGCTGAGAGTTGAGACATGATTCCATGTTCTATCAAATTGTTTTGGAATTCCATATCCATATACTCTCCACCTTAATCTGATCGAAGCGTTTTAACCTTTTTACCTAATAAATTCTTTTTTAACTTTTTTACCTAATAAATTCTTACCCTTCCACCTTGTACTCCTTGAACTTTTCAAGTGTATCAGACTTGTGTTACATTAGGTAAACTAAAGTGATAAAATATTTAAACCTTCTTCTTGCCATAACATTCATTGGACCACAAATCTGAATGTATAAGTTCCAAGGGTTCTTTGGCTCTGTGATCTTTTCTAGTAAATAGTCATTTTGTCATCTTACCTTCTAGACAAGATTCACATACTGTTGGGGTTGATGCCCTAAATCTCGTGGGTCTAATAGTTTGTAATTGTATCGTACAAACACTTTATTTATCTAAAAAAATAAAGAGGTATTTTATTTAACATTTCGTAGTATTAACCCATAAAAACCAATAAACTAAGATCCAAGGTTATCTTTTGTAACTTAAATATGCATTTAGAGACATACAAGTGGATCATGTTTAAGTGATAACCTAAATGGCCTGTAGTAGATGGATAAGAATGGCTATCTTATCCTGGTGATATTACGAATACGACCCGCTTTATAGTTGTTACAATTATTGTAAAATGCTTCAAATGATATGATCCTGATCATTCATGTGGATGATGGAATACGAGATACGCAGCGGAATTGGGACCTAATTACACTCTAATTGCTTCTAAATTAAAGGAAAATAGCATGCAATTGAAGGAAAACCAGTGAATTAAAAGTGTAGAGATGCTACCTTTGAAGCTCCCGAAAGCCGTTTCTCCTCGTTAAATCTCGACCCAAATTCTTTTGGACCACCACTAGAGTTGACCTACTATCCTCTGGACTCAGAAACAAGTTGTGGGACCTGGTGGATGAAGAGAACCGAGAGAGAGAAAAGAGATGAAAATAAGGAATGGAATTTTGAGTAGGTTTGGGTGTTTCCTTTGTTTTTCCACAAAGTTGTAATTTTCCAGCCCAAATATCAAAAAACAAATTTTCAAAATGGCAAAAGTCTTTTAACTAAATTGAAAAGCCCAATTTATAGAAAAAAAGCATGCAACAATTGTATGAAAAACTTCACAAAAACCCAACACCTAGAATCCACTCACTTAGTGGGCTTAATGTCTCCACTAATAGCCAACACCTAGCCCATTATTTTGTTAGTGAAATTATCCAACAAAAGTTTGGATTTTCTCACTAATTATAGTCAAAGGACAAAATAGTCATTTGGTCAAAGTCAAACTTTGACCAAAAAGTCAACATTTTGACTTTTTATGATTTTATCCATGTTGACTAATTTTGATCTCCCGAGCATGAATCCGCATTCATTTTTTTGAAATTCAAATCACATTTGAATATAAGCTCGGTCAAAGTTTGACTTTTCAAAGTAAAAAACAACTCTTTGACTTTTTACAACTTTGACCATTTCCATTATTTCCGAGCTTTCGAATATCAACATATTTATATTCTTGATATTTAAATCACATTTAAATATTAAAGCTGTATTTCTAAGCTGAAAAACCCAACCACTATATCACATATACTTGTTGGTTTCTCTCTCTCTACCTAATTCGAACAATTCGAATTATTCTATCATACTGTACTAAGTTTATTCCATATGAGCTAGTAGGGGAACCTAATGGACCAATAGATCATGGGCTCCAACGATCCGAGATTAGCTAGCTAAACTCTTAAGATGGAGCTAATCAACATTCGTTAACTAATGGGTCATTCCACTAAAGTTCTGTAGTTGCACTCCCTTCACTATAGATATATTTGTGTCCATTTGATATAACCATGATTAGTAAGTTAATCCTTCATAGGTTGTTCGTAATCTCGGCTGGGTCATAAAAACCATTTTACCCCTAAGACTACATCTTGTTCCTTAAGTTCCACTGATCCTCTAATGAACAATTAGTTTAAGGTCCAACCTATAAACCGAATCCCTCTCAGGCCAAGGAGAGGGTGGGGCAACCTATCTACTGTCCCTATAACGTGTAGGAGTGAATTCCGTCTTGCACCCTATGTTCCCAGCTATCCACCCGATCTTACCCCTGAAATGGGAGGCTTATTGGGCAAGCGATATTGAGCTGCCCTCACCTATGCAGTTCTAAGGATAATTCTGAATGAAAAGGAGTTCATAGTTAGCTCAGGATTAATATTAAGTTACCTAGGTCATCAATTAACGAAATAGTCAGTTTTATACATAAAACGGTATTTAGAACGTAAAAAGTGACTATTCCATGGTCCAGTCTTATGTAAACTCTTTACATAGGATGCCCCCACTCACATATCTCTATATGAACAATTTAGGATCACATCGTTTGTACTAACTACAAAGTGGGCCGCATCTATAGTGTCCCTAGAATAAGGCGCCCAACCTTATTCATATACTATAGACCATTCTGGCTATATATTTGAACTTGATCCACTTTTATGTCACTACATAAAGTTCAAACTACATTAAATAGCCTCAGGACCTTAGTTTATTGGATTCAAGATTACAATTTCAATAACAAATTTATCGAAAAACAAAACAGAATATATTTATTAATTTACAAACTACGAGTTTTAGGACATAAAATCCAACAGTGGAGACATATGAGTGAGGGTATTTTATAAAAAAGAGTTTGTATAAGACCGTACCACGAAATGAATAATCTCTCTATATAACACTGTTGTTAGAAGAGACTTATATTTCACCAGGATGACCATAGGTGACTTAACTTGAATCATCAATGAGTTGTGAACTCCTGCCTATGAAAGCGGTTCTTTGATTTGCATGAGTGAGAGTGGCCAATTTTACTGATTCAATATGTCTACCATTTTGGGGATTTGTCTGATTAAGGAGTTGGGAACACAACTACATAAGAAGGAATTCCCTTCTCTATAGTTAGAGAATGTAGAGAAATTTCTCCATTAAGGGCTGATTCTGAGACTTGAACAATGTGGCGCCACCTCTCCTGGCTCGAGAGGGATTAAGTTATAGTTGGACTATAAATTATTGTTCATTAGAGGAATTAATGGTACTTAAGAAGTTAGATATAATTACAGGTGTAAAATGATAATTTTGGCTTAGCCGTACTTACGAGCAATTTGTGAAGGGTCATTAATTGGTTATATCCAATTAACAGAAATATATCTATAGTGTGAAGAGTGAAAATGTCAGTCTTTAGTGGATTGATCGACAATTAATGGAAGTTGATTAATTTAATCAAAGAGTTTGATTAGTTAATCAAGAACCATTGGAGCTTTAATCTATAGGTCCATAAGGTCCCCTTGTTAGCTCAATTGAGATTTATGAAAATCGAAGTAATTTAGATTAATTTGAATTGTTCAAATTAGTAAAGGGAATTGATTATATAAAATATAATTATGAGATATAATTATAATGTATATAATACATTATAATATAAAATTTTATTTGAGAGGAAATTAATTATTTGAATATGATTCAAATATTAATATAAATTTGATTCATATAAATTAAGTGAGAAAATATTAGATGATGAGAGGAAAATGCACTCTTTTGATATGCATTGATTTCTATGCGTTGTTGGTCATGCGTTAATATGAATATTCATTATGCATTAATCGTGTATGCGATAACCATGCATCCTGTCATAAGTTTTCTTGCTGTCTCGTTTAATATAACGAGTACAAGTTTCTCGGGATGATCCGAGGTCGAACACGAGGACTTGCAACTAAGTGATGCTTGAAAAGTAATGCGTTTGAGGCAGAGAATAAAAGAAATAAAAAGAAAGAAGCTGATTAACCATGCGCTACTCCTACTTCTAACTAAACAGACTGAACAATTGAAGTTTGACTATGAGAGTCGGTAGAGATGCGGCAACTGTTAACGCGTAATGAGATGCATGGAGAAGTAGGGTTGAGGGAGAAATATTTCACTGAGTCATTAATTGGTCGCAAGGGTAATCCTAGCTCGCCACACTAACGCATTGCACACCTCTCAGTGGTCAGCCACATGCTTATATCTCTATAACGCATGGTCGCATTAAGCATAAGATTATTCATATCTCTAGGAACACTACTTACTTTTCTTAGTGAGTTCCACTACTTACCCTCTCGGGCAGTTGGTTATAGCTACTTAACTCATAGACAAGCATTGCGATAACCTCGCACTAAGTAAAGAGGATTGGCTCATTATACCCGCACAACGCACACCTCTCGATGGTTTGCTACATGCGTCATATCTCTATGCCGCATGATTGAGTATGTGATAACTCTTGCAATCTACACTTAACTGATTGCGATGAAAGTAAAATATGATAAAGAAAAAGAAGATGATGATGAAAATGGCGTTCAAGGAACTAAAGGGATGCATTGATTACAAAATGTATTAATGTCTTAAGCCAAAATGTAATACAATACAAAGGTAAGAGGAGAGGTGGAGGACTAATTGTAGGCAATCTCTTACTTCCATCAAATGTGTGTCAAGGCTGTCGGTGGTGGAATGGATAGGCGGTGGAGTAGTCTCTCTCAAGCTCTATCTCCAATAAAGCCCCAGTCGTTAATCGGAAGAAGTTATGGGAATGAAGTACTCTCAATGTTTGTCTTGCTCATGCTCTCATCTGTGATCACAGGAATCTGCCCCAAGGTAGAAATCCCGAATACCCTGAATTTGGGCTCCAAAGCTCAATTTATAGAGCTCAAACGCCGACAGCATTAGTAATCTCACTCTGATTAGCCACCATCATTGATGCGGTAGGTGAGAATGTTAGGGTTGCATCATGGTCAACGATCAGGAAGCGCGTCATATCTGTTGTACAATTCAAACATCCCAAGGCATGCATTCATATTCGTTTTTCATGAAGGATCAACGCATTCCACCCAATCTTTGCAATCATACTTCTATCTGAAGGAAATCAGACATGTGGATTTCCATGAGCAGCGGAATGATCGTTCCAAATTCCATTCGTATTTGAACATACACAATTATAGTATAAGAAATGAAAACTTACAGGTTATGCACAATAAGAAATTACAGCATGCTTTACAATAAGATCAAGGGATAGAGTATCATGCCTTTGAAGACTCATGCTTCAAACTCCCTTAATCACGAACGCTCGATTAGTCTCCAAGACAGCAACACACGAATGCTCAAACACAATGACCGCAACACAGCACGATCAATCAGCAAACACGAACTCAACGATCTCCAAGATCACGAACCCAGCGAACGACCTCCAAAACCTCGAATTTAGTCGAGTTGAGTAAGACACCACCACAATGGCTACCTTGGTATTCTCGATGTGACAATTCAGAAGTGTGGGCTCTGTGTGGACTTGATTACAGGAAGAGACCAGAGGAATAACAATCGTGTAGATGATTGAGCAAGTGAGAGATGATAGGAGTCTATCGCATAGACGAATGCTTAATCGTTTAGAAGAAGGAAAGCTTTCGTATAGTAAAAGGCATGTGATCATTTAGCTATGACCAACTGAGTGAACTATCGTGTAGTGTCACTCCACGATCGTTTAATCTCTCTTTCAGGTATGACAGCTATTCGTGAGTACTTGCTGAGAATAACAACTCTAGCAAATCTCCTCTTGTCAATTTAAACATTTCAAATCAATACCAAGAACTGATTCTCAACTTGAATCCATTGAGCTACTAAGGGGACCTTATGAACCTATAGCTTGAAGCTCCAACGGTACGTGAATAACTGACTAAACTCTTAAGTCATGGGATCCACCATCCGTTAACTGCCAGGCAGTCGACTAAAGACTGATAGTCGTACTCTCTGTACTACAAATATATTTTATGTCCATATCAACCAATCAAAACTGCGATAACCCTTCACAGATAGCTCATAAGTACAACTGGGCCAATAACCGTTATGCCCCTGTAGTTACATCTAACTCCTTAAGTACCACTAGTCCTTCTAATGAACATAAGTCATAATCCTACTATTTACTTACCCCTGCTTCAAGGAAGGAGTGAATTCCATCTTGTTTAACTGAGTTCCCAGCTCCCAAATCAGATAAACCCCCAAAAAGGTAGGCATGTGAGTTGGCAATCTGGCCATTCTCACCCATACTAATCAAAGGACCACCCTCAAAGGCAGGAGTTCCCAAAACACACAGGATTGAAGTCATGTCACCTATGGTCATTTAGGTGAGATGTAAGTCTAAAGTATCAACGACGTTATATAAAGAGACTAGTCATCTCGTGGTCCGATCTTATACAATCTCTTTATATAGGACACCTGATAATGGGCATAAATGCTTGTTATTAAAACACAAAGATATAAAACAATGTAGAATTATGATGGTAAAAATATATAAGTCGTGTCCAAAAGCATTAAGTTTAGAACATAGCGATCGTATGCGTCAATCGCATTAAAGAAACTAATTTACGTATTTTGTACAGAAAAGTGCATTGGCGCAAGGCAAAATTGCGATCCAAGGAATTCAGCGTCTGAGCGCATTAAGAGATCGCGACCACAAAGCTACGCGATCATATGCATTCGCGAAAATCTGCTCAAGAAAATGGTCGCATAAAGCTGGCACATCAAGGTGAAAGCTTAATAAATCACGATGGGACAGAAAGCTGATGGCGATCGAATCCGAATTTAGTTGACAAGCCGTTAATGACACACTGTAGCAAGTACACTCAACTTTTCGGTGACAATTAATCGGTGCATCAGACAGAGAATTAATGACATCCCATCAGTGCAATCATTTGAGGGAAAAAAGCTCCTCTCCCTGAAGCTCTATAAATACCAAAGGCCACCTTCGTTAAATGAGTTCGGTTTTTCTTCCAGCTAAGCCATATAGATAGTTCACCATACAGAAGATAGTTAGCCTTTGTTCATAGTTTTCTTACATTTTGAAGGTGGAGGCGAGAGAAGAGAGAAGACGCTGGAAGATCGTTCCTGGCCAGCTCGAAAGAGTGCTGGGAAGCATCAAGAACAGAGAGATGGCCGACTCTTGCGAGAGCAAGGATATTCTTTGGGGCAGAGTAGAGAAGAACAGTGTAAAAACCTTGCGAAGCAAGAAATTTCTACCAGGCTCCCTACCTTTACTTTCCATTGTCATTCTGTATCTTGATTTCATTTATAAAATGGAACTTGCATCTCTATATCTGCTCACTCTCTTTACATTACGCATGAGTAACTAAACATCCGAATGGGTTGAGAAGCACTTAGGTAACATGACCTAAGATATTCATTGTATGTGATCATCTTGTCTTATGTATGCGTCCATCACCTCTTTAGAGCTACTCGAGAGAGAGTCTAAAGAAAGAACCTAGACTTGAGAGAGCTAGGTTAGAATCTAGACATGAGAAAGCAAGATTAGAACCACATAAGCAAGAGATAGAGACTTAGAGATAAGTACTATTTGCCAATATGCATCGCATGCACCCTAGAAATAGGTTATGATAATATACGGTCGCCTTGTGTTTGTGTGTGTCATTCATCATTGCATAGACAAGAGTAGAAGCTTAAACATAAGTCCTATAGACATCATTGTATACATCACATGCATTCTAAAACTAGGAGCTATAACATTTTCATTGAGAGATGACTTGTTGTTGTACGTATGTAGCATGATCGCATAACGTGAACCCAATCTTAGGAAGTGTTAGCTAAATCCCTTCTCAACCCAGTCCCTTGCATACTCATTGTACTTTCGTGTTATTAACTCCTTTCTCAATTCCGTTGCATAGAATCTATACCTTAAACAACATACCAACCAATGCATTGTTTTATTTGTCATCCCAAAGTTATCAGAAATCACTGTCGCAATTGTCTCCATAGTCCCTGTTTTCGACCCTGGGCTTACCAGGCAACCTAGTAGAATTTATACTTGGATTTTGCTAGGAAAACTTGCATGCACAACACATACTCCACCATCGCAATATTACACCATTATTTCATCACATTAACAACACATCAAGTTTTTGGTGCCGTTGTTGGGGACTACGGCAGTACATTGTGCTAACGGTAACTTTTTTATTTTCTTTGCAAACTCTCCATCTTTGTGCACTGCCTCTCCTTACGTAATTGAAGAAGCGGGCGTCGTATGAGTGAAGGACAAAATCCTGAGTCCAATTACGACCCAGAGATTGAGAGAACTTTCTGAAGAAGAAGAAGAAACAGCCACCAACAGCAACAACAAGAGAAAGATCCAAGCTTGGCAGAGCAACCAGAAGACAGAGCACCAAATACAAATAATATCATGGTGAATCCCATCCTCTTGGCGAACGACGGCAATAGGCCCATCCGGGACCTGTCTCTTATACACATCTAGATGTGTATAAGAGACAGCCGTTGACAACAGCAAGAGAGAAATCCCAACATGGCAGAGCAACCAGAAGACAGAGCACCAAATGCAAATAATATCATGGCGAATCCCATCCTCTTGGCGAACGACCGCAATAGGCCCATCCGGGACTATGCGTCGCCCAACCTCTATGATTTCTCACCAGAAATCATGAGGACAGCTCTTGATAGATCGAGGTTCGAGATGAAACTGGTGATGTTGCAGATGATTCAAACTGCCGGATAGTTTGGCGGTAGGCGTGGCAAGGATCCGCACACCCACCTCTGGAGTTTTATTGAAATCTGCAATACGTTTGTGTTCTCAAACATCTCCGCTGAGGAGGTTCGATTAATGTTGTTCCCATTTTCGTTGTGTGACCAGGCACAGAAATGGGCTTACTCTCTCGAACTAGGGGAGATTACATCATGGGAACAGGTAGTGGAGAAGTTCATGAAGAAGCACTTCCCTCCGACGAAAAATGCCAGAAGGAGGAAATTGATTACCAATTTTGAACAAGATATCGACAAATCGCTGAGTGATGCCTGGGTGAGGTTTAAAAGGCTGGTAAGAGATTGCCCGCATAATGGCTTACCAGATTGTCTACATATGGAAATTTTCTACCACGGTTTAAACCCGCCATCACAGACGGCTGCCAATGGGGCAGCAGCTGAAGGTCTACTTGACAAAACTTACGACGAGGCTAAGAATATACTTGATCGCATACCGAAAAATCATGAAGACTGAAGAGAAAGCGATCAAAGACTAAGAATTAAAGACAGTGACGCAAGTAACGAGGCCATCACATCCCTACAAAACCAAATGACTGCAATGATGAATTTAATACAAGGAATCACAATCAACAGCCCAGGAATGCATACGGGGCAGGTCAACGCAATCGACCAAGTGAGCGTAAGTTGTACCACTTGCGATGAAAGCCATCCAATGGAAGAGTGTCCGAGGAACCCACAGTCTGTTTATTTCATGAAGAATAACCTGGTTTCTAATACTTACAACTCTGGGTGGAGAAACCACCCTAACTTTGCGTGGAAAAATCAACAACAAAATTTTCAACCAATGGCGCAAAAAGAAGGGCCACTAGGTTTTTTCCCACGAACAAACGGTCAAACGCAAAATCAAGCTAGTAATTCGCAGGCGCCACAATCTTCATCTTTGGAAGGCTTACTGAAGCAGTACATTTAGAAGAATGAAACAGTGCTCCAGAATCAAGCGACGTCCATCCGCAATCTTGAAATCCAGATAAGACAGATTGTGTGCGAACTCAAGAATAGACCGCAAGGAGCGCTTTCGAGCCCAATAAAGCTCCCGTGCAACCCAGGGAGTATAGGAAAGGAGCAATGTCAAGTTGTGATGTTGCGAAGCGGAAAGACAGTGGCGGAGGAGAAGAAGGAGCTCAGTCGGGCTGCTTCAATTGCGATGGAACCACAGATCCCGTTGACTCAAGAAGAAACAAAAGAACAAGAGATGATGAAACCTGAGATTGCGTCCACTTTGAAGTCGAAAGAATAGGGAACCGTGAAAATACAGCTGCACCATTCCCCTAGAGACTTAAAAAGAAGAAAAATGATGAAGTATAGTATCAACGTTTCATGGACATGCTGAAACAATTGCATATCAACATCTCTTTCACTAAAGTGATTCAACAAATGCCAAAGTATGCAAAGTTTTGAAGGACATGGTGACGAAGAAAAGAAGCACTGGTAACTTCACAACGGTGGCATTGATGCAAAGAGCAAAAACCATTATTCCACCAAAAATGCGTGACCCTGGAAGTTTCACAATACCCTGCTCAATCGACGGGTTATACATTGGTCAAGCGCTTTGTGATCTTGGGGCCAGTATCAACTTAATGCCCTTTTCAATTTTTAAGCAGCTGAATTTCGGGCAACTGGCACCCACGACGGTGACTCTCCAGTTGGCTGACAGGTCCCTTGTGCATCCAGAAGGAAAGGTGAAGAATGTCTTAGTCACGATTGACAAATTTATCTTACTGGCAGACTTCATCATCCTTGATTATGAAGCGGACAAAGATGTACCCATCATCCTGGGATGACCATTTTTGTCCACTGGTCGCACTCAGATTGATGTGTACAAGGGAGAGATCACACTAAGCGTAAACGGACAGAAGCTCAGGTTTGATATTATCAGAGCAATGAAATATCTGGAAGAAGAAGACCTCACTGAATCTGATGATGAACCCAGTTTAAATGAAGAAGAAAAGTTTGAAGATGAAAATGAAGATGAGGATGCGACCGCATCCATAGTAGCCTGCAATGCGATCACAGAAACAACAACCAAAGAAGACAAGCTGACAATGAATGAAGAAGGAAAAACACCAAAACCATCCTTTGAACAACCACCAACAGTAGAGTTAAAGACCCCTCCAAACCACCTGAAGTATGCTTTTCTGGGGTAGAATGAAACGCTACCAGTAATAATTTCCTTTGCACTTAATGAAGATCAAGAGAATGCGCTACTGAGCATTCTGAAAAAGCACATAAAAGAAATTGGCTGGACACTAGTAGACATTAGAGGAATTAACCCCGCATATTGCATGCACAGGATTCGTCTCGAGGACAGTAAAAAAGGATCGATCGAACATCAACGCAGACTCAACATTGCGATGAAGAAGGTCGTGAAGAAGGAGATAATCAAGTGGTTAGATGTAGGGATTATCTATCCAATCGCCGACAACACGTGGGTCAGCCTCGTGCAATGTGTGCCAAAGAAAGGAGGGATGGCGGTAGTCCTAAATGCAAACAATGAACTAATATCGATGAGGACCATCACTGGCTGGCAGATCTGCATGGACTACCGTAAATTGAATGCGGCGAAAAAGAATGATCATTTCCCTTTGGCTTTTATCGACAGATGCTATACCTCCTAGCAGGAAATGATTACTACTGCTTCTTGGATGGATATGTCGGCTATAACCAAATCATGATTTCTTCTGAAGATCAAGAGAAAACCACATTCACCTGCCCATATGGAATATTTGCGTTTCGACTCATGCCGTTCGGCCTATGGAATGCACTGAGCACTTTTCAGAGGTGTATAATGGCTATCTGAGTATTTTGAAGATTCTGTAGAAATTTTCATGGACGACTTCTCGGTATATGGGCAAACATATGAAGTTTGTCTCAACAACCTAGAGAAGATACTGAAAAGATGTGATAAGACGAACCTTGTGCTAAACTGGGAGAAATGCCACTTCATAGTAAAGAAAGGTATTGTACTTGGGCACAAAGTCTCCAAGGATGGGCTGGAGGTGGACAAGGCGAAGATTGAGGCGATTGAAAAGCTCCCACCTCCAACAAACATGAAGGTTGTCAGGAGCTTCTTAGGACATGATGGCTTTTATCGACATTTTGAGAAATACTTTTCAAAAATTGCACGACCATTGAGTGCATTGCTGGAGGCAGAAAGAAAGTTTAACCTTAATGACCAATGCCTCAACACATTCAAGATACTGAAGAATGCATTAATAACCGCACCTATGTTAATCGCACCGGATTGGACACGGCCTTTTGAACTAATGTCCGACGCAAGCGGTTATGCGATGGGGATGGCCCTGGCACAAAAGAAGAAAACAATGCTACACCCCATCGCATGTGTGAGTAAAACCCTGAACCCTGCTCAAACTAGTTACATTACCACGGAAAAAGAATTACTTGCGGTGATATTTGCGTTGGAAAAATTCATAGCTTACCTGCTGGGATCCAAAGTGATCGTTCACACTGACCACTCGACAATCAAGTACTTAATGACAAAGAAAGATGTGATGCCGAGATTGATTCGATGGGTTCTCTTCCTTCAAGAATTCAACATGGAAATCATTGATTGCAAGGGGACAAAGAACCAGGTTGCGGACCATTTGTCAAGAATAGAAAATCTAGAAGTCGACCGTAACCCATCAGAGGTGAACGCAACGTTACCGGACGAGCAGCTATTTAAAATTGAAGAATTACCATAGTATGCAGACGTGGTCAATTTTCTGGTTTGCGAACAATTTCCTGAGGACTACACAACCGACCAAAAGAGGTGGCTCAGACATGAATGTAAGTCATATTATTGGGATGAGCCAAATCTTTAGAAGAGGGGATCAGACTAGATTTTGCGCCTATGCATACCAGATACTGTTCACCAGTGTATATTATCACAGTGCCATGACTCGCCATATGGAGGACACTTTGAAGGACAACGCACAGCAACAAAGGTGTTACAAAGTGGGTATTTTTGGCCAAATTTATTCAAGAACGCAAAAGACTATGCAATGAAATGCGACCGGTGCCAACGCATGGGAAACATTTCATGGAAGCATGCGATGCCCATGAATATCATCTTAGAATTGGAACTATTCGACGTCTGAGGCATAGACTTCATAGGACCATTTCCATCATCGAATGGTCACAAAATCATTTTATTAGCCGTCAACTACGTTTCCAAATGGGTAGAAGCGGTATCGTGCATCACAAGCACTGTGGCAGTAGTCTCCAATTTCTTAAAGAAAAATATTTTCACTCATTTTGGCACTCCACGTGCCATAATAAGTGATGAAGGCTCTCACTTTGTTAATCACATCGTCAACAATTTTCTGCTCAAATATAATATCCTTCAAAAGGTGGCCAACGCATACCACCCACAAACAAATGGTCAAGCTGAAGTGTCCAACAGGGAAATCAAGTTGATACTAGAGAAGGTGGTAAAATTTTCGCACAAAGATTGGGCAATGAAGCTAGACGATGCCTTGTGGGCATACAGGACCGCCTATAAAACACCTATAGGCATGTCCCCATATGTGCTGGTGTTCGGAAAGGCATGTCATTTACCGCTTGAGCTGGAGCATAAAGCACTGTGGGTAGTGAAAAAACTCAATTTTGACTTAAAAGGCCGCAAGGGAAGCAAGAAAACTTTAGTTGGTCAAGCTTGATGAATGGAGAACTCACGCATATGAGAATGCTAAAATCTACAAGGAGAGCGCAAAACGTTGGCATGACAAACAATTATGCGAAAAGAATCCCCAAGTCGAAAAAAAGGTCTTATTATTCAATTCGCGGCTACGACTCTTTCCCGGTAAATTAAAGTCACGTTGGTCCGTACCTTTTAAAATCAGAAAGGTATTCCCACATGAAGCGGTTGAGTTATCAAATGAGGATGGGACCAACGCATTCAAAGTCAACGGGCAAAGAGTCAAAATATATCACAAAGAAGACTTGCACCTCGAGAACACCTCCATGCGCCTGAAAAATTCTGAATAAAGAAGAAGTGGGCAGTCGCTGCACAATCATGCGATTCAAATTCATCAGGGACGCAATTTTTGTGAAGTATCCTTTGAAACCTTCGATTCATGAACTTAATTCTACCTCTTCATATTCATTAGCATTTCTTTATCCTTTAGATCTCTAAAAAAAAGAATTTACTCTATCTTTTATTTGACCCTCTCGATGTTGTCTTTGCAACGATCGTGGTGAACGATTGCGGAGGAGCTACACGATAACAAAAGACGCGACTAGTTCATTCAACCACCGCAATCGAAGAAAGTGACTCCCCGCAAAGAAGGATGTGATCACAAATAATGCGAGCGACAGAGCAAATTTGGGGGTTGTATCTTTCCTTGACTTTGTTTATCCCAAATTTTGCACTCTCGCATTTCATTTTAACTTTGATAATTTTATCATCGCATCCTCTTTATTCGGCGCAATCATTAAACATTGATTCATTTAGTAAGTCACCACATTATTTCTCTTTGTCAATTATGATTTCAATGATGAAACGCATGCCTCTATTTTTCATCACATGCACTAGAATCAACTTAATTTTAGGACAGTCAATTCTTAAATATTTCTAGAAGTTAGTGGTCCACTAGCGTTCTTTCAAACTGACCTTTATGAAACCTCCTAAGAGCATGACATGAATTCTTTCAATCTTTCAGCAATGCAGACATTACTGCGTTTCAATTTGGGGGTGTAGTATTTATTGTCAACCTTGCTATTTTTAGGCATAAAAAAAAATCAATCATAACCTTGCGATCGGATCCTACTCGTAGTTGGATGTCTGAATAACACACGTGGGGGCAAGCCAAAACGAAGGTAGGAATCGTGATCAACACATAAATAAAATGATCGCAACTCTGCTGCCAAATGGGTATGAGTTTAGACTGAGAAAGAGCGCCTTGCTCGTAGTTGGATGTCCGCATGACACATGTGGGGTCAAGCCAAAACGAAGGCTAGGCACTTGGATCAGCGCAAGGTCATAGAAAGAATATCTAAACTACGCAAGGATAAATTTCATTTGAAAACACCCCAGTGGAAAAAGGATTTTTTTTTTTTTTTTTGAAATAAATCATGCGATGCCCTGGAAACAAGTAAAGTTTTTTTTTAAGGTTAAACTTACGGTCCCTAAGTTTTAGAAATATTTTAAGAAGGGACCTGGATAGGAATTAAGGAGCTTTTGGTACATAGAAGTTGAATAAAGCAACCTTGAGAAATCTAGGAAAGAAGAAGGCGGACGACTTTATAGAGAAAATCTTTAGTTTATGCTTGAGGACAAGCATTGTTTTAAATTTAAGGGTGTGATAACGGGTAGAAATGCTCGTTATTACAACGCAAAGATATAAAACAATGTAGGATTGCGACGGTAAAAATATATAAAATCGTGTCCAAAAGCATTAAGTTTAGAACATTGCGATCACATGCGTCCATCGAATTAAAGCAGCTAATTTACGTATTTTGTGCAGAAAAATGCGTTGGAGCAAGGCAGAATTGCGATCCAAGGAATTTAGCGTCCGAGTGCATTAAGAGATCGTGACCGCAAGGCTATGCGATCATATGCGTTCGCGAAAATCTGCTCAAGAAGGTGGCCGCATAAAGCCGATGCATCAAGGTGAAAGCTTAATAAATCACGATGGGACAAAAAGCTGATGACGTCGAATCCAAATTTAGTTGACAAGTAGTTAACGACACACTGTAGCAAGTACACTCAATTTTTTTATGACAATTAATCGGTGCATTAGACAGAGAATTAATGACATCCCATCAGTGCAATCATTTTAGAGAAAAAAGCTCCTCCCTGAAGCTCTATAAATACTAAAGGCCACCTTCATTAAAGGAGTTCGATTTTTCTTCCAGCTGAGCAATGTAGATAGTTCACCATACAGAAGATAGTTAGCCTTTATTCATAATTTTCTTACATTTAGAAGGTGGAGGCGAGAGAAGAGAGAAGATGCTGGAAGATCGTTCCTAGAAAGATCGAGAGAGTGTCGGGAAGCATCGAGAACAGAGAGAGGGCCGACTTTTGCGAGAGAAAGGATATTCTTTGGGGCAGAATAGAGAAGAACAATGTAAAAGCCTTGGGAAGTAAGAAATTGCTATCAGGCTCCCTATCTTTACTTTCCATTTTCATCCTGTATCTTGATTTCATTTATAAAATGGAACTTGCATCTCTATATCTGCTCACTCTCTTTACATTACGCATGAGTAACTAAACATCTGAATGGGTTGAGAAGCACTTAGCTAACATGTCCTAAGATCTTCATTGTATGTGATCATCTTGTCTTATGTATGCGTCCATCACCCCTTTAGAGCTACTCGAGAGAGAGTCTAAAGAAAGAACCTAGACTTGAGAGAGCTAGGTTAGAATCTAGACTTAAGAAAGCAAGATTAGAACCACATAAGTAAAAGACAGAGACTTAGAGATAAGCACTATTTGCCAACATACATCGCATGCACCCTAGAAATAGGTTATGATAATATGCAATCGCCTTATGTTTTTGTGTGTCATTCATCATTGCATAGACAAGAGTAAAAACTTAGACATAAGTCCTACAGACATCATTGTATACATCACATGCGTTCTAAAACTAGGAGCTATAATATTTGCATTGAGAGATGACTTGTTGTTGTATGTATGTAGCATGATCGCATAACGTGAACGCAATCTTAGGAAGTGTTAGCTAAATCCCTTCTCAACCCATTCCCTTGCATACTCATTGTACTTTCGTGTTATTAACTCCTTTCTTAATTATGTCGCATAGAATTTATACCTTAAACAACATACCAACCAATGAATTATTTTATTTGTCATCGCAAAGTTATCAGAAATCACTGTCGCAATTGTCTCCATAGTCCCTGTGTTCGACCCTGGACTTACCAGGTAACCTAGTAGAATTTATGCTTGGATTTTGCTAGGAAAACTTGCATGCACAATGCATACTCCACCATCGCAATATACACCATTATTTCATCACATTAACAACACATCAATACCCTCGCTCGCATGTCTCCACATGAGTGATCAGGATCTACCATCTATAGTAGTTCACAATGCTTATAAACCTCTACAAAGAAGGTTGTATCCGTAGTGTCACAAGGATCAGGTATCCCTTCTTAATTCTTATACTACATACCTTTTTAGGTTATCACTTAAGGCATGATCCACTTATATATCTCAAATACATGCTTAAGTTTACATACAATAACCATGGAGATTTGTTTATTGGATATGAATAAATACCAAATAAAATTTATTTTATTTTATTCATAAAAATATGTACAATTTACAAACTATGAGACTTCAGGAGAATTAGGACACCAATCCCAACAATCTCTCACTTGTTCTAATGCCTCGGGAGACTAATGTACAATACATGATAAATACAAGTACAATATACAATAAACTAGGGCATACTCTATACCTCAGTATCATCTCCCACTTGCCCTAAACATGATGTCGCATGTCCCACAGACCCAGACTCTCCAGGTGACCCTCGAACACTTTAGTCGTGAGAGCCTTTGTAAATGGATCAGCAACGTTTTGCTCCAACGCAATCTTCGTGACTATCACATCACCGCGATGCACAATCTGCCTGATCAAGTGGTCTTTCATTCGATATGCTTGCCTCGACGATGACTCCGAGGCTCCTTCGAATTCCAAATCTGTAAGGAATTTTTTCATCCAAACAGCCTTCTTAGCTGCTTCACAAGTGGCTACGTATTCGGCTTCCATAGTGGAGTCTATGATGCATCCTTGCTTGATGCTTTGCCATACTATAGCCCCTTCATTTAGAGTGAACACTGACCCCGATGTCGATTTATGAGGATCTCTATCAGTCTGAAAATCAGAATCTGTGTATCCCGTAAGGATCAAATCCTTATCTCCATACACGAGCATGTAGTCCCTCGTTCTCCAAAGATACTTGAGGATCGTCTTGACCGCTATCCAGTGATAAAATCCTAGATTGGACTGATAATGACTAACAATCCTTACTGCATAGCAAATGTCGAGTCTAGTACACAACATTGCATACATTAAGCTTCCAACAGCTGAAGCATAGGGAATCCGTCTAATCTCCTCAACCTCTTGAGGTGTCTTAGGACATTGATCCTTAGAAAAAATGATCATACCTGAAGGGTAACAAACCCCTCTTGGAATCCTGCATCCTGTACCTGATAAACATTTGATCGATGGAAGATGCCTGAGACAAGGCTAACCTCTTGTTCTTACGATCTCAAATGATCTGGATCCCTAGAACATACTATGTCTCACCCAAATCTTTTATTTGGAATTGGGCGGCTAGCCACTTCTTAATGTCAATCAGAAACCCTACATCATTCTCAATTAGTAGGATATTATCCACATACAGTACCAAGAATGCTAGTAAGTTGTTGATGATTTTCTTGTAGACACAAGGCTCATTAACATTCTGATCAAAGCCAAACGATTTGACCGCACTGTCAAATCTAATGTTCCACGATCTAGATGCTTGTTTCAGCCCATAAATGGACATATTAAACTTGCAAACTCTTTGCTTTTGATCTGGAACTACGAACCCCTCTGGTTGAGCCATGTAGATGGTCTCGTCAAGATTACCATTAAGAAAGGCAGTCTTGACGTCCGTTTGCCATATCTCATAATCATAAAATGTGGCCATGGACAGGAGTATCCTGATAGAATTGAGTATGACAACAGGTGAGAATGTTTCCTCATAGTCCACTCCCTTAACCTGGGTATAAACCTTTGCCACGAGTCTAGCCTTAAAGGTTTGAACCTTTCCATCTACAGCTCGCTATCGCTTGTAGATCCACTTACACCCTATAGATTTTACCTCATCAGGTTGATCCACAAGCTCGCAGACTTAATTGAAGTACATAGACTCCATCTTTTGGTTCATGGCTTTAATCCACTCAGCCTTTCAATATCCTCCATTGCTTGCTTAAAAGACAATGGATCCTCGATCCCATCACTAGAAATGACATTCTGGGCTTCAGTCAAACCCATGTAGCGATCTGGTGGGCTCATAACCCTCCCACTACCTCGAGGCAGTCTCAACTCGTGAGTAGGTTGACTAGATGTACCGACATCAACAACTCTTATTGATCTGTCGGCCTATTCAATAACTCTTATTGAACCCTCAGTAGTCTCAGTCTCACTAGAAATCTCATGTAAAACAAGCTTACTTCGTGGTTTATGATCCCTGTGAAGGAAATCGAACACGAGGATTTCAATGAGCAACAGAAAGATCTTTCAAAATTTCAATCGTATATGAACTTTACAATTACAATCACAAACGGAAACATGCGGTTATGCATAAAATAGAAATTACAGCATGCTTTTCAACAGATCAAGGGAAGAATCAACAAACCTTTGTAGACTCGTCTTTAAGTTTCTTGATCATGAATGCTCGATCACAACAATACAGCAACACACGAACGTTCATCCAACACGACCGCTACATTGCATGAACACCGCGCACTCGAACTAAGCGATCGCCAAGGTCACAAACACATGAAACACCATCAACGGCCTCCACAGAACCTCGACAGTGTCGAGTTTAGTAAGACACCACCAAGATGGTTACCTTGGTATTCTCGATGTGAGAATCTAGAGGGTGGGCTCTGTGTGGACTTAGGTAGAGGCAGAAAACCAGAAGAACCACTATCATGTAAACGATTGAGCAAGTGGGAGATGGAAGAACCTATCGTATAGGCCGATGCCCAATCGTTTAGGAAAAGCTATGTGATCGTTTAGCTCATCGTCTAGCTGAGTATCTATCGTGAAAGAAAACTCCACGATCGTTTAGCTAACTCTAAGCTGTCGCTTAGTAAATCTGATTTACTTGACAACTTCTCTATGAGAAATTTCTCGAGATTGGAAATCCCAAAACAACATTTCTAAAATTAGAAAACATTTTTTCTTTTACCTCATGGTTACCATAAAACCACCAATAACCTCCCACTCAACAGGTTATTAGAGAAAAATAAATAATTATCCAATAATTAATATTATTATAAATATAAATGATAACTAACTTACCATAATATATTTATAACCTATAGTTTTAATTTTTTATCTCATGAAACATATAAACCATATCTCTTTTTCTGTTCCATGACACTTAAAGTAAATCTCATTTATATAATACTCCATTAGATGTATCTCATACACCGCACCGATCATATCATATATAATCAAATTACCACTTGTCAATTTGAACATTTCAAATCAACACCAAGAACTGGTCCTCAGCTTGAATCCATTGAGCTACCAAGAGGACCTTATGAACTTGTAGCTTGAAGCTCCAACGGTACGTGAATAACTTACTAAACTCTTTAGTCACAGGATCCACCATCCGTTAACTGCCAGGCACTCCAATAAAGACCTACGACTGAACTCTTCTTACTATAGATATATTATGTGTCCATCTTAACCAATCAACAGTGCGATAACCCTTCATAGATCGCTCGTAAGTACAGCTCGGCCAATAACCATTATGCCCCTGTAGTTAAACCTAACTTCTTAAGTACCATTGAATCCTCTAATGAACATAAGCCATAGTCCTACTATGACTGAGTCCTCTCTTCCAAAGAGAAGTTGTGGCTACTATGTTCAAGCCTCGGAATCAGCCCTTAAGGGAGAAATCTATCTACCTACCTCTGCCTTGAGGAAGAACTAAATTTCATCTTGTGTAATTGAGTTCCCAGCTCCCAAAGCAGACAAGTCCCGAAAAAGGTAGGCATGTTGAGTTGGCAATCTAGCCACTCTCACCCATACTAATCAAAGGACCACCCTCAAAGGCAGGAGTTCCCAAAATACTCAGGATTGAGATCATATCACCTGCGGTCATTTAGGAGATATGTAAGTCTTCAATATCAACGACGTTATATACAGAGTCTAGTCATCTCATGGTCCGATCTTATATAAACTCTTTGTATAGGATACCTCTGCTAGCATGTCTCTACATGAATGGTCAGGATCTTCCATCTGTAGTAGTTTACAACACTTGCAAACCTCTACAAAGCGAGTTGTATCCGTAGTATCACCAGGATCAGGTATCCCATCTTAATCCTTATACTACAAACCTATTTAGGTTATCACTTAAGGCATGATCCACTTGTATATTTTCATATACAAGCTTAAGTTTACATAAGATAACCATGGAGCTTTGTTTATTGGATATGAGTAAATGCCAGAATGTAATAACAGTTATTTTATTCATAAACCAATGTGTATAATTACAAACACTGAGACTTCAGAAGAATTAGGACATCAATCTCAACACCCTGATGTGGTCTTCTTCCAAAAAGATAGCATTTATAGAAACAAACACTTTGTTCTCACTCGGATCATAGAAGTATCCACCCCTCGTTTCCTTGGGGTAACCTACAAAGAGGCAAACTTTCGAATGTGGTTCCAACTTCTTTGGGTTATTCACAAGCATGTGGGCCAGACACCCCAAATCCTAAAGTGGCGTAAACTACCTTTATGGCCTCTCCACAGCTCAAAAGGTGATTCAGAAACAATTTTCAAGGGAACGTTGTTCAGATTGTAACATGGAGTCTCCACTACAAAACCCAAAACGAGTCTTGAAGATGAGCATAACTCATCATAGACCGAACCATGTCGAACAAGATTTTGTTTCTCCTTTCTGATACACCATTCTGCTGAGGTGTACCTGGGACCTAGAGTTGGGATGTAATTCCATGTTCTATCATATAGTTCTAGAATTGGAGGTCCATATACTCTCCACCACGATCAGATCGTAGTGCTTTTATCTTCTTACCTAACAAGTTTTCAACTTCGGCTTTATACTTCTTGAAGTTGTCAAGGGCTTCAAACTTACATTGCATTAGGTAGAGATACCCGTACCTTGAATAATCATCAATGAAAGAGATGGAATATTCATACTCACCTTGAGCCCTAACACTTATCAGACCACAGAGGTCAGAATATACAAGCTCCAAGGCTTTCTTGGCTTTGTAACCTTTTCTAGTAAAAGGTTGTTTGGTCATCTTGCCTTCAAGGCATGATTCACACACCGACAAGGAGTTTTCTTTTAAACTATTTAGCAGTCCACATTTTACTAACTGCTCAATCCTATTGAGGTTGATGTGACCTAACATTAGATGCCAAAGATGGGTGTTTTCCTTAGGAGAAACCTTTGGTCTTTTAGCTGTTGTCGTCGTACTGAACATTTTAATATTAAGCAAGGCTTTTATGACTAATGGCCTTAGTACATACAAGTTACTTTCCATTGAATCAAAACCAATCTTCATACCATTCTTGAAAATAAACATTTTACTCTCAGAAAATGAGACGGTATAACTTTGTTCAATGAGACAAGAAACCGAGATTAAGTTCCTCTTGATATAAGGAACTACAAAAACATTATCTAATGATAGATAATGTTTCTTGTCCAAAAATAACTTCAGCTAGCCTACAGCAATAGCTAAAACAACCTCACCAGTACCGACTCAAAGAGTCAACTCTCCCCGTGGCAACGTTTGCCAAGAACTGAATCCTTGGTAAGAGAAACTGACGTGATTAGTAGCACCCGAATCAAGGATCCAGGAAAAATCATCATTCTCTACCAAACATGTCTCCAAGACCAATAAATCATATTTACTGTCTTTAGACATACTACTCTTTTGGAAAGTAGTGGGATCAGTATCAGAACCTAAATAAGCTTTAAGTTCCATTTCAGAGAGCATTTCTCTTCTATGAACTTTAACAGAGTTAGCAACACTTTCTTTCTCTTCCTGGAGTTTAACTTGGGAACCGACACTATTGGTTTTATCATCCATCTCTCTGTGCTCGAAAAGTAAGAACTGACATTCAAACAAATCTTGCAATGAGTCCGTGATCTCACGTGCAATGACCATGTTTTCAACCCTTCTTGCCAAAACATCAGGTATGCTAGCCAATATGTGAAGTCGAGCCAATGAATTAGCCTTCATCCATACCTCATGTGCATTACAAACACTTCGCAGTGCATCAAGGGTCGGGACTTGAAGACACTTCTCAACCATGACAAACCGGAGGTCGTTTACGAAGAAGTACATTTTATAAGACTCTTTCCATTGTATATAACCGGTCAAACTAGTGGCATTAAATGAAAAATCAAACATCTTGCTGGAAAAAAAAACACATTGGCCTACGTTAGGTTTTAAGCAAATACCCATTAAAAAAACATGCAACATCTAATATGGTTTAGCAAAACTAACATGAACCCCGTGTGACATCTAGTTTCACAATGACGCTCCAAATATTTAGGACAAAAGCCACCAAAGGGTGGTCAATTTATCCCTCCTCTGAATTGAGACATTCTCAACTAGTCATTATTACCAGAACAACTCTTGCTCCTATAACGACTAGTCATCATTGATTTGGTCAAGAAATCATTAACCTACTTAACAATTTTCCTAAGTGTGACCCGTCATTTTAGGCCCTAGAGTTATGCCCCATGCAACAAATCCAAAGGAAAAAAAACGATTGGGGCAAAAACTAAAGGGACCCTATCCATTTATGAAGTTTACCTTGATATTGACAAATTGCACAAAACCCATTCAAAGGGGGACGCTTCCAGCGCGCCACGATGGAGTACAAGAATGATCTTACGGTGTGAACCAATGAAGGAGACGTAGGACGTGTTGACACACACCCTTCGCCCACTTACTATAAACACTCTTTCCGTCCACTTTGATATTGACTCATGGAAACACCATCCGAAGGGAGATGCTCCTAGGGCACCATGAGACCAAGCATGAATCTCACGTGTGAACATTCAGGAAGAAATGTGAGTGGAATCATTGACGTATCATATATGTCTCTTCCTCCCACTGAGTATTTTATAACCTAGGGTTTAGTATACTTTAAAAAAACACGGCTAAGAATTTTAACTAAGTGACTTTTTACGTTTGTCCAAGAGTAACTTTTACCTTGTATAGTTGAAACAACTTTTGATCATCATCCATTAAACTCTTTAACGGAGTCTTTGACCAATTATCGCATGCTTGCAGAAAATCTATCTAATTCACTTTTCCAAGTAGGTTTCCAAGTAGGGGTGTTCTATTTCCGTCAGCTTAAGTACCCCAGCCTAGATAGAACCCGCCTTAGACAAAATGTCCCTTATAGATAGATTTAATACAATTTTAATCTTTTATGTCAATCAATTTAATCCTATTAAACTGATTTAAAGGATTAAACTAGGTTGCTAATCCCATTAGAACCTTCAAGTTAAGTCTATCTCAATCCAATTTAAAACCCTTTTAAAACATGAGTTTGCCTAAGTCCGCATGCAACTCTTTCTTATCGATTTTAGTTCTAATTTCTATTATAACGCTTATAACAAAAACAACCAAAACCATTCACAACGCAAAGTAAACACATGTAAGGCATTCACAACTTTTACAAACAATTTAAGTGTCATGTTCCATGCATTATTCATTCATTGCCACTTTTATATAACTCTTATACAAATAAGCAACGAACCAAGCAAATATGCTTCCATTCACCCTTATACTATAACGCTTATCATATAAAGATGATGCATGAATATTCTTACAGCATGCACAAATATAACGCTTATATTTCATGATGCATGCACATGCTATCTTGTAATTTCATCATGCCATATTATAACACTTATAATACATGACGCATGAATAATTGCACAACCTAAGGTAGGTTTCAAATCTATATGTCATACACTATACCATATAAACCACATACATCTCATGTATATGAAACAAAAATTGATGAACCGGGAAAATTAGCCTCAAAATCCTAAAGACTAAAGCTAACTATTACAAAAGCAAAAAGTCACTGGTTTAAACAGGCAAACCGGGTCTTAAACCGTTCGGTCGAAGTTCGCGTCTCCGCTGATCGTGTACCAAAACCCAAGCGATCGTCTACGAAAGAGTAAATGCTTTACTCAATCGTTTATCAACGCTTCCAATGTTAAACGATCGTTTAGCAACGATCGTGTACCTTTTACTATGCGATGAAGCATGAGGTACGCAATCGTGTAGCGTGAAACGCACAGCGCAAACCTTAAATGATCATCTAAACGACAACAATACGGTGAAGCACAATCGCCTAAACGATCATTGAGTGAGCACCGAAGTATCGTATACCGCGTGATCGTGTAGTCAGACACTATGCGATGAGACATGCTAACTACACGATCGTTTAGTGCGCGCGTCTTTTATTAAACAATGAGCATCATATTCTCCCACTTGATCATTTACTTTCAGCATCCACGCGATCGAGCAACCAACGCTACGCGATAGAGAAAACACTTTACCCCATCGTTTAGCATTAGTTAAATGATCGTTTAGTACATACTACACGATCGCATAGAAAAAGCTACACGATCGTTTAGCCAAATCCCAACGATCGTTTACCTGAGGCTACATGATACTATCAACTTTTGGTCTTCTTCTTCACTGAGAACCACATGTCCATGCTTTGAAACTTCATCATGAACGACGCGACAAACTCAAACTTTGAATTACAGACTCGATTGCTTGTTAATTATGCCCAAAAACATAGAGGCCCTTACAAATTAATACTTTGTAATCAAAAGAAAACTTTAAACAGAGGCAATTAACCCGTAAACATTCATTAACACCATCCACAAACGTATTTAACACTTAAACGCAAATGCAGAATACCCACCACGATTGTAAAAGAAGTTCAAAACAGAAATGAAATTTGGAATATCAAAACAACCTGGCTCTAATACCAATTGAAGGAAATCAGATATGAGGATTTCTATGAGCAGCAGAATGATCATTCCAAATTCCATTCGTATTTAAACATACACAATTACAGTACAAGAAACGAAAACTTACAGGTTATGCACAATACGAAATCACAACATGCTTTACAATAAGATCAAGGGATAGAGTATCATATCTTTGAAGACTCATGCTTCAAACTCCCTTGATCATGAACGCTCGATCAGTCTCCAAGATAGCAACACACGAACGGTTGAACATAACGACCGTAACACAACACAATAAATCAGCAAAAACGAACTCAACGATCTCCAAGATCACGAACTCAGCAAATGGTTTCTAAAACCTCGAACTTAGTCGAGTTGAGTAAGACACCACACAATGGCTAACTTGGTATTCTCGGTGTGATAATCCAGAAGTGTGGGCTCTATGTGGACTTGGTTAGAGGAAGAGACAGAAGGAATAACAATCGTGTAGACGATTGAGCAAGTGGGAGATGACAGGAGTCTATCGCATAGACGAATACTCAATCGTTTAGAAAAAGGCAAGCTATCGTATAGCAAAAGGCCTACGATCGTTTAGCTATGACTACTGAGTGAACTATTGTGTAGTGTCACTCCACGATCGTTTAGTCTCTCTTTCAGCTATTTTTTAGTGAAAATAATTCTTACTTGACAACGATCCGCGAGTACTTGTCGAGAATAGCAACTCTAGCAAATCTCCTAAATTTAGGAAAACCTTTTTCCTTTTATCTCACGGTTACCATGAAGCCACCAATAACCTTCCACTCAATTGGTTACTAGAGAAAAAAAGATAATTATCCAAAAATTAATATTATTAAAAAATAAATACGATAACCAACTTACCATATTATATTTATAACCTATAGTTTTAATATTTCATCTCATGAAACATATAAACCATAGCTCTTTTTCTATTCCATGGCACTTAATGTAAATCTCATTTATATTAATCCTCCATTAGATGTATCTCATACACCACACCGATCATATCATATATAATCGAACTACCTCTTGTCAATTTGAACATTTCAAATCAACACCAAGAACTAATCCTCAGCTTGAATCCATTGAGCTACCAAGAGGACCTTATCGACCTTAGCTCGAAGCTCTAACGATACGTGAATAACTGACTAAACTCTTTAGTCATGAGATCCACCATCCGTTAACTGTCAGGCACTCCACTAAAGACCGACAGTTGCACTCTCCTTACTACAGATATATTTTTTGTCCATATCAACAAATCAACACTACGATAACCCTTCACAGATCGCTCGTAAGTACAGCTGGGCCAATGACCGTTATGCCCCTGTAGTTACATTTAACTTCTTAAGTACCACTAATCCCTCTAATGAACATAAGTCATTGTTCTACTATGACTGAATCCTCTCTTCCAAATAGAAGTTATGGCCACTGTGTTCAAGATCCGGAATCAACCCTTAAGAGAGCAATTTATTTACTTACCCCTGCTTTAGAGAAGGAGTGAATTTCAACTTGTGTAACTGAGTTCCCAGCTTCCAAATCAGACAAATCCCCAAAAAGGTAGGCATGTTAAGTTGGCAATCTTGCCACTCTCACCCATGCTAATAAAAGGACTGCCCTCAAAGGCAGAAGTTCCCAAACACTCAGGATTTAGGTCATGTCACCTATGGTCGTTTAGGTGAGATGTAAGTCTCAAGTATCAACGGCGTTATATAAAGAGACTAGTCATCTCGTGGTCTGATCTTATACAAACTCTTTATATAGGACACTCCCCGCATGTCTCCACATGAATGGTCAGGATCTACCATCTGTAGTAGTTCACAACACTTGTAAACCTCTACAAAGCGGGTCGTATCCATAGTGTCACCACGTTCAGGTATCCCTCCTTAATCCTTATACTATAGACCTTTTTAGGTTATCACTCAAGGCATGATCCACTTGTATATCTCATATACATGCTTCAGTTTATATACAATAACCATGGAGTTTTGTTTATTGGATATGAGTAAATGCCAAATAAAATAACTCTTATTTTATTCATAACAATGTGTACAGTTTACAAACTACGAGACTCCGGGAGAATTAGAACACCGATCCCAACACTGTCATGGTTATCACTATATTTGGTGCAATGCATGCGACCAACTTTTCTTCATTGAGATCAACGCATTCAGTCGACTCCTGCGATAACTACAAAATAGACATTTTGACACAAGATAACACATGATAAAAAGTTAGTGGGAATTTTCAGTGCTGACGACGCAAGCTCATTTTTCCACATAAATCTTTAGTCATATTAATGCATATTTTTCTCATCAACCCTCATAATTATAAATAAAAGGGTGCAATAGCTTGTATTTCTACAAGCTATCATTAGACTATAGGCTATATTATATATGATATAATATAGGCTACAGGTTATATGTTATCTTAAGATATAACATATGATTTGAAGGTCTTAATGTGTGATTAAGAGTCTGTAAATTTGTTAGAGTCAATATAGTTGCAATTAAGTTGTAATTGAAGAAATTTGGAAGCAAGCACAACAATAGAAAATTGGAGTTGAAGCTTCTTCCTCGCAACGTCGCGATGTTGTTTTTGTAGCGTCGCGACGTTGTTCCTCGTCCAGACTAGAACGTGCGCTCGTGAGCAGGTCGACGGTTAAGGCAAGCCAGTTTGGGTCGTGGAGGTTTAGTTCAGCCCTATTTGAGATAGTTAAGATATTTTGATGGCCTAGAGGTCTGGTTCGAGTAGTTTGGAGCTGGTTCAGATCGGTTAAGGTAGTCCAAAAGCGATTTAAGGTTGTTTTCAATTTATTGTTGTAATATTTTATGTTTATGCTTGCTTAGGATGCCAAAACTGGTCCATATCAACGAGTGTTTAATTATTTATGCATTTGATGTATGTTATAATTAAATTAAATCTTGTATGTGCATAATGTATGTCATGTAAATATAAAATTCGACCAAAGGAAAGCATGTAGCATGCATTGAAAGTATGTTATAATTTTTTTTAATAATAATATGCATAATTTAGGGTTTCATGTGGTTAATATAATTTGTTGTATTAAATTATGAAATTTTTGGTGTTTGTAATGGAAAAGCACGTCTACAATAAAGTGTTATAAAATGAATTAGACATTTAAAATCTATAACAAAGATAAGATGCATGCTCACTTAGGGTTAACAAATAACAAACTTTTTTAATTAGTTAAAATAGGTCGTTATCTTTTAAACTCACCCGAGTTAAATCCTGTTTAAGGCTTGAGGTACTTAAGTTGATGGTTTACAGAACGCCTAGTACTGGGAATTTTAGCTAGCTCTTGAGTATTGTTAACCTTTTTTTATGAGCATGCGTGAGCGATGTGAGGTAATAAATTGGTTTATCACTTAGACATCATAGGTTGAATCCAAATATAAATTTTATACTTGGATAATAACCTAGACATAGGTTGTTTTTTTTTCTGGAATATACCTAAGTAAACATTTACCCTAAAAAAATAGAACACTTTAGTGAGAGATTAATAATATATACAATATATTGTTCTTAGCTCTCACGTCCCTAAGAGTTCACACCGTGAAGTCCATGCTCGACTTCTTGTCGCTTTTAATGCGACTTCTCCATTCGGAAAGTGTTTGCATGGGTCAATAGCAAGGTGAATAGAGTAAGTAGTTCATAGTAAGTGTGAGAAGGAAGTGTGTCAAAACATCCTACGGTCTCCTCCATTAGGTTGGACTATGAGATTCCAACGTTGCGACTGTTGTCATTTTTAGGCCACATTAGCTAGTCATCTTTTTAGAGACTATCCCCTTGGAAGGTTGTAACATGGGATTCAGAACAACTCAAAACTCCAAAAATGGATCGGGTCTCTTAGATCGATTCCCAACTTTGACTCTCCAATTTGGTAGCATTATTGAGACCAATATCAGAGGTCTGAAAATGGAGGGTTACACTCACAAGAGTCATTAAGTGTTAGTAAGTTCTTGACCGAAAACTATAACTAAATGATTATATGAATAAAGCGTTATTCTTGGTTTAGTATTTAATCAATAATGTTTTGCTTCGGTGAAAGAGTATTTGATTTTCCCCCGATAGCATCTATTCTAACTCACTAAAATATCGTTGCAAATAAATAATAAAGTTTGGGTGCATTGTTACATTAGCTAAAATTTGATTAGTTTTAAAAGCATTCTACTAAATTAGAATTTGTTTATATTTTCAGCATGTTAAATCCTTTTGAACAAACACTCGTTTATGATAAGTTTAACGATTTTAAATATTCAACATGGAAATCAAATATAAACCCAATACTAGCAAATGATGATTTAAAGTTCGTTTTAACAGAGGAATATCCTCTAAATCCCAGCTCATTTTCAAACAAAAAAGTTTGGAATGCTTATGACAGATGGATTAGAGGAAATCAAAAGACCTGAATCTATATATTAGAAAGCATATCCGATATACTAGCTAAGAAATACGAGAGTATGGTTTCCACCGAAGA
This sequence comes from Benincasa hispida, assembly GCF_009727055.1. NCBI lineage: Eukaryota > Viridiplantae > Streptophyta > Magnoliopsida > Cucurbitales > Cucurbitaceae > Benincasa > Benincasa hispida. The sequence continues at coordinate 40,006,470 of NC_052354.1, read as the reverse complement.
AATCATGAATTCAATGCAGACATTGTTTAGAAAATCTATCAAGCACAATACTCTCGATAATGTTTATAACTTTGACATACAGGATAGAACCTCTGTTAAAGAACATGCTCTAAATATGTTGAAAGTAATAAACAGGAATGTCATAGATAAGGAATCTAAGACAGCACAACAAATTAAATATGATTTACTTGTTGTTGAAACATGTTTATTGGAAACCCTCATGACTCCTCGGTTCTCGAGAATTAGCCACAACACCACTATTTTCACAATAAAGTGTGATGGGCTTTGACATGTCTGGAACGACTTCCAAATCAATCAAGAATTTTTTGAGTAAAATAGCTTCCTTAGCAGCTCCACAAGTTGCAACATACTTCGCCTCCATAGTGGAGTTAACAATGCACCCTTGCTTGGTGCTCCTCTAGACTACTGCTCTTCCATTAAGAATGAACACTTATCCTGATGTGGAATTCCTAGAATCCTTATCAATCTGAAAATCATAGTCCATGTATCCTGTAAGGATCAAATCCTTAGAACCATACATAAGCATGTAGTTTCTCGTTCTCTATAGATACTTGAGGATGTTCTTAATAGCAGTCTAGTGATCAAATCTTGGATTAGACTAATATCTACTGGTTATCCCCACCAAATAGCAGATGTTGGGTATCGTGCACACTGAGGAGCTGATCCGTTTACAAAGGCCTTCACGGCTAAAGTATTCGAGGGTCACCTAATTGGACTAGGACTACGAGATTCATAAATATAGGGCAAGTGGTAGAATTCATGGGTATCTGAAGAACATTGTCGCGATGTTGTTCATGGATATCTGATGCCCTAGTTTATTGTATTTTCTCTGTAACTCAACATTGTATATATGTAAACCCACTGGAGTTTTAGTCTAAGCAGGTATTTGTTTGGTTATATATCCTAAAACTCAAAATTCGTAATTTTTAAACATATTCTATTTGCAATAAAGTTGTTATTGATGTTTATTCAATAAAATTGTTATTGAACATATAAATTGCACTTGTAATAGCCTAAATCCAATAAACTAACAAACCCCTGGCTATAACATGAATACTAAATCTTTATGCTACATAAAAGTAGTCCAAGTTTAAGTATATAGCCAAAAAAATCTATAGCATAAGGATAGAGTTGGGTACCTTATCTTGGGGACACTATGGATGTGGCCCGCTTTGTATTTGATACAACAATGTGATCCTGAAATCTTCTAACTGATTTAGGAATCCACTCTTAACCAATCTCCCAATTCTATTGAAATTAATGTGACTTAGTCTTAAGTGCCAAAGATAGGCATTATGAAAAAATTTTCGTTTCTTATTTTGAGTTTCACCTATTTTAAACATCTCTATATTCAAAATGGTTTTTACCTTAGTTGGTTTTAACACATCTAAATTATTTTCCAGTTTTGCAGAACATATTTTAATACCTTTTGAAATAATAAACACTTCATTAATTTCAAAAGAGATTTTATATTTTTGTTCTAGCAAATATGAGATAGATATTAAATTCCTCCTTATGGTAGGAATGTAATAAATATTTTCAAGTAAAATGAATCTATCTTCAATAGATAACTTTATATCTCTCACTGATTTAGCTGAGACAACCTCTTTGATCTCTACCTTAAAGGTTTTGTCACCTTCTGAAAGCTGCTTCCTAGGACTAGTTTCCTGAGCGAAAGCGCACATATGATTAGCGACATCTAAATCTAATATCGAGGTGAATTTATAATTTTCCACTAAACATGTCCCAGTGACAAGTAAATCATATTTACTTTATTGTGCTTTCTTAGTTTCCTCATCCATGACATTTGTGTTTACTTTTTCTAACATATCCAGAACATGTTCATTAATAGAGGTTCTATTCTTTATGTCATAATTATAAACTTCTTTGAGAATATCGTTCCTGAAAAATTGTCCAAACAATGTCTATAACGAATTCATGATTTCTTTAGCAGAAACCATGTTCTCAAATTTCTTAGCTAGTATATCGATATATTTGCTAAGATATGGATTCGGGCCTTTTCATCTGTCATATGCATTCCAAACTCTTTGATTTGCAGATGAGCTGGGAGATGGAGGACATTCCTCCATTAAAACAAATTTTAAATCATCATCTGCTAGTATTGCATTTATATCTGATTTCCACGTTGAAAAATTAAGACCGTTAAACTTATTGGAACCGAGAAATTTTGAAGAATTCGACATGTTAAAAATATAAAAAAAAACTCTTATCAGCAAATTACTTTTACATCCAATCAAATTTTAGCAATAGCAATAATGTATCCAAATTTCATTATTTATTTGCAACGATAGTTTAGTGAGTCAGAATATATGCTATCGAGGGGTAGTTAAATACTTCTTCACTAAAGCAAGACATTTTTTACTAAATACTAATTCCATAATAACTCTTATTTCTATAGTTATTTAGTTACCGTTTTTTTTGTCAAGAACTTGCTAATACTTAGTAACTCTTGTAAGTGTAACCCTCCATTTTCAGACCTCAGAGGTCAACCCGAATGATGCTACTGAATTGGAAAGTCAAGGTTGGGAATGGACCTAAGAGATCTATCCATTTCTGGAGTTTGAGTTGTTCGAAATCTCATGCTACAACCTTCCGAGGGGATAGTCGCGGGAAAAACGACTAGCTTATGTCACCAAGCAGGCACAACATAGGAATCTCACGGTCAAAACTAATGGAAGAGACTGCATGATATGTTGACATACATCCTTCGCCTATTTACTATGAGCTACTTCTCCTATTCACCTTGCTATTGACCCATGCAAACACTTTCCAAATAGAGGTCACTCCCAGGATGATACGAAACAGAACATGAATCTCACGGTGTGAACTCTTAGGAATGTGAGAGCTAAGAATAATATATCGTATATATTATTAATCTTTCACTGAAGTGTTCTATTTGTTTTGGGTAAATATTTAGTTAGGTATATTTTGGCTAAAAAAAGCAACCTAATTCTAGGTGATTTTCCAAGTATAACATTTATATTTGGATTTAACCTACGATGTTTAGGTGATAAACCAATTTTAAAACCCCACACGACTCATGCATGCTCATCGCTCAGGAACCAACTAAAATCCCTAGGTAGCAGGTGTTCTAAATCGTCAACTTAAGTACCTCTAGCCTTAGACGGGATTTTAGCCCAGGTGAGTTTGTAACCAAATTTTTACAAGATAACGACTCATTTTAACTATTAAAACAAGTTGTTATTTGTTTACCCTAGGTGAGCATGCATCTTATATTTATTATAGAGTTTAAATGTCTAATCCATTTTTATAACTCTTTATAAAATATAGACATGCTTTCAATCTATAACATTCATCAAGCATTTCACAATTTAATATAACACTTTATATTAAAACATGAAGCCCTAACACATGCATACTATATATTATAACTATTTATAACATATTTTTAATGCATGTTACATGCTTCCTATGGTGGGATTTTAAATCTACATGGCATACTATATGCATATACAAGATTTATTTAATTATAACATACATTCATAATGCATAAATAATCAAACACACTAATAAGGACCAGTTTTGGTATCCTAAGCAAACAAACAATCTAAATTATTACAATAATAATTAAAAATAGCTTTAAACGGCCTCTGAACCACATAAACCGACCCTAACCACTGAAATCAGACCTCTAGGGCTCTAAAATGGGATGAAACCGGTCAAAACCAAGTTGAATCAGACCTCCAAGAAACGAACTAGTTGGACTGGTCCAATTGAACAACTAGTCTAGTCGTGCACGCGCATTCTGTGTTGGGATGATCAGCGCTGCAAGCTTCATCCCAACGTTGCAATGCCATGGGAAAATGCCTCCTTTTCTGGGCTATCTGAAGAACAACATTACAACACTTCAAGGGCAACGTTGCAACACTACAAGGCAGTAGCTTCTTCTGCTACAACAAGCTGTTGAGCTTATTTTGATTTTTCTTCAAATATAACCTAATTGCAACTCTATTCACTCTAACAAATTTACAGACACATAATCACACATTAAGACTCATAAATAAAGAGTCGATAACAACAATTAACAATGAATTAAAGATAAATATAATGCCAAAACTAAAATGATCCATTTTAGCTCCCATTTTCATACAACTTATGAAAAACACCCACGAAGCTAAAATTAACACGAATTGAGTACTTAAATCATGCTCTAATACCGATTTTTGGTGTTGACATTCAACATGTAGAAGAAATTAGGATCTTAAGCACTCTAGTTTCATTGATTTTAGCAAAGAAATATGCAAGATAAAAAAATATACAAGTAGGGTTTCTGAAATTTAAACCTTTATTGAACTTTCAATCCTTGAATTTCAGCTCGAATTTCCTCGGCAACACCTTGTAGACCACCACTTGATCTTCCATACTATCCTCTAGGATCTTAGATTGGAAGGCAGATTCTAAAATGAGGTTGAATTTTGGGAAGATCAGAGAGAAAAACTAGTTTTGGTTTAAAGAGTTGAAGAACCTTTCTTTAACTAATTTTTTCAAGAAAAAACAGCAAATTTCTGTTTAAAATCTCAACTCAGTAAACTTGTTTTCATTTACCTCTCCATGCAACCAGATTGCACATGGAAATGACACCAATCATTTAATAAGCAAGTGGAATTGTTGGTATTAAAAAGTGGGAGAAATCCACTTTGGTCTTTAATTTTCCAATTTATTGAATTTTACTCAAAATTCAATTTTTATTTGAAATCTAATTTCAAATTTAAAAGAAGGAAAAAAAATTAAGATATTAATTCAATAATTAATATTTGAATAAAATACATTAATTTTAAATAAAATTAATTCTATAATTAATTTTAACTAAAATTAATTTTGGATAATTAATTATATTAATTTAATATCAATTATTAAATTAGTTAGACACCAATCACTCAAACATGGATCTATATTCATGTAATTAATATTTAAATCAAATTTAAATATTATCCAATTATCCAATTTCGTTTAATTCGATAATCAAACGTGTAATTATATCGTATATAATTATTGATTCACTTAATTCGAATTTCAACGTTTCAAATTCTCTCATCACACTATTCTAAGATTTAATCCATTTGTCAGCTAGTAAGGGGACCTAATGGACCTACAAATCATGGGCTCCAACGATCGAAGATTAATTGGCTAGACTTTTTAAACCAAATTAATCAATATTCGTTAACTACCAAGTCACTCCACTAAAGACCAGTAGTTGTACTTCCCTCATTGTAGATATATTTTTGTTCACTTGATTTAACCATGATCAGTAAGTCAATTCTTCATAGGTTGTTCATAATAACGGCTGGGTCAAAAGATGTTTTACCCCCGAGATTACATCTTATTCCATAAGTTTCTCTTATTCTCTAATGAACAATTGGTTTGTGATCCAATCATCAAACCGAGTCCCTTTCGAGCCAATGAGAGGGTAGAGCCCCTTGTTCAAGACTCGGAGTCAGTACTTAAAGGAACAACCTCTCTACTATCCTTAAAAGCTGGTAGGAGTGAATTTCGTCTTGCACCCTATGTCCCCAGCTATCTACCTAGTCTTACTCCTGAAATGAGGGGGTTTATTGAGTCAGCGTTGTTAGGTCAACCCTCACCCATGAAAATCTAAGGATAATCTCGAATAAAAAGGAGTTCATAGTTAGCTGAAGATTAAGGTCAAGTTGCCTAGGTCATTTCTTTGAAATAGTCAGTCTTAAACAATAAACAACGTTATAAAGTAATAGTGACTTATTTCTTGGTTCGGTCTTATACAAACTCTTTGCATAAGACACCCCCACTTGCATGTCTTCACATGAACGATTCAGAATCACATAGGTTTGTACTAAATACAAAGTGAGCCACATCCGATAGTGTATTCAGAATAAGGTACCCACTCTTATCCGTATACTATAGACCATTTTGGCTATCTGTCCCCACGTAAAGTCCAAGTACTCATGTAATAGCCATAAATCTTAGTTTCTTGGATTTAGTTTTTTTACAAGTGCAATTTATATATTCAATAACAGTTTTATTGAATAGACCTCAATAACTACTTTATTGCATATAGAATATGTTTAATTTTACAAATTGTAAGATTTATGACATACAACCCAACACCACTTATAAAGGCTATTAGTGATATTCACAAATAGAAGCTATCAGTGATATGACTTAAGTATATATCAATTAAATGAATGATATTAATAATATTGGTGATATGACTTAGGTAGACATCAGTGATAGTCACTTATTGACTTTTCATTAATAGACTTCTATCACTTATAGCTTTAAATGTTCATCACTTTGAAAGTTGATAGTTTTCTTTCAAAGTTGTTAACTATTTATAATAATCTACAATTGATAACCACTGATTGCCTTAAATCTTAAGTGTTAATATTTTAAGTTTGATTCCAATTGATAAAATTCTATCAATGATTGTCAATGATAACTATAGAAAATTGAAAGCTAATATTTCAAGTGCTACTATTTCAAGGTTGTATTAATATTTCTCAAATTGAGAGCTAGCACTAATAATAGCTATCAGTGATAATAACTTATAATAGCTATCAATGACTATCACTAATAGTTACTATCAGTGATAGTTTTCAATTTTTTTAAAAAAAAAATTGAAAGAAGTGGGTTGCGTGTGAGTTTTTTAGTCATTTACCAATATGGCTATCACTGATTTTGGGTCATATCTTTAATTTATTTGGGGTTGTTTGGGACACTAAGATAATATAGGATGTTTGGAGTTCTGATGTTTGTGTTTACGGTGCAGAGTTGTGTTTTCTAAGTCCATATGTCTGTATTTGGGTGTACAGAGTTGTTATGTCTAAGTTCATATGTTTGTGTTTGGGTATGCAGAGTTCATATGTCTGTGCTATCTGGTTCAATTTTTTGTACTCTAAAATAATTTGTCTGTATGAACACTATTTTTTTTAATCTTATAATTCAATTATTATATCAATTCGGTTTTTTGTATTCAATTATTGTCTTTTAAATAATTCTTTATTATTGTTGTTTAAAAAACTCAGTTAAAATTTAAGATTAATCGTAAATAGTCAACGAAATATAGACATTTAAAAATACGAAATTTAATTCTAAGTCAGGGATGGATGTACCAACTTTTTTTCTGAAACTTTTTTCCACTTTAATACAAAATATAATCTTCAATCATGACTTGAATTTTGAAAAGAGTCTTCAAAAGTAAGACAAATAAAAAATAAATATAAACGAGTGAAAGTAGTATTTATAAATTTAATTTTTAAAAACTATTAAAAAGGGTTATGAATGGTCAATTAAATATTTTAGTGAGGCATTTTTTTAAAAAAAAAGTTTTGCTTCTGTTTGATTTTAGGGATTTTGTTGAGGCTTTTCTCATATATAAATATTGATGTTGTATATGAAGATATTTTTTTATTTTTGAGAAATTGTGTACAAAGATTTAATAAAAAAATATTGTGATTTTTTTAATGGGCATTATACAAATAAATAATTGATATACTAAGCAAATAAAAATGAAAACTTGAATGACATAATTTATAGATAATAAATTATTAATATACTCTATCATAGGATATTGGAAGAAAAACGATGTATATAAACTGAAGGTAAAAAAATGGGTGCATAGAACTATATTGAAATACCATGAAATCTTGATAAAATGGATATAGTGGAAAAAAATTACACCTGAAGTATAATGAAATAAACTCAAGAAAAGAATAAAAAAATAAAATCTTAAGTTGGTCATAGGAAGGGATGAGAGAGTGACGAGAGTGACGATCAGATATGAGAAGGGAGGAGATATAGGAAGTGGGGGTGGAGAACCTAAGAGAGTTGTTAAATGAAAATTACTGTGCACATGTTGAAAGAAGTGAAAAGGGAAGATGGTATATCAGTGGACCAAATGATGATATAGAAATCATTTCTTCACATAGGATATTGGCCCCCAAATAGGCCCTTTATTCTATGCAACATCTTTTATTATTTTGGGCATCATTGTTATCTGTGCAATCAGTCTTCTATATTTATTTATATATAATAAAGAGAGAGAAAAAAGGACTTGTAATTTTGATTGTAAATTAATAAAAAGTGAAAAAAAAAACATATATATCAATGTTTAAGATATACTAAAAAATTCTAGAAGATTAAGTATGAAGAAAAAGAAAAGCAAACAAGTATGGGGACTAGTGAAAATAGCTGAAACAGAAAGGAACTTGAGTGAAATGACTACACTTGAGCTGTAAAAAAAATTAATAAAACTTATAATCTTAAGGAAGAATATCACAAAAAAGAAAAAAGAAAAGAAAAGAAAAAGGAGGAGGATAGTATTGTTGTTAATATAACCATATTTTTTTTTTAGTATAAGAGGAAATAAAATTAAAACCCGAAACCTCCCTATTGTCAATAGGTTTAGTATATATGTCAGTTGAATTATATTTCTTTTGAAACATAATATAATCATATGGACCAAAGAAAAAATAAAAATTTCTCCGCATGTGCTTTTTTTTTTCAGAAAATATAGATTAATAAACTAGAAAAAAAAGAGACTATTTTGAAACCATAGTTTGAAAAGAAAGAAAAAAAAAAAACTTATAGAGAATTACAAAACAAGCCATTAATTTATCAACAACCTTAACAAAATTATGTGCTTTTTTGCATATAATATACACAAATAGAAAATGATGGAAGAGAGAATCCAAAATAGACCAAACAACCAAATGCCTTCCAATGGATTCCTTGTTTTCATATAAAACACATATAACCTTGTAAAAGTTGAGAGAGAATACACACTTTTTGTATTTTGAATTTAAAGGTCCATTTTAAGCCACATTTACAATTGAAGAAGCTCCATCACCCTCTTTTTCTTCCTTCCTTCAACATATATATTATGTTGCATTCCTAAAATTATTGGGATTTGTTGGATAATGTTTTTTACTTGAGTTTTAGAATAAGATATTATTTTAGGCATTTTGATTAATTTTCTTACTACATTATTTATTTACAAACTTGACAATGACCTCATGATTACTTCTCTACAAGAACAATTATTTGTAATCATATATACTAAGTTAAAGAACTAGAGTTCCATATAAATTTTAGGGTAAATATCTGGATTTTAAATTATATTAATTTAAATCTTAAACTAACAATTGTATTAATTTAAACCATAAATTTTCATTAATCTATCAATTTATATCCTCCATTATATTTTATTTGGATAAACATCATGTAAAACTTACAATTTTATCAATTAAATATCAAAACTTACATAAGGAATCGATTTAGACTCTCAATTAAGATTTATTAGAAAATTGTCCATTCAAATTCTAATCATCAATTTTGTTAAATTGACGTTTGTAGAAGTCTATACATATACAAGAATTTATATATTGGCGATTTTAAAATATGATCTTAATAAAGATTCTAAATAGATTTACTTATAACAATTTATAAGTTTAATTAAAAAAAAAAGTGTTTTGCATGATTTTTTCAAACTAAATCTAAATGAAGGTGTAAATCGATATACACTTATAAGAATTTAGGGTTTAAATTGATATATTTATGAAAGTTCGAGTTTAAATGGATACAATTATTAGTTTAAGGTTTAAATTGATACAATTCAAAGTTTAAACTAATGCAATTATTAGTTTAGGATTTAAATTGATACAACCCCAAAGTTCAAAGGTATAAATTGATATTTGGCCTACATTTTAAGTCATTGGTAAATTATTGATGATAATTAATGGTAAAAGGACTAGAATATATGTGTTTGTTTCAATTATGAATTTAGTCTCTAAACTCTTAGGAGGTGTTTGACTCATCAACATGAATTGAGTTGAGTTGGTATAATATACCAGCTCAATATTTGGCCCACCAACTTTAAATTTTGGTAGAGTTAAGTTGGTATATTTTACCAACTCGCCACAACTCTCCATTCTTCCAATGTTTTCAATATCTCCACCCATTGGCCACTATCATGACTATCACTGCCATATTTCAGGAAACAACTCCGAGTTCCGACAACCATCTTCATTAACCATCTCCGTTGATAACTCCAGGGACTAACTCCGATGACCAATTTTGGGATCTGATAACCATCTCCAATGACCATCTTCGTGCGACCAACTTCAATGGCCAATTTTGGTCTTTGACAACCACCTTCAACAACAAACTTTGATAACCACTCCGACAACCACCTCCGACGATAATCTTCGATGAAAATAACACTTGATAATCAACTTCGATGACTACCTTCAAGCGAGCAACTCCAACAATAAACTTCAGGCTTCATCAACCACATTCGACGACAAATTTCGATAATCAACTCTAATACCACCTTCATGCAACCAACTTCGAACTCCAATAACCACCTCCGACTACAAACTCCAATAAAAATCATCTTTGATTATCGACTTTGATGACTACCTTCATGCTACCAACTTCGAACTCCAAAAATTGCCTCTAACAACAAACTTCAGTGACCAATCCAATACCACCTTCATCGACCAACTACAGGCTCCGACAACCACCTCCAACTGCAAACTTCAACAAAAATCATCTTAGACAATCAATTTCGACAAATACTTTGACTATTATAAGACTGATGACTATTAAATTAAAGTATGTTGTAGAGTTGTTGATTATATAAATTATATTATTTTGTCTAGAAATTTGTAAAATATATTTTTATTTAGTTGAATTCACATACCAAATAGTATTAATAATATTTTGAAAAGTATGTAACACATAACGAAAAAAAAAATCATAAAATGGAGATTTTTTTTCCACAACTTTTTCTGGCACGAAATAGTGAAAATGGAGATTTGTTCTCTGACGATCCTCCAAATTTGGAGAAAAAAGTGAAATTGTTGAAGAAATATGGTGACATTTCGTTGACTGTTAAGATGATAGCTGGGAAGATTCAATTAAAAAAAAAATCAAGACGGAATAAAAATAATAACAGGAAGAAGAAGAAAAAGATAAAGATGTGAAATTCATGGAGATGAAAATTAGGAATCAAATGCAATGTGTATTTTATTCAACATAAAGATGGGTAGAATTATTGAATAAATAAGTTTCAAAACAAAAATAGTTATCATAAAAGTAGATTATTTAAGATTCAAAACATTGTACCGGATACTTCTGGTAGATAAACTCAACTTTATACTCTAAACATAGACATATGAACTCAAACCAAATAACTTTATATCTTAAACACAGATATAGAAACTCCATAGATATATCAACTCCACAAACATATAAACTCTAGACATCATATCTTAACTTAGTATCCCAAATAGTGCCTTAGAATTTAAAAAGTTTTTTTTATAGATTCCTAAGCTTTGGGAATTGCATCCATCTAGCCTTTGCACAATAATAATATGAAAAATACAATAAGCTTCTGTTTTAGCCATTTAATTTTTTGTCTAATAGATCAATGTAGTATACTCTACTCTTAACTCCATCAGTTTAGTGTTTATGTTGCCAAATATCATTAAATTGATAGAATTAATAGATAATATCGATCTATTAGCCATATAATTGCAACTTCAAGATTATATTAGGAATTTTTGAAGGTACATAGACCCGATAGATATAACATAGCCTTAATACTTCATAGCTCTATATTAGAACATTTTAAACTATCAAAATTTTGGGAAACAAACATATAATTTCACCAATTAATTTTAATGCAAGGTTTAAGAAACTAAAACCTAACAAAGGAAAGTTAATGAGCCGATATAGTGTACTTGGAAGTTCATAGCCAAAAATGAATTAAGTAAGCAAATTTTGAGACCAAAATAAGTATTTAAACATTTTTTTTTGTTGGTTGAGTTGACATATTGAGTAGCATACAAACCACCAATGAATATATATGGATAATATCATATGAACGTTTAATTAATGATTTTTTCTTTTTTTTTTTTCAATATAATAGTATATAGAATCATTGAATTTGAATATCTAACCTCTGAAAGTATATATCTTAACCATTTAAGTTATGGATAAGCTCACTTCATTAACGAAGTTAATGAAACTAAAAGGAGTACAATATATAAGATTAACTAAAACAATTTAAGAATTCCTAATTTAAAATAATTCTGTTAAACTAAATCTGTAATATTTTTTTTTAAAAAAAGAAAAATAATTAATTTTTATCTAAGAAAATTGACCACAGATTACATCAATGTATCATGTCGCATTAGCAATTACATCACGTTTTTGTAATATTTAAAATCATTTATTAGCAATCAAAACTGTCATAACTATTTGAAAAACGACTAAATTGAAGTATAAAGACAAAAAAAAAAAAAAAAAAAAAGGATAGCTCTAAAAATACAAAACCAAAATGGGTAAAGGCACACAAGCATTGAAAGATTAATGTTTTATAATATGACCAAAATTTTGCTATAAGAGTTGGTGTTTTATTTCTTTCAACACATACACATACCTAAAAGCCATTATCAAACTCCATTGAACATGTAGAACAAGGAACGGCTTTCTCAAGCAAAATTTGACCAACCCACTTTTGGCCCTAAAACATATTTTATCCCAAATTTGGGCTGTCATGGAAGATGGTGACAGTGGAGGGGAGGTTAAAATATAGGAAAAGGACATGGTTTCACACTTCCCCAAATTAAATTGAAGGATTTGTTTGTCTCTAGACTGATTGGTTATATGTTTGGAAGGTAAGTAAGTAGTTTCATTGGTATTGATGCACACATTTCTTTGTTGTATTTTAGTCCCTCAAAAGTCAAACAAACTTCCTTATTCTCATGTTCAAGCCATTCTACAAATTATAATTTGTTTTTATATCTCAATTATGGTTCGTGACAGAAGGTTGCCATTTTAAGTTTAAATTATCCTATCATTAAGTAGAAAAAAAAAGATATATTATAGGACAAATATGAGCACATATCAATTATGTTCTTCCATTTGAAGTCAAAAGTTCAAATCTTCATACTTCACATTTGTTTTACTAAAAACGTTGTATAGTATATTTAAAGGACAGTTGCAAATATAACAATCAGACTTCAAGTATTATAGATATAATACAATGTAAAAGAATGTGTAGAGACAGTAAAATTTAAATCTAGCTATCGATATACTCCTATTAGCTATAAAGTCTGTCCTTAATAGGAGTTTATCTACTATAAAGTCTATCACCGAAAGTTTTTGTTATATTTATAATTTTTTTTAAAATGTTGCTATATATTTAATTATTAGTTCTAAAAGTGTTACCAACTACAATGACCATATATTTAACTCAATCAAGATTTTCCAATTCCACTATAGATTTTGTGGGAAAAAAGAAATCGGAGGTCAAATTACCGTTTTGGTAGCTTTTCATTCATTATTATATTTTACGTTTTGGTCTTTGTCGTCATGAAAGTTAATGAAAATCTAACAGGGGAACTAATTTATACACGTGACAATAAAATTTATGATATGGTAATGTAGAAATGCACTTTTCTTTCTTGAAATAAAAACGCTTGATCCAATAAAACAGCTGGCACAACTCGAGTTACACAAAGAGAGATTCTAAAGCTAGACTCACAGCTGAGTTGAGTTTTTGCTAGCATGACAAACAAGATTGGCTTCAAAATAACCAATACCAAATTCATCAAAATCTCTAGATATCCATTAATGATTCCACCATCATCTTGTCAATCTCCATTGATGAGGAAAAAAAAAACTTTGTTATGTCATTTAAATTTCAATAACTTTTTATTCAAGAGGAAAGAGATAGAAAACCCAACTTTAAAAAATACATAACCTCAATTAAAATGAAGATTCAAGTAAATATTTTCAAATCAAAATGTCTAATTAAGCAAGATTTTTTGCTTATGTGTGTGATATTCTTTGATTTTCTTTTAATGTTATTTCCATGATTGATCTATTTGTTGTTATCTGTCATTCTGTCTCCATTTATTTCCCCTCTTCTTCTTCTTCAACCTAATATTTTAATTCCATTTTCTTTCTCCAAATGGGACTTTCAATCTTCTAATATTCATCCATGGCTACTCTCTCTCAACCCATTTCTAAGCTTCCTCTTCCGCCGCCACCGCTGCCGGAGACCCAAGCGGACGGCGGTTTGAGTTTAGACAACGAAGTAAGTCCCACAATTCTCTTAGCCATAATCATCCTCGCCATAATCTTCTTCTTCTCCGGCCTCCTCCACCTCCTTCTCCGATTCCTCCACAAGCCCCAAATCAGAACTGACCCAGAAGATTCCGCCGTCGACGGCGGCGCCTCTGCCTTCCAGGGTCAACTTCGGCAGCTCTTCCACCTCCATGACGCCGGCGTTGACCAATCTTTCATCGATACTCTCCCTGTTTTTCTCTATAAAGCCATAATCGGCTTGAAATTAGACCCATTTGATTGTTCTGTTTGTCTCTGTGAATTTCAGCCTAACGATAAGCTCCGATTGTTGACGAAATGCAGCCATGCTTTTCATATGGATTGCATCGACACTTGGCTTTTGACACATTCAACTTGCCCTCTCTGCCGTGCGAGCTTAGTTTCTGATTTCGCCGCCATTAATGGCGGATTTTCGTCTCCAATTGTTGGGGTTCTTGAATCTGCAAGTAACAGTTCGAGAGAAATTGGGGAAATTCACACCGGTTCCTTTCTGGGTTTTCTTGGGGATACATCTAATTTTACTGAATTGAAAACAGAGGAACGTCCGGCTACGGCGGCAGAGACGGTGGTTCCGATTAAATTGGGGAAGTTTAGGAACTTGGAGAGTAATGGAGAAGGGAGTAGTAATAATGGCAATGTGGGTTCCAGGAGGTGTTTTTCAATGGGGTCATTTGGGTATGTAATGGATGAGAATTCGTCTCTGCAAGTTCCGATCAGGACGCCGGCGGTAAGGAAACCGGCGAGGAAGAAGAAGGATCTGCCATTGACGCTGGGGAACAGAGCGGCAATATCGGAATGCGATTGCGAATCGAGACGAGAGTTTAATTTCAATGAATTGGATCAGAGAGTTGAGAGTTTTGGCCATGGGAAGTCGAAGGAGAGCTGTGAAGAGAAAGCTGCCAGCGGCGGCGGTGACAGCGATGGAGTGGCGGTGACGGATTTGGCCAGAAGGGCGTTTTCGTTTCATTTTCCGGCGAATTGGAACCGACCCAGATCGGAAAATGGGATGGGAATGATGGATGAAGAGAATCAGAGAAGAAACAGTTTGGAATTTTTTGAGAATCGGCCGTCGTTTGTGAGAAGAACGTTACAATGGCTGATGGGGAAGAACAGCAATAGGATTGTTCATTCATCTTTTACACCTAATGACGATGATGATCATTCTTGATTTCTTTTTTTTTCTTTTTTTCTTTTTTTTTTTTTTTTTGAGGTTTTTAGCCAATTTCAATGAGGACTTTAAATTTGATTGGTGAAATCACGAGTCAAAGTTTTTTTTAAGTACAATCAATGAAATAGTAAATTTAAAATTGAAACAAAGTAGTGTATGTTAATTATGGTTTGATAAATTGAAGGATTTTATCTATGAATGATGATGAATTTTTCTTTTTGAATCAAAAGAAATAAAAACTAACACTTTTGTTGGAGGCAATTTAGATGCAAAATTCCATTTGTGTTGGGATAGGGAGAAGATTTGGGGATATTTTAGTTAATTCTATATTAGTAGTTGTGTGGTCTTTCTATTCTTCATGAATCAAATTTGAATTCTAAGTTATTTTTTGTGGGTTTTTTAATCCATTTTAAATTGAAAGTGGTAATTATGATAATCTAAATCAACTATCATAATTTTACCATAAAATAATTATCTTTTTAGTAATTAGTTTATATTATATTAAAGGTTAAAATACCATCTTAATTTTTATACATTGAAGTTTGTTACATTTTAGTTATTATCCTCTCAATAGTTTGATTTTAATCTAAATAAATCTTAAATTTAATTCACAATAGTAGTTTATTGTTTGTTTTCTATAAACTTTTTGTAATCTAACATTTTTATTATAGATTTTAAAAATATATTAAAATAATACTTTTTATTTAACCTATTTCGAAAGAAATTAGTTCTAAGGGATTAAATTTAAAATTTATTGAGAGTATACGGACTAAATTTGAATAATTAAAGGTGTAGAGATTAAAATGAAATAATTTTCAAATTATAGGGACTAAAAATGTGGTTAACTCTATTCAATAAATGAGTTTTTTTTAAAGATTTATTCATTGAAATCATTATTTTGAATAAATTTCCATATATATATTTTAAGATTTGGATTGTGCTATGAGTAGTTTTTGTGGACATTTTTTTTGAAGTGTCTATCATTTGGTTTTGTAATTAACTTTGTTTCTTTTTTTTTTATTGGATTTAGGCATTTTATGACTTGTTTTATTTGTTGGTTCACTATGAAATTTTTTATTTGATTTTTAAAAGTTATTAATTTTTCCATTTATTTAATATTAGAGTTTATTATGATTAAATTGACTAGTCAAGAGAGCTAATTATTGGAGTAATTTTCTAAACGTAACTTTAAGCGATAATCTTATTATTCTTTTAAATTCAATAAAAAAAAACAACTTTTTTAATGCAGAGGTAGGTGAAGAATCACAAAAAAAAATTGAATTGCATATATTTTCTTCTTTCGAAAAAGAATAAGATACCCAAATTGTTTGGAATATTTTAGACCACGTTTATCCTACTAAAAATATGATAGATCAATGGAAATAAAAAAAAAAAAAATGAGCCCCATTTGATTATTTTATTGTTGTTTACTTTTGTTCTACATTTATACTGGCACAAAGCCCTACATCCAAATTTGTAATGAAATAACGCAATTTGATTGATGAATAAAGAGTACTCAATCCGATCGCACTTAAGAATTACGTCCTATCGTTACTGTTACCATTACGACTATCATTGTTGTTATTGTTACAATTGAAAAATTATCAATTTTGACATATTTACTGTTACTGTTACTGTTACCGCTTGACCTTCAGAGGTAGAGGTAACAGTAACAGTAAATTTGACAAAATTCCTAATTTTAAGTAAATACAATTAAAACCAATCTAGTTATGTTTGCAATTCATGCTCATTACAATTGTTTCATCAATAAAATTTCATTATGATTACAACCATTTTTATTACGGTTTAGTAAATATGATCTTGGTTCAATAATAGTTTTTCATTTAAAAAATTATTATTTCAATAATACTTTGTTGTTATAAGTTAAAATTTTGAATGAGAATTTTGAATTGAGAATAATAAAGATGGTCCTTTGGCAAAAAAAAAAAGAAAAAAAAAAAAGCAATAATATAAGAGAGGGAAAGGTAGCTGTTGCATTCAATTTTTTTCTCAGGCATTTATGCAGTGATGTTTTAAAGTGGCCATTGGATAACAGTTGGAATGGCCAATTTCAGTTTTTATTAATCCCACCAAACTTTTCTATAACACAATAAATAAACAAAAACTCACTTTTTCAAATTTATATCACAATTGGGTAATAAGGATATTAAAATGTTGATATCTCAATTTTACAAAAATGTCAATATGAATATTGAAAAATATGAAGATTTCTAGAAAATTATAAAAAAAAGTTCAAAAGAGAATTTATATTAGTAAATAAGCATTCAACACTTCCCAAACAAGTTAATATATTTAATAATATTCTATTAATATTAGTTATATTTTGTTACTTTTTTTTCATGTCGTTGTTAAATCCATGTAAATGTGAAAATGTCGATTAAAACAACATACCGATAGAAAATTTATATCATGTGTGTAACTTATTTCAAATCTAAGCTCGGAATTAAACATTACTTTATATGTTTCTTTTTATTGGAGTTTGATTTGGCTCGTTTTAAATCTGAACATAACTTACCTATTAAAACAACAATTCATGTTTCTTCTTAAATTAAATTAGATATTTGAATTTTCTCACTTATTGGTTATGGAATATTTTAAAAGGATTATCAAGTAATTAGTTTAAAGAAGAAAATTGTAATCTCGTTTGGTAATCATTTTATTTTTTAAAAATGGATAAGTACAAGAAATATACATTTTACTATAGTCTTAATAAATTAAATTAATGTAAATGATATTCTTGCTCATGCATATGCAACATTTCTGAAAAGACAAAAAATCTATATACGAAGTTTTTAATACAATATATTATTTTACCGAATACTATATATCACAAAGTAGATAACTTGATCATATCGTGGTGAAAAGCATAGTTAAAAGACCTTTTTAAAAAAAATTATTTGTTCTTAACCAAACATATTAATGCATTCAATTGATCATGATGACCCTTATGTTTTTATTAATTAAGTGGTAGGATGTCTTTGACAAAAGGAGAACAATAACGATTTATGGGTATAAAATTCAAGACTCTATAAAGAGGCTAATAATTGTCAATTTTATTGTTACAAAAGACTATGGTGCGCAAAATCAAGTTTGAATTGTTGTAGGAAAAAGTTAAAAAGGAGATGAAATATTATTACAAAAGTTATTAGGGAGAATCATATCATAACCATATAGTGAGACTTAAAATGCATGAAATAAAATGTTATGGTGATTCACATATGATGCAAAAGGGAAAGAGAATTAAGAGTTAATGAAATCAAACTTCATCAAATGAAAAATGATACCATATATCATTCAAATTTGTAATTATAAGATAATTTGTAATTTTAACATTCAACTTTGCCTAAAATAGAATACAAATACTTGGTATTTATTTAGAAAATACGATCATTTTATTAGGAGTTTGTTAATCATCAAGATTTTTTTTTCTTTCTTTGAGCACAACATAATTTAAAGAGAGTCAAGAGAAGAAGTCTATTATTGAGAAGCCTAATGAAAATTTCAAAGATCTCAACAAGTTCTTTCGATTTAAGGGAGTGGACTTAGAGATGAAAGGGAAAAGTGTTGTATTTGAAGGATCTCATATCTAAAAGTTCCATGAGCGCGTTCGGATCGTTCCGATCTCACCGTGATCGAAATACACATTATACATTCAATACATATAGTTATGCAAACAAACACTAATTATCAGCATGTTAAGAATAAGATAAATAATAAGGGAGAGAGTTCCATACCAGTTGAAGACAGTCTTCGACCCTTTGGAACTCACAGCAGCAGAAAATCTCCACGCGATCTACCAACACCCAGCAACAGTGTCAACAACACCACCATTAAAGAGTCTTGGGTATTCTCGGAGTGAAAACCCAAAGGGTGGTATTTGGTGAATTTGGTAGAGGAAGGAGGAAACACAAATCGTGTAGGCGATAAGCAAGTGGGAGGGAAAAAGACGCTATCGCATAGCAGACTGCTTATCGTTTAGGAGAAACTACACGATCGTGTAGGATTTATTGAACAATCATTTAGGAAAAGGTATACGATCGTTTAGCTAAATCGGCACACTATATGATCGTTTAGAGAAGCTATGCGATAGTGTAGGTGACAGTGTGCGATTTTTAGGCGCGAGGAAGACGATTATTTAGGCGGAGAGTGCTGTCGCATAGTCTTTCGATTTTCTTAAGCGATCGCTTAGAATGTTCACCAACGCGCGCTCTCGAAATCTTTTTGGGCGATCAACCAAAATAAAAACAATTTTCATTTTAACTCATCAGTTACAATAACCGACGTTGCCCCACTAATCTATGTCCGATGTGAATTTGGATTAATTATCATATAATTAACTGACTAATTACTTAATAAATATAATCATATTATATTTTTATCCTATAGTTTGATATCACATATCTACTATAGTATTTTCTCCTCTACTTGATATAAATCAAATTTATATATGATTTCCTCCATAATAATGTATCTCATACATTTAGCCAATTATATCAAATATAATTAACTAGTCCAATTATATCATATATAATCGAACTTCCTCTTGTCAATTTGAACATTTCAAATTAACCCAAACACTGGTTCTTGACTTTATCCAAGCTACTCAGGGGACCTAATGAACCTGTGGCTCGAAGCTCCAATGGTCTGTGAATAGCTGACTAAACTCTTTAGCCACGAGATCCACCATCCGTTAACTATCAGGCATTCCACTAAAGACCAACAACTGAACTCTTCTTACCCCAGATATATTTCTGTGTCCATCGGATATAACCAATCATGAGTACGATGACTCTTCACAGATGTCGTAAATACAGTTGGGCCATATTACGGTTTTGCCCCTGTAGTTACATCTCACTTCTTAAGTACCACTGATTCCTCTAATGAATAATACAACATAGTCCAACTATGTGTGGACACCTCTCGGGCCAAAAGAAGGTGTTGGCGCCACATCGTTCAAGCCCCAGAATCAACCCTTAAAGGAACTATCTATCTACTTATCCCTACCTCAGAGAAGGAGTGAATTCCATATTGTGTAGCTGAGTTCCCAGATCCCAAATCAGACGAATCCCCAAAATGGTAGGTTTGAATCGACGATCTAGCCACTCGAACCCATACAAATCAAAGGACCGCCCTCAATGGCAGGAGTTCCCAACTCACTCAGGATTGAGGTCATGTTACCTATGGTCATCCTAGTGAAGTGAAGTCTCTATCATGAACGGTGTTATATAACGAGATGTTAACACTTCGTGGTCAGGTCTTATACAAACTCTTTGTATAGGACGTCCCCACTCGCATGTCCCCAACACGAATGATCAGGATCAAACCATCTGTGACAAGTCACAACACACTAGAAGAAATTCGGTCTTTAATGTCGATTTTAAACCGACATTAAAGACCTTCAGTAACACCAATATTGCAGCCTTCAATGTCGGTTGCAACCGACATTGAAAGTCTCAATATTGAAAGTCTTGCAACCGACATTAAAGGTCTTTAGTGATTAAAGATCTTTAATGTCGGTTGCAACCGACATTAAAGCCTATTTTTTTTTTAAATTCTTAATCGACATTGAAGCCCAAATCTATCCGCTTTTTTTAAATTCCATTGCCGAATCAATTTTTTTGGTCAAATAAGTTAAAAAGGACATTATATGTCTCGTGTTGGGTCAGGAAATGTCCGTCATTGTTTTATATTAAATAGTATAAAAAAAAATTGCATGGCGAGCCCATCAATATTTGTCTTCCACCTATGAATTTATCCATAAACAAGAATCAATATTTCCAATCCATTACATATACTCATCAATATTTGTCTTCCACCTATGAATTTATCCACAAACTAGAATCACAATACCAAAACCAGACTTTCATAGAATACTTATACCAAAGCTATCATTTCTCTCATTCACAAATATCAAGTAGTACTAGTTCCATGAATAAACAAGAATCATAATATCAGAATCACAATACCATGAATACAATTTCCAATAATAAACAGATCATGTCTTCCACCTATGAATTTATCCACAAACAAGAATCACAAAATCAGAACCAGACTTTCATATAATACTTACACCAAGCCAACCAGAACCAGACTTTTATAGAATACTTACACCAAGCCATCATTTCTCTCATTCACAAATATCTAGTACTAATTCTATGAAAAAACCAGAATCACAATACCATAAATATAACTTCCAATGATAAATAGATCATGTCTTCCACCTATGAATTTATCCACAAATAAGAATCACAATACCAAAACCAGACTTTCATAGAATACTTACACCAAGCCAACCAGAACCAGACTTTCATAGATACTTACACCAAGCCATCATTTCTCTCATTCACAAATATCTAGTACTAGTTCCATGAATAAACCAGAATCACAATACCATAAATACAACTTTCAATGATAAACAGATCATGTCTTCCACCTATGAATTTATCCACAAACAAGAATCACAATACCCGAACCAACCTTTCATAGAATACTTATACCAAAGCCATCATTTCTCTCATTCACAAATATCAAGCAGTACTAATTCCATGGATAAACAAGAATCACAATACCAGAATACAGCTTCCAATAATAAACAGATCATGTCTTCCAACTATGAATTATCCACAAATTCATTCTAAGATAGCATTTACATTCTATTGAGACAAAAAAACAAGAATTACATCCTTGCACAAATTGGCCAACAAAACTTGTCCATTGGGTCCGAATTACGTCGATCTCTCCTTGCGTATATGGATCTTTTGTATTGAACTACAAAAAGGGAAAAAAAAAAGATAAACTCAACATAAGTTTACGTCCATTTATTAAATTAAAGCTAGCACTATATAAAAAATAAATAATTTAAGTACGAGGCTAGTAATGGGAGTAGTAGGATTATGCACTATTTCGTGTATATACTTTTGCACATAGTACCCGCATCCTATAGAATCTAATTTTCACACAATATCTATATCATCTTAAACTTATATATATGTCATCTTAAATTTTGCATAATATATACTTACAATCCGATTGGCACATTCTCGAGTAACTTCATCAAAGTATTCATTATTCTTTCCTTTTCTTGCTTCTTTCCATAAAGTCGCCCGATAAGAAGGGTCATTTGATAGGTTCTACATGAACATACATATTTAATTAGCATAAACATATTAGAATAAAATATTTAATTTAAGTCGAATAACTCATTAATTCTTGGGAAAGATTCGCATAGCCCTTCCGAGAAATGTGGTGATTATATACACATTTCGCACGTCTTTCTTTTTGAACACAACTGATTTTTTGTACAACAAATCTAGCTGAAGTTACCTATCAAAACAATGATAATGTTGACATGTAATTTATTGTGAATGACTTACCTCCCATTCTTCACTCAATCATTCGTTGACGAACGATGTCCAATGATCTTGCTCTATATGAGAATATTGTTGCGGTGGAAATTGCAAGACTGAAGGTTCATTCTTAAATGGAAGTATGAACTTTTGAGTCAACGTTGTTTTGAAAGTCCGAAACTTCCTAGATACAGACATTAGTATATAATGTTTGGACTTAAAGTCCACATTGAACGACATCTGCACAATGAAAAAAGTAGTTAAATAATAAACTAATAAACTACTATGCACATGAATTAAAAGTTTAGAAAACATACCTACACAATCAAAAAGTTTGTCTTTTAAATGATTTGGAACTTTTTTTTCAAGAATCTTACGTTATAGGAATTTGTTGTCGAACAAAAACTCCTATATAACTCTACATCCTCTTTGCTCCAGATCCAACCAGTTGTCCATGTTCATTATAATCGATGGTCAACCGTTGCCCAGATGTCCTTATTTGTGCCAACTCAGCCATTGTAGTTGGGCCACATGATATACTTATTCTACTATATTTTTGTGGGATCATATTTCTCTCATCCTTACTGCTACTTATTGAAGTTTCCATGTCAATCTGCGAAAAAAAAAAGAAAAAAAAAAGAAAACATTACTCACACAAAAAACATATAATCTTAATATTTAAATACATATAACCATAGTAAATGACATACCATGTTTAATACATTATTTATCAACCCATCGATCCTCATAGTCATGTCTAATGTATGTGGATGTTGTATCATCAATCTCAGTAAATGTATCAACATTGGACATTCTTTGCATACCTCCATAACCACACTCTTGTAGCATATCTCCTATTTTATCTTCATAAAAATCATCCTCAATTGTTCGTTGTGGAGATGTTAAAACAATTGACCAACCCGAATTTACGGGGTCTTTTACATAAAACACTTGTTTTGCTTGAGAGGCTAAAATAAATGGGTCTGATTTATGTCCAATACGATCGAGGTCCACAATAGTAAACCTAAACTCGTCTGTTTTGACTCCAGATCTATTCTCAACCCAATTACATTTGAATAAAATAAATGATAATCCATGATAGTCAAACTCCTATATTTCTTGTATTACACCATAAAAGATCATATCTGACATGACGGGCCTTTTATTCGTAGCACTAAAGACTTGCATTGTGGTAGCCGTTATACTAACTCCACTATTTTGAACCCTCATAATATCATCGCGATTCTTTGTGTCATAGTAGTAACCATTGACCACATAACCAGAATATTTTGCCACAATTGGACAAGGTCCATTAGCTATCCATCTCAAAGAAGGCGATATGGAATTTTTGGGTACTTCGAGAGCTAGTACAAACTACGATATATTTCCTAATATTTTAGTAGTTAAGATTTAATTATACATCAAATAGTAGGTCTCTAGAGATTACCCGTGTGGACAACCACCGACTGAATGTACGATTATGCTCTTCTTGAAGCCACTTTCTACTTTTATTTTTACCAGAATTGAGCTTAGACAAAATATCCATATGTTGCTATTATAAATGAAAAAGTTGGTAGATTATTGAATAATCAAGTAACCTAAAACAAGAATAAGATGAAGATCTACATACTCGACGTAAGGAAGCACATAATTTACATTTTGAAGGACATAAAGATGAGCTTGATCCAACTCATCTTTACTCGATCTGATAAAAGAAGTAGCTGACAATGCTCTATCAATGTTTGAATTTGCTTTCTTTGTTGATGATTTTAGCCCAATAGAATTAACACTAGATACGAATTCAGAACAAAACTCTATAGTCTCTTCAACAATATAATTTTCTCTAACATATCCTTCTGGTCGATTTCTATTTCGTACATAAGTTTTCAACACTTTCATGTATCGTTCATAAGGATACATCCACCTCAAATAAACAGGTCCACAAAACTCAACTTCTCTTACAAGATGCACTACAAGGTGTACCATTATTGTGAAGAATGATGGAGGAAAATACTTCTCTAAGAGGTATAGAGTGACAACGATATCCTCTTGCATATCCTTTAACTGAGATGAATCGATCGCCTTGCAACATATAGCGTTAAAGAAAAAGTATAGGCGAGTAATTGCAAGTCCTTACATGTTTGGGTAAATATCACGAATGGCTACCGGTAATAATTGTTTGCATAAGAACGTGATGGTCATGTGACTTAAGTCCGTAAAGTTTCAAATCTGTGAGCGACACTAAACTTTGAATGTTCGATGAATAGCCTTCAGGTACTTTAATTTCTGATAGTACCTTACAAAAGCTCAATTTTCAGCTCGTGTTAATGTATAACATGCGGGAGGTAAAAAGACTTTTTTCTCTCCTACTTGAGGGGCTAACTCTGATCTAATGTTCAATTCCACCAAATATAATCAAGTCTTTATTCCTCCTTTATTTTTACCAGGAATATCAAGCAATGTGGCAATAAATTTGCACATACATTCTTTTCAATGTGCATCACGTCTAAACAATGTCACACGTCAAATACTTCCATATTTCTAACTAAAAAAAGAATATGATTTTTTCTTCCAATAAATTGAAGTGTTATTCCACTGTTATTTTCTTTGATACTTTTCTTACCAAATGAATATTGATGCTTACTTGTTTCTGCAAGAATTTCCTTCCCACTCAATGGTTTTGGACCAAATTCTAATTCATGTGCGCCATTAAAAATCTTCTTTTTTTTCTTCTATATGAATGATGGCGGGGTAAACTTGCGATGCCCAAGATATGTTCTCCTCTTCCCTTTTGGTAAATAAGTGGATGAAAGTTATCTCTCTCACAAATTGGACATATATGATATCCTTTAACCGTACAACCACACAAGTTACCTTACGCAGGAAAATCATTAATGGTCCATAATAAATGGCTTTAAGCATGAAACGTTGTTCTTCATATGCATCGTAACATTCTACCCATCTTTCCAAAGTTTTTTCAAGTCATCTACTAACGGAGCTAAATAACATCTATATCATTTTCCGGTTGTTTAGGACCAGATATTAGTGCAATCAACATCATAAATTTTTGCTTCAATGCACAACCATGGAGGTAGATTGTACGTCACTAACATCACTGGCCAACAACTATATCTACTACTCAGATCTCATGTGGATTTACCCCATCTGTCGAAAGGCAAGACGAAAGTTTCTAGGTTTTGACCCAAACTCTGGCCACAAATTTTCTATTTTTTTCCATGATAGAATCTTTTGGATGTTTAATAAAACCATCTATTTCTTTTTTTTTTTTAGCATGCCACGTCAATAAACTTGATGTCTCTTTACTTCGAAATATTCTTTCAAATCTTGGAATTGGGGAGAAATACCACATGACTTGTGCTGGGATTATTCTTAGCCTTTTTGTTTAATTTTTTTTGAAGCTTCCATCTTGACGTACCACAAATGGGGCATACATTTGCATTAGAGAGTTCTTTTCTAAACAAGCAACAATCATTTCTACATGCATGAATCTTCTCGTACTTCATTCCAAGAGTACCCAACATCTTTTTTGCTTCATAAGTAGAAGTTGGAATTTCATTAGGACTAGGTAATATGTCATGAATTAATTCCAACAACTTAGTGAAACTCTTATCACTCCATCCAAATTTAGGTTTTAAATTATATAACTTTACCAATGTAGATATTTTGAAAAAGTTTTACAATTTGGGTATAATGGTTTCTTCACATCATCTAATAATTCTTCAAAATTATCGGATTTTCCACTAAAATAGTTATTGTATGCAGCCTCAAACATTCCAATTGTGTCTTCAACATCAACATCATCCTCATCAACTTCGTCTCTTTCACTAGTAGACACATTTTCATTGTTTCTCTTACTCGGTAATAATTCACCATGAAAAATCCATGTCTGATAACTTTGATCTATACCATTAAAAAACAAGTGTTCTCTTATTTTGTTCACATCTAGAGTCTTTGCATTAACACACTTCAAACATGGACAACTCATGACATTCAGTATATTTGAATGTTGTAGACCATTTTTAATAAACACCTCGACCCCTAAACCATACTCAGCTGACATTCTATTCAATTTCATCCATGACTTATCCATGATTGTAAAATATGCATCTTAATCTACAAAAAAAAAATAATAATAACAAGGGAAAATTTAAAAGCATAAAATTATGATTGAAAAATATGCAACTTCAACAAATTTAGAACAACTAGACTTTTAAGATAAGCATCTTATAAATATTACCTTGTCCTTGTTATTAATGTTGTTATGAAGTCATTTTTGTGTTGGGTGCACCTTCTCCACTTGTCAACCTTCTTAAAACACGTCCAATGCAATCTTCCTTTCTTCCTTCCAAATCTCCAAGAATCAAAATTTAGCCTTACACGTCAAACTTGAACCTAAGAAATGAAAAACTTCACTCAACACCACACAACAAGTGGCATAAATTCTAAGCTAAAGCCAATGGGAGGTAAGGACTCTAAACGGTAACATATGGAGATGACAAGCATGAACCATTAACCATGTTATGTATAAATTAGATCGACGGAAGAGAAAAAAGGCCTACTGCACGAAGCTACAAAAGATTAACGAAAATAATGTTCCTTACTAAAGTGCAGGATAATCAGTGCCTTAATTTCTTATTTTCTTATATAGGAACCATATTGCTACACTTGAATAACAACAAGATAGAGGATCAAAAGATGGATTGGTCAGATATAATGAGTTATTAAACCATTTGTAAATTATAAGTTAATGTAAACACATGAAAGTTTCCAGAATATATAGTGGATGAGTAATAGAACAAAGCAACATAAACATAGATAACACATCGGTGTTCTTGGTTCGATTATTTTTAGAACATTTGTTCAGCCTTTCTTTTATTCATCGTGATTCATGACACTATTGTTTGTGTAACAATACACTGTCTAATGAAATCTAAGGTTGAATGACTAAACAACAGTATAAATTTGACAGAAATTTCATTCAGCTAAACTAATTTCAGCTAAACAGCAGTATAAATCTGCTCTGATGAAGATAAACCCAAAATTTCTCAAATGGATACAACAAGACAAGCTGCTCTTTTGGTGGTTATTAGGTTCGATGACAAAAGAAAATATTGTTTAAATATTCAACTATCAAATGACAGAGGAAGACAACCCCACCTGAAGGCAAATGAAAATGTTGTTCAAATATACCTGCGATGGAGAAGCTTTGATGACGAGCTCGTTTCCGATGATCGCTCGATGAAGACAACCCCACCTGAAGGCAAACGGCCAACCAGTAGCTACTGAGAGAGGAGAGAGTTTGTTTGGGTAGGCAAACGGCCGATTGAGGGCTGCAGTTCGTTTGGTAAAGTGAGATAGTTGAAAAATGAAATTTTAAGGCACACGCGCGAGAGGGAAATCAAAATTTTGATAAATTAAAAAAATATAATGAGAGGTTAAAACCGATATTGTAAGCGATCTTCAATGTCGGTTTAAAATCAACATGATCCCTTTTTTTCAACCGATATAATACATCCGATAATACTATTTTCAACCGACATTGAAGCTCGAATTTCTTCTAGTGACACTTGTGACCATTCCACAAAGCGAGCCGTATCCATAGCGTTACCAGGATAAGGTTTCCCTCCTATATCCATATACTACAGACCATTTTGGTCATCACTCAAGATATGATCCACTTGTATGCCATCACATGTATGCTTGAATCAGTACAGATAACCAAGGGTTTTATGTTTATTGGTTTGTGGTAAAGCAAATAAAATAAGTAAATGAGAAATAATACAAGATGTGAAATAAATATCATATATTAACAACACAAGCGTTCGTACAAATTGTTTACAAACTACAAGACACGAGATTTTAGGGCATCAATCTCAACAGTATTATCTTAATCTTCTCAAAATGACCTATGTCCTCACAAAAAATAACCTAAAGAAGATTGATACTGAAAGCATGAACCTTGAAGAGTTTATGGGATACCAAGAGAAAATTTATAAGTATGAGAAAGATGAGTACAATTGTTGGCATTATCTTTTAAATTGCCTTGCTAATCGATTTTATGATGATTATGAAACTGCTTTCCCATATGCCAAGGTAATATGAAAAACCTTATAGAGTAAATACGATATTAAAGAGTAAATATGTTGCAAGTCGCTTCTTTTGCTTTCAAATAGTGGATGAAAAATA
Organism: Benincasa hispida; assembly: GCF_009727055.1. NCBI lineage: Eukaryota > Viridiplantae > Streptophyta > Magnoliopsida > Cucurbitales > Cucurbitaceae > Benincasa > Benincasa hispida. Next base: position 39,977,553 of record NC_052354.1, on the reverse strand, counting down.
TGTAGTAGAGCAAGTACAATACTTTCAGATGATAGTGGTTGAAGTAGCATATGAAAGAATTAAGACTGGAGACAATCTAATTGTTACCGACATAATTGACAAGCATCCACCATTATTGAGAGAATTTTAGAAAAATATGAGTCATAAGCAAAAAGACATTTCTCTAGAAGTATAAATCATTTGCATGCATGTGGAGGAAGGGGCAAGGGGCAAGCTTCTTTGATTCAAAAAAATAAAAAACTCACAAAGGTAAACATAATCTCTTCGAATAATAGTTTACCTAATGATCAGATTCCTAAAAATAGTTATATAAAGCTAAAGAAGAATTATATGATAAAAAATAACAAATCTCACTTTTCTAATATAAGATATTCAAAGGCAATGAATAAAAATCAAGTACTTCAACACTCTAAACCAATTTATTTTGTTTGTGGCAAAAGTCGGATATTGCACAAATTTACAAATTTTAGAAACAAGAACACGTGATTCAAGCTAATGTTACCATGTGTCTGTGTGTTTCAAAGTGTTGAAGGATGGTGGATTAATTCTGGAGTCAATAGACACATTTGCTATGACAAAAATTGTTTCAAAGTTTATACTCCTTTTGAGGAGCCTAAAATTATAGCGCTCGGCAATTCTCATAGCACCTAATTTGGAAACTTGTGAGGTTGCATTAAAATTCACCTCGGACAGGATTGTAATTTGGAAAGATGTGCTTTACACGCCCTCCATTAGGAAGAACTTGATGTCGAGTTATCTTCTTAGTATAGTTGAATTTAAACATACTATGGAATCTTATCAATATGTGATAACAAAAGAGAAGTTTTTGTTGGAAAAAGTTATACCTATGATGGAATGTTCAAATTGAAGATTGAAAATATCAATAAAATATCTACCAATTTGGTTTATATGTTTTCTTCTTAAAATTTTGGCATGCTCGTTTATGTTGTATAAATTATAAATATGTGGGGATAATGAGTAGCCTTGGATTAGTTCCTCATTTTTTTTTTTTTTTTAAGAAAGGTGAAATATGCAACAAATCTAAAATCACAAAATGACCTAATAAAATGTTTGAAAGAAATACCAAATAATTAGAATTAATTCACAAATATTTGCATGAATTTAAAGGAGTTTTAACTAGAGGATGAGATAGTATATTTTGTCACTCTTATTAATGATTTTAAAAATATTTTATCACATTTGTTGATGATTTTCAAAATATACTCAAGTTTATTTATTGAAAAAAAAAGTAGTGCTTTTGAGATTAAAAAAAATCACCTTAAAGTTGAAAATAATTTTAATAGAAAAATCAAAAGAACTAGAAGTGATAGCTGTCGAGAATATAAATCATTTGAATTCAATTCTTATGTTGAATCATTATGAATAAATTATGCAATTACCCCCCTATATTCAGTTGCTTCTAATGGAGTATCAGAGAGGAGTGTAAATGGGTTGGATTGGGCCAATTTTTTTTTTTTTTTTTTGTATTAAAATCGATCCAATCCTAATAGGATCGTTCCAAATTCCAATTGAAATTAAACATCAACAATTACAGTCAATAAACGGAACCTAATAGGTCATGCACAAAACAAAATTACAGCATGCTTTAGGAGAGAGTCAAGGGATAGAGTATGCATACCTTTGAAAAAACATTCTTCACAACTCTCTTGATCAAACTCCAAGCATCCAAGACAGCAATACACAACCCTCAAACAACATGACCGGTGCACAACACGATCACAACAAACACAACGATCACGAACCCAATGAATAACTTCCAGAACCGTGAAATCAACCGAGTTGAGTGAGGATACCACCACAATGGTTACCTTGGTATTCTCGGTATGAGAATCCAGGAGTTGTGGACTCTGTATGGACTTGGTTAGAGGAAGAGACAGGAGGAACAACAATCGTGTAGACGATCAAGCAAGTGGGAGATGGTATGCTGTCTATTTATAGACAATATGCTTGATCGTGTGGAAGATGATAACCTATCGTACAGACAATGACACGCGATCGTTTAGCTACGACCAACTGAGTGAACTATCATATAGTTATACTCCACAATTGTTTAGTCTCTCTACTAGCTATCTTATAGTAAAATACTTTCACTTGATAGTCTTCTCCGTGAGTTTCTTTCCGAAAGTAGTAACCTCTAATTTTAGGAAAACATTTTTCCTTTTAACTCATGGTTACCATAAAACCACCAATAACCTCCCACTCAATTGATTACTAGAAAAAAGAGATAATTATCAAATAATTAATATTATTGTAAATATATATGATAATCAACTTACTATATGATAACCAACTTACTATATTATATTTATAACCCATAGTTTTAATATTTCATTTCATGAAACATATAAACCATAGTTCTTTTTCTATTTTATGGTACTTAATGTAAATCATATTTACATTAATCCTCCACTTAATGTATCTCATATCACACCAATTATATCATATATAATTCAAAATTCCTCTTGTCAATTTGAATACTTCAAACTAACACCAAGAACTTATTCTTAACTTGAATCCATTGAGCAAGGGGACCTTATGGACCTGTAGCTTGAAGCTCCAACGGTATGTGAATAACTGACTAAACTCTTTAGTCATGGGATCCACCATCCGTTAACTGTCGAGCATTCCACTAAAGATCAACAACTGCACTCTCCTCACTACAGATATATTTCTATGTCCATATCAACTAATCAAAAGTGCGATAACCCTTCACAGATCACTCGTAAGTACTGCTGGGCCAATTTTTGCCCTTGTAGTTACATCTAACTTCTTAAGTATCACTGATCCTTCTAATGAACATAAGTCATAGTCCTACTATGGCTGAGTCCTCTCTTTCAAAGAGAGGATGTGGCCACTATGTTCAAGACTCGGAATCAGCCCTTAAGGGAGTAATCTATCTACTTACCCCTGCTTCGGGGAAGGAGTAAATTTCATTTTGTGTAACTGAGTTCCCAGCTCCTCAATTAGATTAATCCTCAAAAGGTAGGCTTGTTGAGTTGGCAATCTGACTACTCTCACCTATACTAATTAAAGGACTGCCCTCAAAAGTAGGAGTTCCCAAAACACTCAGGATTAAGGTCATGTCATCTATGGTTGTTTAGGTGAGATGTAAGTCTCAAGTATCAACGATGTTATATAAAGAGATGAATCATCTTGTGGTCCAGTCTTATACAAACTCTTTGAATAGGACACTTCCACTCACATGTCTCCTCATGAATGGTCAGGATCAACCATCTGTAGTAATTCACAACACATGTAAACCTCTACAAAGCGGGCTGTATTCGTAGTGTCACTAGGATAAGGTACCCCTCCTTAATCCATATACTGCAGACCTTTTTAGGTTATTTCTCAAGACATGATCCACTTGTATATCTCATATACATGCTTAATTTTACATACAATAACCATGGAGCTTTGTTTATTGGATGTGAGTAAATGCAAAATCAAATAACTCTTATTTTATTCATAACAATGTCTATAGTGTTTACAAACTACGAAACTTTGGGAGAATTAGGACACCAATCCCAACAATCTCCCACTTGTTCTAATGCCTCGGGAGACTAATGTATAATACATGAAAAAAAAGTACAATATACAATAAACTAAGGCATACTCTATACCCCAGAATTATCTCTCACTTGCCCTAGACAAGATGCCTCATGTCCCGTAGACCCAGACTCTCCAAATGATCTTTGAACACTTTAGCCGTGAGAGCCTTTGTAAACGGATCAGCAACGTTGTGCACCGACACGATCTTCGTGACTATCACATCACCACGATGCACAATCTCCCTGATCAAGTGATATTTCCATTCTATATACTTTCATTCTACGATGACTCTGAGGTTCCTTCGAATTTGCCACAACCTTGTTGTTATCACAATACAGTGTGATTGGCAAAGACATATTTGGAACAACCTCCAAATCGGTAAGGAATTTCCTCGACCAACTAACCTTCTTAGCTGTTTTACAAACGGCTACGTATTCGACTTCCATAGTAGAGTCCGCGATGCATCCTTGCTTGATGTTTCACCAAACTACATCCCCTCCATTCAGAGTGAACATTGACCCCGAGGTCGATTTCCGAGAATCTCTATCAGTCTAAAAGTCAGAGTCTATGTGTCTTATAAAGATCAAATCCTTATCTTCATATATGAGCATGTAGTCCTTCATTCTTCGAAGATACTTGAGGATCGTCTTGACCGCCGTCCAGTGATCTAATCCTGGATTGGACTAATAACAACTAACAATCCCTATTGCATAGCAAATGTCAGGTTTGGTACATAACATTGCATACATTAAACTTCCAACAGCTGAAGCATAGGGAATCCATCTCATCTCCTCAACCTCTTAAGGTATCTTAGGACACTGATCTTTAAACAAAACGATTCCATACTTGAAGGGAAACAAACCCTTCTTGAAATCCTGCATCCTATACCTGATCAATATTTGATCGATGTATGATGCCTGAGATGAGGCTAACCTCTTGTTCTTATGATCCTGAATAATCTGGATCCCTAGAACATACTTCTAAGAGTGTAATAACATGCAAGGAAGTATCAAGGATCATAAGCATTCAAATTCACTAATTTTGGCATAAACTAGAACATGCTCATCTGTGTAAGAGGGTTTTAGATCATATCTATGTAGAACTCTTCAAGATCTTGATCAAACAGCAGTAGTCTTCATTAAAGATCACCGTGAACCACCTCAAGATCTTTCCCACTATCCTCTTGGAGCTTTAGACCGAGTTTTGGGACTCAAGAATAGCTTGAAGTAATGTAAAACTGAGAAAAGCTCACAACAACACATTACCAAAGAACTCTTTCTTCCAGTTGAAATTTTCTCTCAAAATTTCTGTGTAATGCATGTCTTCAAATCACTCCATTCTTCTTTATTTATTATATATGAATATGCAAAAAAAGGAATATGCACGGCTTGCAGCTCATGCTTGGAGTGTAATGAAGAAGAGGAAGTGGGCTTTGTGTGAGCATAAAGAAGATGATAATGGAAAATCTCACATTTCCATTTTGTGAATGTAATCCGATTTTCCAATTTTATCATTGAAACCAAAATCTTGATTTTAAAATCATTTTGATATTAAAACTGAAAAAATTAATTTTCTAAAATTAATTTCATAAATTAATTTAATATCAAATATTAAATTAATTTTTGCACAAAATCATCTTTATATATTTAAATCATATTTAAATATATATTCTCCTATTCCATTTAATTTAAATTTGAACGTTTCAAATTAATCTCTCAAGCTACTCTAAAGCTTAACCAGTTATGACCTAGTAGAGGGACCTCACGGACCTACAGATCATGAGCTCCAACGATTTGAGATTAATCAGCTAAACTCATTAGTTCGATCTAACCCCCATTCGTTAACTAATGGGACACTCCACTATAGCCCATAGTTGAACTCCTCTCACTGTAGATATATTATGTCCCCTTTATAACCATAATCAGTAAGTCGATCCTTCATAGGTTGTTCGTAATCACAACGGAGTCAAAATAACCGTTTTACCCCTGTGTATACATCTTGTTCCTTAAGTTCCTACTGACCCTCTAATGAATAATTCTGATTCATAATCCTTATGAATCAAATCCTTTCTCTATCATGAGAAGGCGGGGCCCCGATTGTTCAAAACCTGAAATCAGTACTTAAGAAAACAACCTATCTGCTAACCCTAAATCGGGTAGAAGTGAATTCCATCTTGCAAGGCTATGTCCCCAGCTATTCATTCGGTCTTATCCCCAAACTGGGAAGCTTATTGAGCAGTGCTGTTGGACTACTCTCACCGTTTGCAGATCAAAGGATAATCCCGAACAAACAGGAATTCATAGCTAGCTCAGGACTAAGATCGAGTCAACCTAAATTATTTGATAAATGAAATAGTCAGTTGTAGCAGTAAACGGTCGTTATAAAGAAAAGTGACTATTTTCATGGTCAAGTCCATATGCAAACTCATTGCATAGGATGCTCCCACTCGCATGTCTCAACATGAACGATTTGTGGATCATATCGTTTGTAGCACTTTATAAATTCTTGTATCAATTACAGAGTGGGTTGCATCCAATAGTATTATCAGGATGAGATACCCAATTTCATCCATATACTTATTAGACCATTTAGGCTATATATTATCAACTTGATCCTGTTTATGTCACCATATAAAGTTACAGTATTCAGACTATAGCCAAGGATATGTTTATTGGATTTTCATAATAAGATGCAAAATCAACAAGTCATTATTATTGATAAATAGAATGTTTAACACGAATTGCGAGTTCTAGGACATTCCCAACAATACTATGCCTTTCCAAAATCTTTCATTTAGAATTGGGTGACTAACCACTTTTTAATGTTAGCCAGAAAGCTTACATTATTCCCAATGAGTAGGATATCAACCATGTACAGTACCAAGAAAGCTACTAAGCTATTGATGATCTTCTTGTAAACACAAGGCACATCAACGTTTTGATCAAAGCCAAACGATTTGACTGCACTGTCAAATCTAATGTTTTAGGATCGAGACACTTGTTTCAACCCATAAATGGACCTATTAAGCTTGCAAACTCTTTGCTCTTAGTCTGGAACAATGAACCCCTCTGGTTGAGCCATGTAGATGGTCTCCTCAACATTACCATTAAGAAAGGTAGTCTTGACGTCCATTTTCCATATCTCATAATCATAAAATGTTGCTATGGACATGAGTATCCTGATAGACTTCAACAAGACAACAAGTGAAAAAGTTTCCTCATAGCCCACTCCCTCGACCTGGGTATAACCCTTTGCCACGAGTCTAGCCTTAAAGGTTTGTACCTTTCCATCTACACCTCGTTTTCGCTTATAGATCCATTTACAAACCTATAGGTTTTACCCCATCAAGCTGATCCACAAGCTCCCAGATATTATTGAAGTACATAGACTCCAAGGAACTAAGGTCGAAAAGATTGAGAAAAATCAGTCATTCACAACCACTGATGAAGGATTCCTCGAAAAGTTAAGGATTAGTAATCCTTTTTAGAAATCGAATGGATTCGGTCTTATACATACGCCGAGAAAGGTAATCAAAAAAGGAAAGAAGATGAGTTCTTCTTTCTTTTATCACATAGCTTAGGAGTCGTGCGAGATGAAAGTCTCATTCTCGGTTTTGAATGAGAGAAAGAAGTGAGGAATCCTCTTTTTCGACTCTGACTCTCCCACTCCAGTCATTGCTTTCTTTCTGTTACTTCGAAAGTAGTGCTTCAGCTTCAGCCACTCGAATTTTCGATATTCCTTTTTATTCTCTCAAACAAATGGCATCTTCATCTTGAAATCCTAGCTATTCTTAGCATGATATTGGGGAATCTCTATTGCTATTACTCAAACATTTGTGTACCATATCGGTAGCTAGATATGGATAAGAGGGCATTGCATATATATGGTGAGCTACAATAATGGTTAAAAAGCCTAACATAACTAGCTTAATAGATAATTGAGCATGCCATGACATTGTTAGGATCTCATATAGTCCTTTATGGCCCTGGCCTGTAAATGGACCTTATGAGCCTCTAAAATATCTTTTATACCATGACCAATGCCCCAGTTGGTCCTATACATGTGACCCGCTATCAGGAAAAGAATTGCAATAGCTAAATGATGGTGTGCAATATCGGTTAACCATAGACCCCCGGTTACCTATTTCAAGAATAGGTTGGATACAACCAACTGTACTTTTCTAGTTATAACTACGAAAAGGTGCATGATCCTGCGAATTACTTCTGACAAAATGAAGAAATCATATTGAAGAACCATAGCATTTAGTGATTCATTGGTAAATCTCGATTCATTTGGCTCTCACGTTCAATTATTGCAATTATTTCTGGGAAATTCCCATATATTCTTTTTAATGTAATGAGTCTATCCACTTTTCTCTATTCATATTCCACAAAGAAAAATAAACAAAATATTGATCATTAATTCAAGACCCGAATAACAAAGAGACTCTTCTGACCAAACAAACAATTGGCAGCAAAGTTGTTTCTTTTTTTTTTTTCCTTGAAATCCAAAGAATAGAGAAGTGCAGAGTCTGGGGTTGTAGAGAATTGATTGGTTTTTCCATTTTCTGATTGTCGTTGTTGTTTAGGTATTGTCTATTTGTTGTGCATCAATTATTCTTTGCCTTAATGCAGGTCTTGCAACTAACTGTGCTATTGAGTTGTGAAGGTTTCTGGTATTAGTGAGATCTCAGCTCTTTCAAGATTCATCTATTATGTATTTGGAGATGGTACTTAGAGCTGCTGTATGTGCTGACTTTCTGCTAAGAGCATCAGCAACAATGTTAGCTTTTCCTGGATGATAGAGGATCTCACAGTCATAGTCTTTAACTAATTCTAACCATCTTCGTTGCCTCATATTTAACTCTTTTTGGGTAAATAAGTACTTAAGGCTTTTATGATCTTATAAATTTGGATCTTTTCCCCATATAAATAATGTCCTCCATATCTTTAAGGCAAAGACTACAGCAGCTAATTCCAAGTCATGAACGGAATAATTTTGTTCATAAGGTTTTAGTTGTCTTGAAGCATATGCTATTACCTTTCCGTGTTGCATCAATACACAACCAAGCCCTTTCTTCGATGCGTCACTGTACACAGTTAAACCCCCTAATCCTCAGGTTATAGTGAGAATAGGGGCTGTGGTCAACCTTTCCTTTAGTTCCTGGAAGCTTTGCTCACATGCTTGGTTCCAGACAAAAGGATTATTCTTCTTGGTGAGGTTGTTAAGGGTAATGCTATACTTGAGAAATTCTTCACAAATCGTCTATAATATCCTGCTAATCCAAGGAAGCTGCGCACTTCGCTGACTGTTGTTGGGCGAGGCCACTTGCTAACTGTTTCAGTTTTAGCAGGATCAACTGAGATTCCTTCTTGCTTACAATATGCCCTAGGTAGGCAACTTGTCGCGTCCAAAACTCACATTGGAGAATTTGGCATACAACTTTTCATTTCTTAATATGGAAAGAACGTCCCTAAGATGTTTTTCATGTTCTTCCTCAGACTTGGAATAGACCAAAATATCATCTATAAATACGATCACGAAGTTATCAAGATGGTCCTTAAAAATTCTATTCATCAAGTCCATGAAGGCTGCTGGGGCATTTGTTAATCCAAAGGGCATCACAACGAATTCATAATGCCCATATCTTGTTCGGAGCAATCTTCGGTATATCCGACTCCTTGATTCGCAATTGATGATATCCAGATCGTAAGTCAATTTTGGAGAATACTAAGGCTCCTTGTAATTGGTCAGATAGGTCATCAATGCGTGGGAGTGGATACTTATTCTTTATTGTCAACTTATTCAACTCTCGATAATCTATACATAAACGCATTGATCCATCCTTTTTCTTAACAAATAAAATAGGTGCTCCCCATGGAGACACGCTAGGGCGTATAAATCCTTATCTAACATTCTTGTAATTGTATTTTGAGTTCTTTTAATTCCGCAGGTGCCATTCTATATGGTGCTTTAGATATTGGTTCAGCTCGGGAATTAGATCTATACAAAATTCTATTTCTCGATTCGGTGATAAACCCGGTAGCTCTTTTGAGAATACATCTTCAAATTCTCTTATTAACAGGGATGGCCTTAATTTCATCCTTTTGGTTTCGTAAATCTACTACACTTGCTAAATACGCTCAAGCTCCATGGTTGAGCAAATGCTTAGTTTTTTAAGGCTGAATATTCTTGGACTGATTGTGTATTAGAACTCTTAAACTTAAACTTGGTTCCTGCTGGAAAGGTGAATATGACCTCCTTATTATGGAAATCTATGCTTGCATAGTTTGCTGCTAACTAGTCCATACCTAGTATTATGTCGAAATCACTTATGTCTAGGATGATAAGGGTCACCTCTAGTTTATGTCCTGATACTGACAATTCACAGTTTTCTACTACTGAGTGGGTCAACATAGATACTCCGGCAGGAGTAGCTACGGATAGAATGTAGCCTAAGGGTTTTGATGTTAATTGAGCATGTTGTGTGCAAATGTTGTAGAGATGAATGAATGACTAGAGCCGAATCAAATAAAGTGAAGGCATAATACTCGCGGATGTGGTAATGTACCTGTAACCACTGCATCTTGATTTTCTGCCTCTTGACGTGTAACAGCAAACACCCGTCTTTTCTGTTGTTGAGTAATCTTGTTACTAGTAGGCTGGGTGGTCTGGGCAGTTGATACTTGGTTGATGAACTTGGGCAAGCCCTTACATAGTGACCGTCTAGTCGCAGTTGAAACACACCCTTATGTTCTGAAAACATTGCGCTGATGGTGTTTTCTACAATTTCTACACTTAGAATAGTAAATGTTCGGCTCTCCTTTTGTGACTGTATGCCCTGAGTGTTTTGGGAAATTTTTGCTTGCCGTTGTGAACGTTGGAAGCCTTGTTGGTGAGTTTCCTCTTTTGATTTGGCATGAATCCTCGTTCCGAGGTTGAGGTTTTGGCAACAAGATCTACTTCCATGAGTAAGGCCGACTCGAGGCAAGAGCATACTCTTTGTGTCGGAAAGCAGTAACAATGCCTCGAATGCCTTCTCTTAATCTTCATATACACTTTCCACCTCTTCTCTTCTGTGTCCACTAGTCGAGGAACAAAGTGAGACAAGCGATCAAATTTCCGTTCATATTCTGTCACTGACATATTCTCTTGACGAAGATTAAGAAATTCACTTCCTTTTGATATCTCACTGTCAAAGGGAAATACTTGTTGTAAAAAGCTTGATTGAACTGCTGCCATGAGACTGTACTTTGATTTTGATTCCTTGTGGATTACTTCGAGGTCGCCTCGTCGTGTGAGCTTTCGTGGTGGCATATGGTGCACACATTTTATTTTCATAATAAGGAAGCAATCTAATATATACATATTTTTTAACTCATACTATGTTTACTAAATTACTTGTTCGAAAATTCCTTTTACCGCGTTATTGGCATGGCTATGGGCATCATTTAACAGGCCGAACCATCAGCACCATGACTCTTCAATGCAATAGAGCCTATTTGGCCAATGCTCTGATACCAAAACTGTAACGCCGGATCCTTAAACTTATGATCCGACTGCTACGACATGCATACTAAGATTTCTATCATGAGATGAGTTTTGGTTGAAATTTCAAAATAACATATCTAAATTTATTAATTAGATAGAAAAACTATATAGAAATTTATTTATCAAAACACCAGGATCCATAAAACATTAGCGTGGTGGTACAAAATGCATGTGCCTATAATAGTGAGTTTGATGGTTGGCCATTTGAGTGACGTCCAACTCTGCCCCTCTACACTGTGTTCTTACCAACAAAGTCTGTAAAAATATAGGATGAGTACATAATATACCAAGTAAGTAGTTCTCACGTAGGGTAGTGACAAATGCACAATCACAAGCAACATGTCATGAAAACATATGATTGGGACCGAAAACGTATAATAACATGTGGTGGTCGGTTATGCTTCCAACAATAAATCTCTCCGCCCTGATAGGAAGATGAGGACTTAAGCGAAACTAACCATCTGATGATTAGCGGTTCAGCAGTCAGTAGGGCCAGAGTCGCATCCACATCAACCATTAGCTATAAACATTATGCTTCAACACAAATCTTTCCGCCCTGATAGGAAGATGAGAACTTAAGCGGAAACTAACCCATCTGATGATTAGCGGTCATTGCAGTCAGTAATGGGGGGGGGGCCTGGCGCGCACAACAGGGGGGGGGGGCGCCGCCGGGCGGGCGCCGGGGGGGGGGCGCGCGGTAGAGGGGGGGGGGGAATTGGGGTTGGGGGTTTTTGTTTATTCGTTTTATATTATGTTTATGTTGATGTGGATGATCTGGCTACTGACTGCATGACGCTATCATCAGATGGTAGTTTCCGCTTAGTCCTCAATCTTTCTATCAAGGCTGCCGGAGAAAGATTTTAGCTGGAAGCATAATAACGGTGTTAAGGAAATGGGCTAATGGGGGTTGGAGTGGCCAGAGCTGCGATCAACAGCCTATGGTAGTCATAACACGTTATGCTTCGCAGCATAACATTCTGTGCATGTACCGCCCGTCGATAAATACAGAATGAGGAATCTTTAAATATGCGCAGAATGGATAAGCTGATACCAGCATTAGAGTAAGCGATGGGAATAGTCGCAATTTCTCACATATCTAGATTAGGCGGCTCAGAGAAAAGATTTGCAGTGCTATGGAAGCATAATGTTTTATGCTAATGGTTTGATGTTGAATCGATTTGCGTAAATCCATAACTGGCCCTACTGACTGCATGACCCGCTAAGTCATACAGATAGAAGGTGCTACGAGTAATTCGGCAACCGTAGTCCAAACATCAAACCATTTAACATAATCATAAGATCAGACTGGAAGCATAACTTAACACCATAATTAAAACTTGGTTTTAACGTAATCGTGATCCAATCAAATTCATCTCGATAAGTCTGATCTCAGTGGGGGTCCGCAGTAGATGTTAGTGTTAGGTAAGACATAACGAGCAGTCGCATAGTTGATAAGGGTCAAAATTTTAATAGTGATGATACTGCGCGGGGTTGTCGGCCGGCTGGCTCATCCAATGCCATAGATGTGAGGAAGCTGACAGAATGCTAAATCACTAATGTCGTTCAATTAATCTTATATGTAAGCAACAGTCATACTTACGAGTTCCAAGCATGTCATACATGTATGTTCTAAATATGTTAACAAGACTAAGAAGAGTACTGACTGCATCTCGACTGAATTGTCACTACCACTACGGGTGAGACATAACTTACTAATATCTAATATCATCCTATAAATTTTTAGCAAATAATATGGTAGAAACAGTGTAGAGGGAGAGTAAGTCAGATAATATATAATGGACGAGAAGCCATCAAACTCACTATTGATGAGTTCAAAAACTACTTGACCTATTTATCGTACGGCGATCTCTAACAGCTATTCCTTATTTTTATGGCATCCTATGAAAGTTTGGTGTTTCGTCGATTCATAATTTCAAATTTTACACATACATAAAGATAGTAAATATTCTATGCGTACACATGTACACCTATATTAACTTTACGATGATGCTTAATTCTGCTATATTCATTCTATCAGACACGATAAAGCTCATCCTACATCTCGACTAGAAAAGCTGGTAATCCCTTAGTATGCATGTCGTCTTAGCTTTTTAAGTCCGACACCTCGCAATATAGTCTACTGGAGTGATCACGAGCGTCGTTACAGTTTTGGAGTATACTTAGATGCATTCACAATGGGCTTCAACTACGGCTCTAATGCATTACGCAAGTAAGAATCCGAGTCGGCTGATCTGACTGTTACGGATTAGGTAGTCCTGTTTAAGACTTGCATTCTAGTGATGAGCACAATCAGCATAATACGATAGAGTACAAAGGTAGAGCTTTCATTCTAGGGAACATAGATCAATTATAGTGGATTCATAAATTGTGGACTTCATACGGTCTCATATGAGAGGTTATACAGCACTAATTTTGGTACTGCTTTGCCCTTACGTCATATTTTTCGTTATAAGTAGCTTCATAATTTTAGAGGTAATGTTATACACATAGAATAATCTATAAGACATCGTGGCCAAATTCAACCATCAACTTCACCGGCTTTCTGTCCAAAATCTATGCTCACTCTGCCGCTGACCTTAAAATCTTCGCTCTCATGCAGCGCGCGTACGCACTTTTTCCCGGCCTAAGAATTAGCTCTGAGCCACTATCTTGTCTGCAAAAAATCCTGCTCCGCTCTCCACTTGATCGCTGTAGCTTCAAGGATTACCACCCCACCATACGATCTCGGTTTAATTCAGCCCAGCGTCGTTGCTCTTCTCCCAGCTTCCCTCGCCTTGCTCTTGCTCCCGCTACTCTCGCGTCCCAGCTCCTGCTCTCAGGTCGCTCTCAGCTCACCGGCTCTCCGCTCCTGCCCCGAGATAGCGCCCACTCTCATCCGCTCCGCTCACTCTTTTACTGTTGCTTAAGAATAGCTTTCTTTACTCTCGCTCTCTCCAACTTCCTTGCTACAATTCTCGCTCTCTCCAAGTTTCCTTCAATCTCGCTCTCTCCAGGGATCTCGCTCTTTCTACTCTCGCCAGCCTCAATCTCGTTAGCATCGCTCGCTGGGTTTCTCGCTCTCCAATTCTTCCTTCGATCGCTCAGCTCTCTTCTCAGAATCTCGTTTTTTTCCAGTTTTCTCGCTGGTGTGGCTCTCGCTCTCTCTCACTTTCTCGTAAATTTCCAATTTCCAATTTATTTATTATTTTTTTTTTCTAAATTTCCACCCCTTTAAATAAAATTTCATCCTACTTATTATTTGATATTTAATTTCCTGTATGCGTACAGATCTGGGTCATTACACTTATACTCCTAGAACTTATCAAGAGCTTCAGACTTACGTTGCATTAGGTAGAGATACTCGAACCTTGAATAATCATCTATGAAAGAGATGAAATATTCATACCCATCTCGAGCCCTAACATTCACCGGACCACAGATGTCTGAATGTATAAGCTCCAAGGTTTCTTCGACTCTGTAACCTTTTCCAGTAAAAGGTTGTTTGGTCTCTTGCTTTCAAGGCATGATTCACACACCGACAAGGAGTTTTCTTCTAAACTCTTTAAAAGTCCACATTTCACAAACTGCTCAATCTTATTGAGGTTGATGTGACCTAACCTTAGATGTCAAAGATGAGCATTTTTCTTAGGGGAAACATTTGGTCTTTTAGTTGTTATCGCCATACTGAACATTTCAGTATTAAGTAAGGCTTTTATGCCTAACAGCCTTAGTACATATAAGTTATTCTCCATTGAACCAAAATCAATCTCCATACCATTCTTGAAAATAAACATTTTACTCTCAGAAAAGGAGACGGTATAGCCTTGTGTAATGAGACCAGAAACCGAGATTAAGTTCCTCTTGATATGAGGAACTATGAAAACATTATTCAATAATAGATAATGTTTCTTGTCCAAAAATAATTTCAGCCTACCTATAACAACAACTGAAACAACCTCACCAATATTGACTCGAAGAGTCATCACTCCTTGTGGCAACAATTAAAACACGTCTCCAAGACCAATAAATCAAATTTACTGTCTTTAGAATTCTTCCTCTTTTGGAGAGTAGTGGGATCAGTATCAGAACATAAATAAGCTCCAAGTTTCATGTCAGAGAACACTTCTCATCGATGAACTTTAACAGAGACAGCAACACTTGCTTTCTCCTGCTGGAGGTTATCTTGGGAATTGACACTACTGGTTTTGTCATCCATCCCTTTGTACTCGAAAAGTGAGAACTGACGTTCAAATAATTCTTTCAACGAGTCCATGATCTCACATGCAATGACCATGTTCTCAACCCTTTTGGCCAAAGCATCGGGTATGCTAGTCAATATGTGAAGTCAGGCCAATGAATTAGCCTTCATCCACACCTCATATGCATTACGAACATTTCGCAGTGCATCAAGGGACGGGACTTGAGGACACTCCTCAACCATGACAAACTTGAGGTCGTTAACCATAAAATATGTTTTAACGGACACTTTCCACTATATGAAAAACATACAACATCCAATACGGTTTAGCAAAACTCAAAAAAACCCTGTATGACATTAAGTTTCGCAATGACGTTTCAAAGGTTTAGGACAAAAGCCGCCGAAGGGTGGTCAATTTATTCCTCCTCTGAATTGAGACATTCTCAACAAACCATTAATACCAGAACAACTCTTGCTCCTATAACAACTAGCTATCATTGATTTAGTAAAGAATCATTAACTTACTTAACAATTTTTCGTAAGTGTGACCCGTTATTTTAGGCCCTAGAGTTCCGCCCCAAGTAGTCAATCCGAAGGGAAAAAATCTGATTGAGGCAAAAACTAAAGTGAGCCTATCCATTTCTGGAGTTCACCTTGATATTGACCAACTGCAAAAAACCCATCCGAAGGGGGACGCTCCCAGGGCACCACGAGGGAGTGCAAGAATGATCTCACGGTGCAAACCAATGAAGGAGATCGTAGGACGTGTTGATACACACCCTTCACCCACTTACTATAACTACTCTCTTCATCCACCTTGATATTGACTCATGCAAACATCATCAATGGGATGCTCCCAGGGCACCAGAGGCCAAGCATGAATCTCACAGTGTGAACATTCAAGGAGAAACGTGGAGTGGAATCATTGACATATCATATATATCTCTTCCTCCCACTAAGTATTTTATAACCTAGGGTTTAGTTTACTTAGAAAAAACAGGGTTAAGTATTTTAACTAAGTCACTTTTTAGGTTTGCCCAAGAGTAACTTTTACTTTGGAAAATGAACAACTTTTGATCATCATCCATTAAACTCTTTAATAGAGTCTTTGATCAACTGTCGCTTACTTGTAGAAAATCTATCTAATTCATCTTTCCAAGTAGGTTCCCAAGTAGGGGTGTTCCGTTTTCGTTAACTTAAGTACCCTAGCCTAAACAGAACCCGCCTTAAATAAAAGGTTCCATATAGATTGATTTAATACAATTTTAATATTTTATGCCAATCAATTTAATTGTATTAAACCGATTTAAAAAGATTAAACTTAGGTTGCTAATCTAATTAGAACCTTGAACTTGGGTCTATCTTAATCCAATTTTAAAACCCTTTTAAAACATGAGTTCGCCTAAGTCCGCGTGCAACTCATTTTTATCGATTTTAGTTCTAATTTTCATTATAACGCTTATTACAAAAACAACCAAAACGATCCACGATATGAATCAAACACATACAAGGAATTCATAATTTTTATAAATTAGCCTAAGTGTCATGCTCCATGCATGGTTCATTCATTGCTACTTTTATATAACCTTATACAACCAAGCAATGAATAAAGAAAACATGCTTCCATTCACCCTTATACTATAACTCTTATAATATAAATATGATGCATGAATATGCTTACTGCATGCATAAATATAACTTTTATATTTCATGATGCATGAATAATTGCACAACCTAAGGTGGGTTTCAAATCTATATTTCATACACTATGGCATATAAACAATATATATCTCCTGTATATTAAACAAAAGTTGATGAATTAGGATAATTAGCGTCAAATCCTCAAAACCAAAGCTAACTATTATAAATAGCAAAGAGTCTCCGGTTCAAACAGGCGAACCGGATCTTGATGTTGGGTTTTATGTCCTAAAACTCGCAGTTTGTAAAATGATAAACATTTTCTATTATCAATATACTTGTTATTGATCTTATAAATTGTATGAAAGTCTAAATCCAATAAACTAAGACCCATGACTATTGTATGAGTACTTGAACTTTATGTGGAGACATAAGAGTGGATCGGGTTCGAGTAAAGAGTCAAAATGATCTATGGTACATGAATGAGGTTGGGTACCTTATTCTGGTAACACCATTGGATGCGGCCTACTTTATAGTTGTTACAATGAGTTTTAAAGTGCTACATACGATGTGATCCTAATTCGTACATGTTATGACATGAGGAGTGGGGGCGCCCTATGCAATGAGTTTACATAAGATCAGAACCAAGAAATAAGTCACTCTTACTTTAAAACGTTGTTTACTGTTTAAGACTGACTATTTCACCTAGATGACCTAGGTTAACTCGATCTTAATCCTGAGCTAGCTATGAACTCCTGTTTGTTCGGGATTATCCTTTGATCTGCAAACGGTGAGAGTAGTCTAACAACACTTCTCAATAAGCTTACTATTTTGGGGATAAGACCGAATGAATAGCTGGGGACATAGCCTTGCAAGATGGAGTTCATGCCTACCCGATTTAGGGATAGAAGAAAGGTTGTTCTCTCAAGTACTAAATCCGGTCTTGAACAAGGGGCCTCACTTCTCACTGGGCTGAGAGAGTTTGGTTTGGTGATTGGATCACAAACCAATTGTTCATTAGAGGATCAGTAGGGACTTGAGGAATAAGACGTAATCTCGGGGGTAAAACATATATTTGACCCAGTCGTTATTACGAACAACCTGTGAAGAGTCGACTTGCTGATTATGGTTAAATCATGTGGATATAATATATCTACAGTGAGGGAAGTGCAACTATGGGCTTTAGCGGAATGACCCATTCGTTAACAAATGGGGATTAATTTGGTCTAATGAGTTTAGCCAATTAATCTTGGATCGTTGGAGCTCATGATCTGTAGGTCCACGAGGTCCCCTTACTAGCTCGTAACGGACTAGCTCTACAATAGCGTGATAAGTTAATTTGAAACGTTCAAATTAGAATTAAGGGAATTAGTAATTATATGAGATATAATTATTAAACATATTTAAATATATAAAGATGGATATGTGTTAAAATTAATTTAATATTTGATATTAAATTAATTAAGTTTTATTTAATAATTAATTTATGAAATTACTTAATATTTCATTTTTAAAATAAAATAGATTTTTTTAATAAAAATTTGTTTTTTAGATAAAATTGGAAAAATTGGAAAAAAAACACAAAATGGAAAAATGGTTTTTTCCATTATCCATCTTTGAACTAGCTCACACATAAAGCATTGTCTTGCCTTTGTCTTCTCCAAGCATGAGCTGCAAATCATGCAACTCTTCTCTTTGCATGTTGATCTACAATATAATGAAGAGATTGGAGTGAAAATCGGGCATGCAATCTACAGAATTTTGAGACAAAATTCGGTTTGAAGAAAGGTTTTTCAACAAAGGTTGCTGCAGTGAGCTATTCTTCTTCGTCCCTTGATTTAAGCTTGTTTTGAGTCCCACAACTCAATCTAGAGAACCAAGAGAATAGTGGGGAAGATCTTGAGGTGGTCAACAACAAGATATGGAAAAGATAGCAGCTAGAGATGGAACTTTGAAGAAGATCTACAAGAGATATGTCTTGAAACCCATTTTTTTTGCACTTGAACCCTCCAGGCGAAGAAATGCGTCTCCCTTGATTGTGTACCAAATCCTAGTGATCGCCTACACAAAAGATTAAACGTTTTACTCAATTGTTTATCAACACTTCCTGAGTTAAACGATCGTGTACCTTGACTATGCGATGAAGCATGAGGTACGCGATCGTGCAGCGTGCAACGCATAACGCCAGCCTTAAACGATCATCTAAACGACAACAATGCGATGAAGCACAGTCTTCTAAACGATCATTGAACAGGTGCGAGGTATCATATACTGGGTGATCGTGTAGTTAGTGACTAGACGATGAGGTATGCTAACTACATGATCGTTTAGTGCACGCGCCTTTTATTAAACGATGAAAGTCAAATGCTCCCACTCGATCATTTACCTTCAGCATCCACACAATCGGGCAACCAACTCTACGTGATAGAGCAAAAACTTTACTCGTTAAACGATCGTTTAGTAAATACTACACGATCGCGCAGAAAATTCTACACGATCATTTAGCCAATCCTAACGATCGTTTACCTTATGCTACATAATATTACCAACCTTTGATCTTCTTCCTCGATGAGATGAGATCCGCATCTCCATGCTTCGCAACTTCATCACGAACGACACAACAAATTCAAACACTTTGAATTACAGACTCGATTCCTTGTTAATTATGCCCAAAAACACAAGGGCCTTTATAAATTAACACTTTGTAATTGAAAAGAAAGCTTAAAACAGAGGCAATTAAATCCATAAATATTCATCAACATCCATCCACAAACGCATTTAACACTTAAACGCAATGCAGAAAACCCACCACGACTGTAAAAGAAGTTAAAAAAAAAAAAAAGTGAAATTTGGAATATCAAAGCAACCTGGGTCTGATACCAATTGAAGGAAATCAGACATGAGCATTTCTATGAGCAGCGGAAGGATCGTTCCAAATTCCATTCAAAATTGAACAACAAAAATTACAGTCAATAATTGGAAACTAATATGCCATGCACAAAACGAAATTACAGCATGCTTTAGGAGGGAATCAAGGGATAGACTATGCATACCTTTCAATAAACATTCTTCACAACTCCCTCGATCAAACTCCAAGCATCAAAGATAGTAATACACAACCCCAATTAATTTTTAAGCCAATGAATAAAATTGTCGAGACAAGAATTGATCAAGGACTAATGTTATGTTTATGTGTTGGATAGTGCAATCGGTGGTAGCATAAATCCACAGGCCAGTACTCAAGTATAAGGTTAAAAGTTGTTTTATGAATAAGGAGGAAAAGAAAAAGAGTCTATAAATTTATTGAAGGTTTTGAGGTATTAAGAACCTAATATTTTGAGAAGAATTTTAGAAAGGATTCATAAGCCTTAATCATTTGGGTAATACTACGACTTGATGGAGTAGGCAAAGTATATGTGATGATATGAAGAATTCTTTTGGAATATCTAGCTGAGTTGATATCATTAAAGAAAGTCAAAATAGTTAGGCATGAGTTTGGACTTAAAGGGGATAAAAGCAAGGTGTTATTTGTTTGGGTTGAAGGATTATTTTAGAGTACCTAGATTAAATTCATAACGTTATTGTGATGAGGAGATCCAAGTTGGGCAAATTTGAACAAACAAAAGTCTTTCAGAGTCTAAAAACATGAAAATTGGCAAAGGAGAATTCTACAAGATGGAAATTCTTAGTGAGAGATATAAGATTTATGAAGGAGTTAAGTAAAATATAATTTAGTAAAGAGATTATGTTCCAATTGGACAGTGGAAAAAAAGTGTCTTGAATTTAGTAGTTTTATCAAAGATAAGTGTAAAGAAGAGAGAAGTATCCAAGGAAGTTTACTTTTTGGAAAGAGAAAGGAATTTAATGTGTTCGAACTCCTAGTTAAGTATAGTTTGAAGGCTTGATAAGAGGGGTTACAAGGTATTTGTTTTGGTGTAAAAGAAGAATACCTCATTATCATGTGAAACTTTAGGACAATATGTGTTAGATGGAAAGATAGCTTAGGTAGGTGATTGGTATGGAACTTTGTTTTAACACAAGAATTTGTTACCGAAATAGAAGGTTGACAAGGGATAAGTTAAAATGGAGTTACTAGTAACAATAGATGATCGAGAACTATTGATATGGTATGTTGAGGCTTCATTAGTTAAGTGGTAAATCATTGAGGGCATTAGTAAGATTTAAGGGATTTTGAGTTTGTGTGCTAGTTGGAAACATGAACTAGAAAGACCATCAAGTTGATTGAGAAAAGAAAATAATCTAACTCGAGGTAGACAATAATAGTATATGCACAAAAGTAAGTAAGATGGATCTTCCAATATAACCATTGGTGTAAGGGATAGACTTGGCAATAAAGTTGAGTTGATAGTAAGAAGTTACTAAAAGTGGGTTTGGAGTATTACAAGATAGTATGTATTCTCTTGCATGGGCAATGAGTTAACTAGCTTTAGGGAGTACGAGTAATCCAAGCTAGGACTTATGAATCAAGAAGGTTTTATCGTTAAAAAAAAATGACTTTAAGGATCAATTACGGTTATTACGAGGTTATGAAAATGTGTTATCGATTGACTTATGCTTTAGCATCCATGGACTTAATTAGACAGAGTTATTCTCAGACATGTAGACAAAGAAAGGCATCACAGTTGGCGCTTCTAGAGTAGAAGCAGTTTTCAGTTGATTAGATTTATTCTAGTACGTATCTTCAGATGACGCATTATATAGTATGACCAGTTTCTTCACTGCACATATGAATTTTTCCTAGTGACAAAATAGTAAGTTCAAACGTATATTTTTAGTGGATAAGACTTTCTTAACTTCATGACTATTTTCACAGTTCTCATCTCGGACGTGTAGAAGTGTTGCTGATTTTCAACATCTTAAATTTCATAGTTATTTATGGAAAGGGTTGTTACACCTCTTTTGGTACTAGTTTTAGCTATGTCAAACGATGACCCTCGTTTTGCATCTAGTTTTTTTTAAGAGTCTTTAGTTAGCATTGGGTACTCGATTGGATTTTGGTACAATTTTTTCACCCATAGACTAATGGTCAAATAGAATGTCTGAACCAGATATTGGAAGATATGTTGTGCGCTTGTGCACTAGAGTTTTCAGAGAGTTGGGACTTTCACCTGTATTTAATGGAATTCGCATATAATAATAGCTATCAGCCTGCCACTGGCAATTGCTATTTGAGGCCCTATATGGAAAGAGTTGCAAGTCTCCAGTATACCAGGGTGAGGTTGATGAGAGGAAGTTGTTAGGACCTGAATTGGTGTAGACCACGAATGAGGCATTACAGAAGATCAGGGCTTGTATGCAACAATCTCAGAGCAGACAGAAAAGCTATGCGGATGTAAGACGTAAGGACTTGGAATTTGAGACTAGTATGAAAGTGTTCTTAAAAGTGAAGCTGAGTCTGAGGTTCATTGAGCCTTTCGAGGTCTTGGAGTAAATTGGCCCCGTAGTTTACCATTTGACTTTGCCCCAGCATTGTCTTCAGTTCATAATGTCTTCCATGTTTCGATGCTAAGGAATTATGTGACAGATCCGTCCCACGTAGTCGACTACGAGCCCTTACGATTGAATGATAACTTGAGCTACGAGGAGAAGCCCATAGAGCTCCTTGCCAGAGAAGTTAAGACATTGCGCCGCCGAAAAGTTTCTTTTGTGAAAGTTTTGTGGTAAAACCACCAGTTCAGGGAGGCCACCTGGGAGCGAGAGGATGAGATGAAAGCTCAGTACCCAGAGTTTTTTCAAGAATAAACTTTTGAGGGCGAAAGTTCTTTGAGGATGGAAGAATGTAACACCCAGAGTGTTTTAACTTTCGAGGATGAAAGTTCTTTGAAGAGGGAAGAATGTAACACCCCGCACATTTTTTTATATATAGTAATGTAATTTCAGTAACATTATTATTTGGTAATTCAATAATTGCTTAGTTAGAGGGCATTTTTGGAATTTAAGTTTGGCTGAAAATGATTAAATTTTAAATTTCAATGTGAAAGTTGGCAGGAATTAATTTTTCCTTTCGAAACGGAAAGAATTTATTATAATTACACTTTTTTTTAGTTATTACATTTTAAAACCTCAATCAATCCTACATTTATTATTATTCTATTTTAAAACTCCCATTAATACATTTATTATATTTATATTTTAAAACCCCCCATCAATACACTTATTATTATTATATTTTAAAACCTTTATCAATACATTTATTATTATTGTATTTTAAAACCCCCCATCAATACATTTATTATTATTATATTTTAAAACCCCCTACCAACCCTTTCTTTCTTCTTCCTCGCACTGCACGCCCAAATTTTTCCCTTTCCTTTCTTCCCACGAACGCCGCCTCTGTCCAAACCCACGAACGTCGCGCCTCCTTTTCCGACCGCAAGCACCTGTTCAGCGGCGTCAACTCGACTCCCTTCAGTCGTCTGGGCCACGAAGCAGTCGCCGCCTCTGATCATCGACGGTGTCGCTTGCTAATCTACGCCGATTTTCGCGGATTGCAGGTCGTCGTCCAGAACCTCGAGATCCCACAATCACTTGCGCCCAGATCTGAAGATTTATAACTAGACAGTCACGCAAGGGTGTTTCGGATCGTTGTTTCTCGTCGTTTGTGCTATCAACAATAAAGGTCGTTGGAACTTGTGGATTTTGGGTACCATTTTAATTGGATTTGTTGGCTAATAGTGTTCTGCTTCAACCTATTGACACATATTTATTTGGGTTTAAAAAATCAAGAGGATTTTAGTTAGCTTTGAAGTTAAAAGTGTGCTGTCAAGAGGATTTTGGTTGTGGTTTCGACAAGCTTTTGGGTAAGATTATTGGGAATTATTTTAGTTAATTTGGTTATTGGAACTAAACTCTTTCTTATTAATTGTAAATTTGGATTATGTTTAGGCCTAATTCAAGATCCATCTAAGCTAGGAGGAAGATTAATTTGCTTGTCGCTTAGACATAATTTTTGACTTCGAAGTAAGTAATCTTACCATTGGAACTGCCCAGAGCCAGGCTTTAGTTGTATGTTAGCATGGTGAGTGTATGTTATGGTAAATTGTTAGCATGTTAATTGATAGTATGACCTGAATCAAAGTATGTTCTGGCACGAGTTCTGAATTGTTTAAATACACACCTAAGCACTTGATCGTTAGTATGTGATGGTATGTGTTTTCTTATGTCGACGTCTGATCTGCTGGTATTGAGTCATACTTGTATGTTGTAGAATTATGATGTAAGGTTTATATGAATGTTGTATAATATGTTGTTGAGGATTATGTGTATGTGATGGAGCCATGGTACCAGGGATTTCATGTATGTTTTGGTATTGTACGATGTTGATTCTTTGAACAATGAGACTGTGTGAATATCCTCATTGATTAGTTAGATGCTCACAAGTTTTGTGTTTCCTTCGGGATTCACCAGTTTGTGTTTCCTTCGGGATTCACTAGTTTTGTGGGCATACTTAACTATAATAGGATAGGATTCAGTCTCTTGTCTGTTTCATGTGTTTATGTCCATATGCGGGTATCTAGAGGACATAGATGTCTAGCCTGACCCCAGTGATGGGGTTACTTACTGAGTATTTCATACTCATCCTTTCTTATGTTGATGTTTCAGGAAAAGGTAAAGATGTATCGGCGATGATGCAGCGGAATTCGTGATCGTGTCACTGGGACTAGACATTTTCGCTTCCGTATCTTGAAATTTGATATTTAGTTTTACTGTTTAAAATTTATTACTAAGGATTATTTCTCTTATATACCTTTGTTAGTCTTTAAGAATTTTGGATACCCTATAACTGTTTTAACAATTGCATTTAATAAACATCTTTTTAAATTTTGTGCATGCATTTATTTTAGTAACGGCCTTACCTAATTCCTAGGGGGTCGGGTCGTTACATGAATGGTCAGGATCAGACCATTTGTAGCACTTTACAACACTTGTAAATATCTACAAAGCGGGTCATATTCATAGTGTTACCAGGATAAGGTATCCCTTCTTTATCCTTATACTACAAACTATTTAGGTTATTACTTAAGGCATGATCCACTTGTATGTCTCACATACATGCTTAAGTTATATAAAATAACCAAGAATATTAGTTTATTGGATTTGAGTAAATGAAAATAAAATAACATTTATTTTATTAATAAAAATGTGTCCAAAATAATTACAAACTATGAGACTTCGGAAGAATTAGGAAATCGATCCCAACAATCTTCCACTTGTCCTAATGCCTCGGGAGACTAATGTACAATACATGAAAAAAACTGTACAATGTATAATAAACTAGGACATACTCTATACCCCATTATCATCAGCCACTTGTCCTATACAAGGTGTCGCATGTCTCGTAGACCCAGACTCTCCATATGACCCTCAAACACTTTAGCCATGAAAGCTTTCGTAAACAGATCAGCAACATTGTGTTCTGACGCGATCTTCGTGACTATCACATTACTGCGATGCACAATCTCCTCGATCAAATGACACTTCTGTTCAATATGCTTGCCACTTTGGTGACTCTGAGGTTCCTTTGAATTTTTCACAGCCCCGCTGTTATCACAATAGAGAGTGAGCGGCAAAGATATATTTGGAACAAATTCCAAATCTGTAAAGAACTTCCTAAGCCAAACAACCTCTTTAGCAACTTTACAAGTGGCTACTTATTCGGCTTCCATAGTGGAGTCCATAATGCATCCTTGCTTGATGCTTCACCAAACTACAACCCTTCCATTCAGAGTGAACATTGACCCTGATGTTGGTGTCCGAGAATCTCTATTAGTCTGAAAGTCAAAGTCTGTCTATCCTGTAAGGATAAAATCCTTATCTCCATATACGAGCATATAGTCTCTTGTTCTCTGAAGATACTTGAGAATCGTTTGGACCACTGTCCAGTGATCTAATCGTGGATTGGACTAATAATGACTGACAATCTCTACTGCATAGCAAATGTCAGATCTAGTATATAACATTACATACATGAGGCTTCCAACAACCGAAGGATAGGGAATCTGTCTCATTTCCTCAACCTCTTGAGGTATCTTAGGACACTGTTTCTTAGACAAAATAATTCCATGCTTGAAGGATAATAAACCCCTCTTGAAATTCTACATCGAGTATCTGATCAACATCTTATCAATGTACGATGCATGAGACAAGGAAAACCTCTTTTTCTTATGATCCCGAATGATCTAATCCCTAGAATATACTATGCCTTTCCCAAATCTTTCATTTGGAATTTGGCAGCTAGCCACTTTTTAATGTCAGTTAGAAAACCTACAACATTCCCAATGAGTAGGATATCATCCACATATAACACCAGCAAAGCTACTGAGTTGTTGATGATTTTGTTCACCAGCAAAGCTACTGAGTTGTTGATGATTTTCTTGTAAACACAAGGCTCGTCAACAATTTGATCATAGCTAAACGATTTGATCGCACTATCAAATCTAATGTTCCATGATCTGGACGCCTATTTCAGTTCATAAATGGACCTATTAAGCTTGCAAACTCTTTGCTCTTGATCTGGAATGATGAATCCCTCTGGTTGAGCCATGTAGATAGTCACCTCAAGATTACCATTCAGAAAGGCAGTCTTGACGTCCATTTGCCATATCTCATAATCATAAAATGTGTCTATGGATAGAAGTATCCTTATAGACATGAACATGACAACAGATTAGAAGGTTTCCTCATAGTCCACTCCCTCGACCTGGGTATAACCCTTTGCCACGAGTCTAGTCTTAAAAGTCTGCACCTTTTCATCTACACCTCGTTTTCTCTTGTAGATCCACTTATACCCTATAGGTTTTACCCCATCAGGCTGATCCACAAGTTTCCAGACAGAATTGAAATATATAGACTCCATTTTTTGATTCATGGCTTTAACCCACTCGTCTTTGTCAACATCCTTTATTGCTTGCTTATAAGACAATGGATCCTCAACTCCATCATCAGACACGATGTTTTGGGCTTCAGTCAAACCCATGTAGCATTCCGGTGGGTTCACAACCCTCCCATTATGTGGAGGCAGTCTCAACTCTTGAGATGGTTGACTAGATGAACCGACATCATCAACTCTTATTGATCTATCAGTCAGTTCAACAACTCTTATTGAACTCTCAGTAGTCTCATAAAAAATCTCATGCAAAACAAGCTTACTTCGCGGTTTATGATCCCTGATGTGGTCTTCTTCCAAGAAGATAACATTCGTCGACACAACTTTATTCTCACTCGGATCATAGAAGTATCCACCCCTTGTTTCCGTAGGGTAGCCTACAAAGAGGCAAAATTTCGAATGTGATTTCAACTTATTAGGGTTAGCCACAAGCATGTGGGTTGGACATTTCAAAATCCTTAAGTGGCGTAAACTACCTTTACCGCCTCTCTACAACTTAAAAGATGTTTCAGAAACACTTTTCGATGGAACGTTGTTCAGAATATAACATGCAGTCTCCATTGTAAATCCCCAAAACCAGTCTGGAAGATGAGAATAACTCATCATAGACTAAAACATGTCTAACAAGGTTCTGTTTCTTCTTTCTGATACACCATTCTATTGAAGTGTACATGGGGCTCAAAGTTAAGATGTGATTCCATGTTCTATCATATTTTTCTAGAATTCGAGGTCCATATACTCTCCACCACGATCAGATCATAGTGTTTTTATTTTCTTACCTAAAAAGTTTTCAACTTCAGCCTTATACTCCTTGAACTTTTCAAGAGCATCAGACTTACGTTGCATTAGGTATAGATACCCATATCTTAAATAATCATCTATGAAAGAGATGAAATATTCATACCCACCTCAAACTCTAACATTCATCGGACCACAAAGGTTTGAATGTATAACCTCCAAGGTTTCCTTGGCTCTATAACCTTTTCCAGTAAAAGGTCTTTTGGTCATCTTACTTTCAAGGCATTATTCACTTATTGGCAAGGAGTTTTCTTCTAAACACTTTAGAAGTCCACGGTTCACCAAATTCTCAATCCTATTGAGTTTGATGTGACTTAAACTTAGATGCCAAAGATGAGCGTTTTCCTTAGGAGAAACCTTTGGTCTTTTTGTAGTTGTCGCCGTTCTGAACATTTCAGTATCAAACAAGGCTTTTATGACTAACAACCTTAGTACATACAAGTTATTTTCCATTGAAGCAAAACCAATCTCCATACCATTCTTGAAAATAAACACTTTACTCTCAGAAAAAAAAAATAGTATAACCTTGTTCAATGAGACAAGAAACCGAGATTAAGTTCCTCTTGATATGAGGAACTACAAAAACATTATCCCATAACAGATAATATTTCTTGTCCAAAAATAACTTCAGTCTGCCTACAACAACAGCTGAAACAACCTCACCAGTACCGACTTGAAGAGTCATCTCTCCATCTTCCAACGTTTTCTAGGAACTAAATCCTTTGTAAGAAAAATTAATGTGATTAGTAGCACCTGAATCAAGTATCCAGGCAGAATCATTATTCTCTACCAAACACGTCAACAAGACAAATAAATCATATTTACTGTCTTTAGACTTCTTCCTCTTCTAGAAAGTAGTGGGATCAATATCAGAACCTATATAAGGTCCAAATTTCATTTCAGAGAACAATTCTCGTCGATGAACTTCACCAGAGTCAGCAATAAATGCTTTCTATTTTAGTCCCTTGACATTGAAGAAAGATTGGAGGTTATCTTAGAAATGACACTACTGGTTTCTTTGTCATCCATCCCTTGTTGCTCAAAAAGTGAGAATTGATGTTCAAACAATTCTTGCAACGAGTCCATGATCTGACGTGCAATGACTATGTTCTTAACCCTCTTAGCCAATGCATCATGTATGCTAGCCAAAATTTGAAGTTGGGCCAACGAGTTAGCCTTCATCCACACCTCATATGCATTACGAACATTTTTCAGTGCATTAAGGGTCAGGACTTGAGGACACTACTCAACCATGACAAACTCGAGGTCATTTACCACGAAATATGTTTTAAGAGGCTTTTTCCAATGTATGTAATCGATCAAATTAAAAAAGGCAACTAACAAAAAATCATACATGTTACTGAAACAAAAAACACATTGATCTACATTAGATTTTAGCAAATACTCTTTTAAAAAAACATCCAATATGGTTTAACAAAATCTAAATGAACCCCGTGTGACATCTAGTTTTACAATGATGCTTCAGTGGTTTAGGACAAAAGCCACCAAAAGGTAGTCAATTTATCCCTCCTCTGAATTGAGACACTCTCAACCAATCATTAATACCAGAACAACTTTTGTTCCTATAACGACTAGCCATCATTGATTTGGTCAAGAAATCATTAACTTCCTTAACAATTTTTCGTAAGTGTGACCCTTCATTTTAGATCCTATAGTTCCGCCTCAAACAGCCAATTCGAAAGGAAAAAAACAGATTGGGGAAAAAACTAAAGTAACCTTATCCCTTTCTAGAGTTCATCTTGATATTGAATAACCACACAAAAACCATCTGAAGGGGGACACTCCCAAGGTGCCACGAGGCCATGCAAGAAGATCTCACAATGCAAACTAATGAAGGAGACCGCAGAACATGTTGACACACATCCTTCACCCACTTACTATAAATACTCTCTCCGTCCACCTTGATATTGACTCATGCAAATATCATCCGAAGGGCGATGCTCCCAGGACACTACAAGGCCAAACATGAATCTCATGACATGAACATTAAGGGAGAAACGTGAGTGGAATTGACATATCATATATATCTTTTCCTC
Source organism: Benincasa hispida (assembly GCF_009727055.1). NCBI lineage: Eukaryota > Viridiplantae > Streptophyta > Magnoliopsida > Cucurbitales > Cucurbitaceae > Benincasa > Benincasa hispida. Next base: position 39,947,834 of record NC_052354.1, on the reverse strand, counting down.
CCACTGAGTATTTTATAACCTAGGGTTTAGTTTACTTAGAAAAAACATGGCTAAGGATTTTAACTAAGTGACTTTTTTAGATTTTCCCAAAAGTAACTCTTACTTTAGAAAGTTGAACAACTTTTGATCATCATTTATTAGACCCTTTAACGAAGTCTTTGATCAACTGTCGCATGCTCGTAGAAAATCTATCTAATTCACCTTTCTAGGTAGGTTCCCATGTGAGGTGCTCCGTTTCCGTCAGCTTAAATACCGCAGCCTAGACAGAACCCACCTTAGACAAAAAGTCCTTTATAAATAGATTTATTATAAATTTAATCTTATATGGAAATAAATTTAATCCTATTAAATCAATTCAAAAGATTAAACTTAGGTATCTAATCTCATTAGAACTAGAAACTTAGGTCTATCTCAATCCAATTTTAAAACTCTTTTAAAACATGAGTTCATCTAAGTTCGCATGCAACTCTTTCTTATCAATTTTAGTTATAATTTCCATTATAACACTTATAAACAGAAACAACCAATACCATCCACAATGCAAAGCAACACATACAAGGCATTCATAACTTTTATAAATAAGACTTAGTGTCATGCTCCATGCATTGTTCATTCATTACTACTTGTATATAACACTTATATAACAAAGCAATGAACCAAGCATACATGCTCCCATACACCCTTATACTATAACTCTTATAATATAAAGATGATGCATCAATATGCTTAATGCATGCATAAATATAACTCTTATATTTCATGATGTATGAGCATGCTTTCTTGTAATTTCATCATGCCAATTACTATATTATAACACTTATAATATATGATGCATGAATAAAATGCATAACCTAAGATGGGTTTTAAATCTATATATCATACACTATGGCATATAAACAAACATACATCTTATGTACATTAAATAAAATTTGATGAATCGGGATAATTAGCCTTAAATCCTTAAAAAAAAAAAAAAAAAAAAAAACTAACTATTACAAAGTGCAAAAAGTCAACCGATTCAAACAGGTGAACCAGGTCTTGAACCGTTCGGACGAAGCTCACATCTCTTTGATTGTGTAATAAATCCCTGTGATCGTCTAACAACATTATGTGAGCATAAACGATCGTTTAGCAATGATCGTGTAATTTTGATTATGCGATTAAGCATGAAGGTCATGTGATCGTGCAGTGCACATGGTGCAATGTAAGACTTAAACGATCAATTAAACGACAACGATGCGGTGAAGCATGATCATCTAAACAATCACTGGGCAAGCGTAAGGTATCATATACCGGGTGATCGTATAGTAAGTGACTATGCGATGAGGCATGTTGAACTACATGATTGTTTAGTGCACGTGCCTTTTACTAAACGATGAGTATTAAATACTTTATGCGATTGTTTACCTCAAGCGCCTATGCGATCGAGCAATCAATGCTATATAATAGAGTAAACTCTTCACCCCATCATTTAACATTAGCTAAATGATCGTTTAGTAAATAATACACGATCGAGCAGAACTTTTCTATATGATCGTAGCAAAATCTCAACGATCGTTTAGCTTGAGCTACACGATACGACCAATCTTTGGTCTTCTTCCTCGATGAGAACTGCATCTCCATACTTCAGAGAATGAGTGAATTCTATCTTGTGTAATTGAGTTCCCAGCTCTCCAATCAGACGAATCCCCAAAAATGTAGGCTTGTTGAGTTGGCAATATGGACACTCTCACCCATACTAATCAAAGGACTGCCCTTATAGGCAGGAGTTCCCAAAACACTCAAGATTAAGGTCATGTCACCTATGATCCTTTCAATATAATGTAAGTCTCAATTATCAACAACGTTATATAAAGAGACTAATCATCTTAGGATCTGGTCTTATACAAACTCTTTGTATAGAAGACCCCCGCTCGCATGTCTCCACATGAATGGTCAGGATCAGACCATTTATAGTATTTTACAACACTTGTAAATATCTACAAAGCAGGCTGTATCCGTAGTGTCACCAGGATAAGGTATCCCTCCTTTATCCTTATACTACAGACCATTTAGGTTATTACTTAAGTCATGATCCACTTGTATATCTCATATACATGCTTAAGTTACATAAAATAACCACGGATCTTAGTTTATTGGATTTGAGTAAATGAAAATAAAATAACACTTATTTTATTAATGACAATGTGTACAAAATGTTTATAAACTACGAGACTCCGGAAGAATTAGGACACCAATCCCAACAATTACGTGCACAGATTAGTAGTTGAACATCAACTTAGATGGGCATATGTCGATTACATCTATAGTCAACTCTACAAACAACACTAGATTATGTTGGTGATAGTCATGAACCTTGGGCACATCCTTTTGTATGACTCACTCCCCAATTATATCACACAGAAGGATCTGGTATCATTCCTAAGGTCTTTATGCTTCACTCTCCCTTCACTAGCACATTTCTACAACTTATATGTTGTAAAGCCCAACCTTACACATAGTCTTTGGAGGTTGAGTCATGTCAACAAGCTTCTTACAGGGGTCAGATACACTAGACTGTGGGATATTTTGTCTTAAGTTCTTTGAATATTTGGTGACTGGGTTTAGTCTGGAGAGTTTACGACAAGATAAAACACATGATTTTAGGTTGCAGTATGGTGTCAAGTTGTGGGGCGATCAGTGTTTTTATTAGAACTTTCTATGTAAATTCTGATAATTTTTTGTAAATGTATGAACCTATTAATTTTATAAAAGCAATTCGTATATTTCCATACTTTATGAGAAATTTTTCCATCGTAAGCAACTATATGTGTATCGAGTGTACATGATTTTGGGTGTCATGTATCGAGTATCATGCATCAAGCATCGAGTAACATGCATCGAGTATCGAGTAACTTGCATCGTGTATTGGGTAACTCGCATCGAGTATGGTATAACGAGTATCGTATATCGAGTGAAGTCATTGGATCAAGTATTGTTTATCGAGTATTGTTGAGTAATCATATATCGAGAAAGATGCATCGAGTAGTAGGTAACGTGTAAATTCAATCGAGTATCGAGTATTTATCAGAATGTCTTTACTTTACAAAATGAACAATATAATGTAGAGTAATAAATTATAAAGTATTTATCATAAGGCTATACATTATTTGACATCGATTGTGTTTGGGTCCCTTGAGTCTTAATCCTTGCCCGTTTGTTGCGTTTGGACGTATCAAGTAATTCATTGCACTTTTGTCTATTATGTCCCGATTAGCCACACCGTCCACGTTTCTTTAATGTGACATGTTCTCCAGCAGACAATATCTTATTTACCCTTCGTCTACCAACCTGTACCACTATTTTAGATGGGAGTATTTTTACCTCAGTATACCCTAGTGGCTTTTTCCATCCGGATACATGACCAAGCGGATTTGTTGACTCCGTGTATGCTAAAGAATCAACACTATAGAATCTGTTGCATAGAGTAATTAGATTAATATTGTGCTCTCAAACTGCAACAATAATAGCATACGAACACAGAATCTCCAAACACTGAAATTGTATGCAACTACATTCTCGAGTGTTAAAGTTGACAATACCATCTAATCCACCATCCTTGACATGAAATCTATAACAATCGATTAGATTTGCTCGGTATCGCCTAGCTTTGTCACACTCTAAACTCATTGTTTCCTCTACATACTTTGAATGTGTTGATGTACTATTAAATCATATTGTTCGCCTCTCAGGAAACCAACCTTGAAGTCAACCTCTAATGTGTTCTAGCAAGTAAATTATTGGAAACACTCGGGCTTCTTTGGTAATAACATTGAAGCATTCGACACTATTGTTGGTCATGTTATCATATCAGTTCCTCGATTGGTAACACCATACCCATCACTGAGTATCAACTGAAGGAACCTAAATCGAAGGGAACCATAAGTGGAAGCAATGTCGTCCCAGTTCCCATTTTTTATTGAATGTAAGTTTTTACAGTAAAGAAAGAACAAGAAATGCATTTACATAAATTACAGCATCCTATAAAATTAGGTTTTAGAAACCTTACTTTTGAAGACAGATCTTCAAGAATCCCTCGAATAGTATACAAACATCTTGAAGACTTTCTTCAAGAATTCCTCGATTTAATCCTATACGAACACTACCACAACGGTTTCCCTGGTATTCTCAGGTATAGAACCCAGGAATGGTAGGCTCTGACTATTTTGGAATGAGGGAAAAAGGTTTGAGTAGAGAAGAGGAAGAGTTGGGAATGTTTTTATACAACTCAAAACTCACAGAACTTTTCTGTATTTCTCACAATGTGTGTCACGTAGAAGGAGACTCTCACCTCTCTTCCTAAAAGCCAAAATTGTAGCAACCACCCATGTAAGATAAAAGAGGGGGAGAGAGTTGTAATTCCCCCCTTCATTTTAAATTAAAATAGTATTTAATGTATATATATATATATATATATAAAACTAACTAACTTATTATATCATATATATTAAATTATATGTTATATCAAATATAACATATAATCTATAGTTTTATTTCCTCTCACTAAAGTCATAATGTATCAAATACATTATAATAATTATATCATATATAATTAAATCCCTCTATTAATTTGAACAATTCAAATTAATCTAAAAACTAATTCTCATTTAATCCTATTGAGCTACCAGGGGACCTCATGGACTTGTAGCTTGAAGCTCTAACGGTACATGAATAATTAATCAAACTCTTTAATTAAATTATTCACCATTCGTTACCTATCGGGCACTCCACTAAAGATCGACAACAGAACTTTTCGCACTACAGATATATTTCTGTATTCATTGGATATAACCAATCAACAGTACGATGACCCTTCACAAATTGCTCGTAAGTACAGCTAAGCCAAATTACCGTTTTGCCCTTGTAGTTATATCTAACTCATTAAGTATCACTGATCCCTTTAATGAACAATAGATCATAGTCCAACTATGACTAAACCCCTCTGGGGCCAGGAGAATGTGTGACGCCACATTGTTCAAGCCTTAGAATCAGCCCTCAAGGAAGCAATTTATCTACTTATTCCGACCTCAGAAAGGAGTGAATTCTTTCTTGTGTAGTTGTGTTCCTAGCTCCCCAATAAGACGAATCCCTAAAATGGTAGGCTTGTTGAGTCGGCGATCTGGCCACTCTCACCCATACAAATCAAAGCACCGTCCTTATGGGTAGGAGTTCACAACTCACTCAGAATTCAGGTCATGTTGCCTATGGTCATCCTGGTGAAATATAAGTCTCTATTATGAATGGTGTTATATAATGAGACTAAACATTTCGTGGTCAAGTCTTATACAAACTCCTTTGTATAGAATATCCCAAGCTCACTTGTCTATACATGAATGATCAGGATCAGATCATTTCTAGCATTTTACAATAATTGTAACATCAACAAAATGGCCCATACTCGTAGTGTCACCAGGATAAGGTACCCAGCCTTATCCATCTACTACAAACCATTTAGGTTATCACTTAAACATGATAAACTTGTATGTCTCTGCATACATGTTTAAGTTACAAGATAACCTTGGATGTTAGTTTATTGGTTTGTGGTTAATACAATTAAAAAATGGAATAAAATATCATAAATAGACAATGAATTTGTTCATTATATTTATAAACTATAGAACCCTACGAGATTTAGGGCATTAACCCCAACATCAACATCCTCCAAATATCTTTCAAGGGAACCGTTGTTGTAGTGGACCTAATGGTGCTTGAACTCTGATTCTCGATACGCTCTACAAGCATTATGAAACAATTTTCTAATAGACTCATCCTTGAAGTATTTCTCCACGCTTCTTTTCAAATGGTAGGTAAGTTTGTGGTAAGAATTAAGCAATACGACATCAACATCATTAGCTATACTCTATCCATGGTCTAAGATAAATACGAGGTTAGGGCATTCACCAATTGCTATTTTAATATTCATCATGAATCACTACAGGGCTTGGTCATTCTCACTATCAACAATTGCATATGCCAGTGGGTACAGTTGGTTGTTACCGTCCATTGCAAGACCAACTAGCATTGTTCCCTTATACTTACCTTTTAGATGAGTACCATCTACAATGATCATGGGTTGACAACTCTTAAAACCTTTTAAACTCGCACCTAATTCCATGAACATGTATCTGAAATATTTTGATTCTCCAAGCTTGATCTCAAATACTGTTCCAGGATTTTCTATCTTTAAAGCCTCACCATATGCATGCAAGTTAACATATGATTCCTCTGGCGTCCCCCTTGCAAGAGCAAAAACAGTTTCTCTTACACGTCATGCCTTGTCATAACTAATATTGACACCGTACTGATGTCGCATATCCTCAATAATATGGTGCAGTTTGCCACCCCCCCCCCCTCCCCCCAACCAGCGCTGAACTTGTCCTTCATCAAGTGACCAATAAAGAATATGTTGGCTTGCCTGTGGTCATAATTCAATACTTCAATCGAGCATGTGCGATTGGGCGTGCATTTTGTGATCTTTAAAATATCACATCCATACATTTTAATTGTTTGAGCGACCCACTTACAAGTAAAGTGTAAACATCGAATATTATACAATTTTTTATTTGATTTTTTAACCCGTGATTTAAAGTTGTTCTTAATAGCCAACGTTTCTAACCTCATCTTCACATCGCTCTTGCTGAAGAAAATTTGACCTACTTCAAAATTTGACCTACTTCAATGATATCACCCCTGATTTTGGTGAGGCACACTCCCAACAAAATAGGCAAAATCATTTGACATAATTAGAGTTGGTTATTCTTCATTCACAACAGAAGGACCATTCCCTAAAACAACCTGGGATGGTTGTTCTCCATTACCAGCCTCTTCCTCTTCTATCATCACATTCTCATTTACACATATTCCAACCTCTTCTATTGTCACATTCGGATGCATTACGTTCATTATATTAACATCAATGTTGTCTTTATACAGTGAGACGCTCGATGGAAAAACATCATGCTTATTGACATCCACTCCATACATGGGTTGGTCTTCTCTCTCTGGGTAATCAAATGTTGCATCATTTTTTGGTAATCAAATCACAAATGGATGACGTCAACAGAAAGCTACTTTCCATTATTTTTTCTATATGTGACCATTTTTCATTTGGACCTCCCAAATGAGGCCATTCGTACAAAAAACCCTTTCTTTAGATCTAATGGTGATTCTTTTTCTCTTCTTCTTCTTTCTTCAGATCTGATGCAACAAAGGTGATTCTTCCTCCTCCTCCTCCTTTTCTTTTTAATCGTTGTCTTTTTCTTTCTTTCTTTCTTTCTTTCTTTTTTCTTCTTCTGCAATATCCTCTTTTAAGATTTCCTTTCTAGTTTTCTTCTCCTTCTTCTTCTCTTTCGGAATTTCCTTTTTATTCTTTTTTCTTCGGTTGAAGTGGCAAAGAGAGAAACAGAAGAATTCTTCCCTTTTTCTCTAGTTTCATCTTCTTCAGTTTCAAGTAGAACAGAGGTAATGAGTGAGGTGGGTTGAGATTGTGACTACAAAAAGAAGGAAAACCCTAACATATTTTAAAATAGGTTCGGGCAAACAGTGGACCGAATCAGACCAAACCAACTTGGTTCAGTTTGGTTTGGTTTCATTATATATTTAATAAAATGTGACTCAAATTGAACCCAACCACATTAACCTGGTCCGATCCACTAGTTCAATTCAATTATTTACACTTGTAAAACATACAACCTTAATTTGGTTTGACTAATATTATGTTATTAGAAGCGGGTGCATCTTTTTATTTTGAGGGTGAATCAGTTTCTATTTCATGTCATGTGTTAAATATAGTGTCATATAAAAAGTCAAAGGTTACAACCTTTTTGTCACACCCCATTCAAAATTACCTTACCAAACCTAGGACACGAAATGATGACAATAGATTCCAATTAAACAATGAAATCCATTGTCAAACGCTATAAATATTTTTCGAAACAAGTGGCCAGCAGATACTTTCTTAATAAAATTTATTGAAAATTTTATAAAAGTTTTAGTAGGGTTTCCCCTTAAAATTGGATAGACCACACCTAAAAAAGGAAAACTTGATAAACACTCTCAAATGATGTATTAAAAAATCCAACACTACTTCCAATGGTACTTTACGATATTCTATTCAGAGATCAGCTAAAAAATCATCAACCATATAGCAAAAAACCAAAACTAATGGAAAGGTATGAACTTTCAATTTAGAAACCAACATAAAACTAAAACGATATGATGTCATTAAAATCATATTAGCTACTTCTTTGATATAAAACCAAATGTCATTATTTCAATAACATGGAACAAATTCTATGTAATTTATATACAATTGGTGGCAGATCATCGTCTCACGTAGGCTTGTTAGAACCTAAAATTCTACTTGGTAAAAAAATTTAAGAAAGATTCAGCTAAAAATTTCAGTGATTGATAAGTTAAACTAGAAGAACAATTTCAAGAAAATAATTTCAAATGAAAAATTATACTTTCTCAATAGAAATTTAAAACTCTAAATGATGTGAGTTGTGAGTAATTTCAAGTTCGAGATAATTAAAAGCATATAGAAAATTTCGTAAAAGTAGTTCTTGAGAACATGATATAAGTGAAGTAATGGAATTCCATAGCAGAAGTATGTGAATACACGTGCTAATGTAATTCAATTTGAAAAATTAAAAAATTGACAACATAAAAGAAGTACAAGATAAACATATATACATACAACATGTTTTTAAGGGAAAAAAAAGATTACCTCTTGAAGACCTTCTTCAACGCAATCCTCCTCTTTTTCACGAACTCATGAACACCGAAACTTCTTCCCAAACTCACGAACAAACACGAACCCTTAGCAAGACACCACCACTCGGTTTTCTTGCTATTTTTCGAACAATGATCAAGGATTGTGGGATCCTTAATTTGATAAGGAGAGTTCTTATGAGAAAAAGCTTTTGTGTGAGGGAGAAGAAGAATTTTTTATAGAGAGAAACTTTTTTTTTTTTTTTTTTTGTGATATGTATCAACAAATCAACATAACCAAAAAATTCTTCTCTCTTTTCATGAGTGAAGACGAAGTGGTTGGAGATAGAGTTATAAGTCCCTTCCACATTTCACAAATAACTCCGAAGGGAGCTATGTTTTAAAATTCAAATTTAGTTTAAATAATTTGTATGTTAAATCAAATTTAATATATATAATTAAATAAATATTAATTAATTAATTAATCAATTAATTATCATATGTTTAATTTAATTTGAATCATATTCAAATAACTTCTCCATAATCTCTAATTTTAATATGAATCTCATTCATATTAATTATAACCTATAGTTTTAATATGAATCTTGTTCATACTAATTATAACCTATAGTATTTTATGAATCTTATTCATATAATTAATATTGAATCTTATTCAAATATTCATCTCTCACATATTATAAAGTATAATTTTGAAGTTTATTCAAAATCAACTTTATGTTGTAATATATCCATATACATTATATTAATTGTGTCTTATAAAATTAATTCCCTTATTTAATTTGAAAATTTTAAATTAATCCAAAATTAATTGGTTATTTTTTATATTATTGGATATAGTGTATGCTCTAGTTTATTGTATTAATATGCATTATTATATTATAATTGTTATATTTACTATTTTGTATACCCCACTAGCTTTAGGACAAGTGTGAGATTGTTATGGATTGTGCCCTAAATCTGGTAGTTTATAATGTATAAATGAAATTCATTTATTTAATAAAATAAGGAGTTATTTTATTTGATATTTAGACTTGTGTAACTCAATCTAATAAACTAAGATCTGATATTATTTTATGTAACTTAAACATGTATGTGGTTGACATACATGTGAATCTGTTTAAGTAATAACCTAAATGGTCTGTAGTATATGGATAAGGTTGGGTGTCTTATCCTAGTGACACTACAGATGCCATTTTGTAATTGTTACAAAAGTTACAAAGTGTTACAAAGGATTTGATCCTAATCGTTCATGTAGAGACATATGAGTGAGAATTTCCTAAACAAAGAGTTTGTACATAAGATTGGACTGCGAAATGATTAGTCTCTGTTTATAACACCGTCAATTGAAGACTATATGTCACACCCCTTCCCAGATTTCCCTTTAACCTGTAAGGAGATGTGACTGCAACAGTTACCAACCCTCTCGTTGGCACTTACTGCATACTAACCTGCTTAACCTAAATTAAAACCCTAAAATGCACACAAACTCAACCATATACTTAAGACAATACATTCATTAATAGAGTTCTACATTACTCTTCATTAATACAACTTATATACTTTACATAAGCAGTGGGCCCAACACACTCAACTAGTCCTTACATGACATAATACAAGCGTACTACTTTACACATAACCCACACATAGACTTTCTAACATAGACTTTCTAAACATCAGCTCTGGGAGGCCCTTCAGCCTCAACTTCCACATTAAATATCTTTACAAGAGAGCGACTCCTCTTGTCCGCTCTTGAGCATAACCTTACTGAACTAAAATTTGATTGGGGGAGGGACCCTCCAACCCAACTTTCACTATGACCTTGGTCAAGGTGTGTTACTTCTGACCATTACTTATGTCTTTAATTGTAACTCATCGAACATCTTACATAAAACTTGAAGCATAAAACATAATAACATTCTGTGAATACTTCCTGAATCTTAGTTGAGAACGAGCATTCATCGCTCAAGTTCCCAACGTCTGTATCAAGCCAAGAGACCCATACTTCGGCCTCAGGTTATTAAATATGGCCTAAGAGACCCATACTTCGGCCTCTCATTTAAAACTTTCTACGTGCACGTGGAGTTACTAAGTACCGTCAACACCTTAGGTACTTTCTGGACCCTTCCATGCCTTCAGTATTAGGCTTACTAAAAACATATCATGCTTTAAAATCATACGTATTATGAATCTCAGAACATAGCTTCAATCTTAGCATTTGTAGAAATTTAGCTATAATCTTTAAAATGCATGTTTCGACATAGAATACTCAATTGGAAATAAAACTAACAAATCACCTTGGCATGCGATAAAACAAGGACGTACTTAATTGCTTGAAAACATATAAACTTATCAATAATTATCATTGAAATCGCATGGTTAACCAATGCATAGCATCCTTCATTTAATGCGGAACCAACTCAATGCATAACATCCTTCACTAACAAGTTTTACTTAAACTTGAGTTCATCTCTTGGGCTATGGCTCCTCTTTCCATCACCTTCCTAGTCCCATTGGCCCTACATGTACGTAAATAGGATCCTATCATCAACCATCTCTAAGCTTGGTTACCACTTCGAGGTATTGAGCTAAACATACTTTACTAGGAGTCCTTCACATAAACATCAAACTTAGCTTTGTCTTATAGACTTAGCTTTCCCTAATAACATGTGCTAACCATTTAGGTTTTGTCTAGGGCATAAGCACTAGACATTAATCACTTAAGAACATCATGCCTGGACCATACCTATCCATACTTTATAAGTTATTAATCTATCAAGCATTCGTAATTTGTTCACAGGGTTGACATTAGTAGGAGAAGCTCATCGATCTTAAAATGATTTTCCGAAGACTATGAGTGACTCTAATGTTTACAAATGTTTATGAATGATTTAGCAAGCCATGCTTTAATGAAAGTTACTTATTGATAGCCAGCCTCAAAAGTTTGCCAAGCTATTACTTTATTTGCTTTCAGAATTAAGCGCACATTTATTCCTTTCGCTTTCAATTCTTCGTACTTACCTTAGGACGTCGGGTACTTAGTAGAATTAAAAAGGCTTAAATTTTAGCTGGACGCCTCCTTTCTAATGCCTACACCAATACTTAGTAGGATTTTTGGGGTTTCAAACCCTCATTTAGCAAGTAGATGTTTGTTCGCCCAACAAATTCCAGATTCATCTTCTAATGTCAATAACTCGAAATCCATAACTCATTTTAAGAAAAATCCTTTTTCAAACATGCTCATAATTGTCTTAACAACGTTACCTCAAAATTTTAATGTAAAAATATTCGTGGTTTGATCTGAAGCTTTAAATCTTCACCATCAGCCCCAAAACGAACTAACTGCTTGCTCGTATAACGATTTCTAAGTTTAACTTCTAAAATATGTAACTCAAGCCTCATACCTTATCTTGCAAGAGTTCCTTCTACAAACTTACTCGTAAAGGTGATAACAATATTATCTTAAATTTTCAGCTTGAAAATCCATGTGGTTTAGCCCAGATCTTGATTTTTTCATCGACGGCCCGAATTCATACAAAAACAAAACCCATCGTTTCTGGTGAGACTTCCAATGGTATTCTGGAAACTACTCGATGGAAAAACTCGATGCTCGATGGGATACTTGATACTTGATGCTCGATGCATGATCCTTCCTCGATCACACATACTCAATGCACGATCCTTCCTCGATCGCATATACACGATGTTCGATCCTTCCTCGATCGCACATACTCGATGCAAGATGGCATTTATTCAATGTCTGCCTTGTGCTTACTTGATCCTCAGCCACCATCTTTCACGATCAACACTTAGCCAAAATTTCTTTTTGCATGGCTAGCTTATTAAGCACTCGAGAGCTGAGTTTCTCATACTTAAATGTTTCCCTCTTCATTTCCTTATCCTTAAACATACTTAAGTGATGTAATTAAAACTTGGGTCTTACACTATAGGTGACTCAATCTTAATCCTAAATGAGTTATGAACTCTGTATATGAGGGCAGTCCTTTAATCTGTATGGGTAAAAGTGATCATATTTGCAAACTTAATAAGCCTACCATTTTGAGGATTTATCATAAGGAGCTGTGAACAAAGCTACACAAGATAGAATTCACTCCTTCTCGTCTTTAGGGCAAGTAGATGAATTTCTCCCTCATGGGTTGATTTTAGGTCTTGAAAAATGAGACCTCACCCTTTCACTGGCCCGAAAAGGGTTAGTTTATAGTTGAACTATAAATTGTTTGTTCATTAATAGGATCAGTGGTACATAAAAAGTTAGATGTAACTATAGAAGTAAAACAATAATTTGACCCACCTGTAATTACGAGCGATTTCATGGACACAAAAATATATCTAGTGTGAAGAGTGTAGCTGTGGGTCATTAATAGAGTGACTTGCAATTAATGAATGTTAATTAATTCAATTAAAGAGTTTAATTAATTAATCTCGTATTATTGGAACTTCTAATTAATCTGTAGGTCCATAAGGTACCTTGCTAGCTCACTTAGGGTAAAACAAAAATCAACTTTATATTATAATATATTTATATATATACATTATATTAATGGTATCTTATACAATTAATTCCTTATTTAATTTAAACAATTCAAGTACCATTGATCCCTTTAATGAACAAACAATTTATAGTCCAACTATAAACTAATCTCTCTTGGGCCAGTGAGAGAGTGATGCCTCATTGTTCAAAACCCATAATCTGTTCATAAGGGAGTAATTCATCTACTTACCCTAAAGATGGGAAAGAGTGAATTTCATCTTGTGTAGCTATGTTCCTAACTCCTTACTCGGACAAATCTAAAAAATGGTAAGCTTATTGAGTCGGAAAATCCGGCCACTCTCACCCATACAGATCAAAGGATTGCCTTACACAAGAGTTCATAACTTACTCAAGATTAAGGTCGAGTCATTTATGGTAATCCTATGAAATGTTAATCTCTTCAATTAACGGTGTTATAAAGAGAGACTAAGTATTTCGCGGTTTGGTCTTATACAAACCTTTTATATAGGATACCTTCACTCGTATGTCTCCACATGAATGATTAGGATCACATTGTTTGTAATACTTTATAACTTTTATAACAATTACAAAGTAGGTCATACTCGTAGTGTCACCAGGATAAGGCACCCAATCTTATCCATATACTATAAACCATTTAGGTTATTACTTAAACATGAACCACTTGTATGTCAACCACATACATGTTTAAGTTACATAAAATAACCTCGGATATTAATTTATTGGACTGAATTATAAAATTCTAAATGTCAAATAAAATAACTCCTTATTTCATTAAATAAATGAATTTCATTTACGTTGAGGTTGATGCCCTAAATTTCATGGGTTTCGTAGTTTGTAAATTATTTGTGCACAAATTATTTTTTAATAAAATAAAGTGTTATTTTATTCGACATTTAGTCTGCATTTACCCAATCCAATAAATTAAGATCCAAGGTTATTCAATGTAACTTAAACATGTATGTAATTGACATACAAGTGGATCATGTTTAAGTAATAACTTGAGCGATTGTAGTATGTGGATAAGGTTGGGTACCTTATTTTGGTGAAACTACGAATACAACCCACTTTGTAATTGTTACAATAGTTGTAAAGTGCTATAAATAATATGATCGCTAATTCATGTGGAGATATGTGGGGGTATCTTATATTGGACCACAAAATGATTAGTCTCTTTTTATAACACCGTTACTTGAAAAGACTTATATTTCACTAAGATGACCATATGTAACTTGACCTTAATCATGAGTGAGTTGTGAACTCCTACCTATGAAGACAATCCTTTGATCTGTATGAGTGAGAGTTAACAGATTCACCGACTCAATAAGCCTACCACTTTTGGGATTTGTTAGAATAGAGAGTTGAAATACAACTACATAAAATGAAATTCACTCCTTCCCATCCTGAGGGTAATTAGATGAATTGCTCCCTTAAGTATTGCTTTTAGGTCTTGAATAATGAGGCACCTCAACCCCTCATTGGCCAGAGAGGGGTCTAGTTTATAACTAGACTATAATTAATTGTTTATTAAAGAGATTAGTGGTACTTAAAAAGTTAAATGTAACTATAGGAGTAAGACGATAATTTTGACCCAGATGTAATTATGAGCAATTTATGAAAGGTCAACTTACTGTTGATTGGTTTTATCGGTAAACACAAAAATATATCTATAGTGCAAAGAATGTAGCTATTGATCTTAGTGGAGTGACCGACAATTAATGAATGTTGATTGATTTAATTAAAGAGTTTAGTTAATTAGTCTTGTATCATCGGAGCTTCTAATATGTAGGTCCATAAGACCCTCTTGCTATTTTATTAAGGATAAAACAAGGGATAATTATTTTTGGAATAATTTAAATTGTTCAAATTATTTGGAGGAATTAAAGGTGTTAATTATATTGTGATGAGGCTGTTCGTGAGCTAATTGGGCTTCGAGATTGCATATACGTGAAAAGAGCTCTAGGCAAACAAAAAAGGGATCCGCCTCAAATCAAAACTCTTTCTCCTTTAATATAAAATATAATATATGTTGATACATTATAGTATAATTAATTATAAATATGATTTACAATTAAAACTATGTAAACTATGTAATATGTTAGAGATAAATATTTTAATAAGATTCAAATATTTTATATGAATTAAACTAATATAAATACTATTAGTTAAAATTAATGTGAATATGATTCATATTAAAATTATATGTTATATGAGAGGTTGTATTTTGAATATGATTCAAATCATACTAATATATTATATTTAAATAGTTGGTTAATTAAATATTAATTACTCTTATCAATTTAGTTATATATTAAAGTAGTTTAATATATAATTTAGATTAACTAGGAGTTATTCTATGTGAGTGAAGAGTTATTTTTTTTAATAAAAATTGTTGCTCCATCTCTCTCGTTTAAACAAAAGGGAGGAGTTTTTTGCAAAGCCCATCGATCACGAAAAGAAACTCATTTTCTCTTAGAAGAATTCTCTCTAGATCTCTCACTCCCTTTCAAATCTCTCTATCTTTTCCTTCTCTCAAAAGTAAAAAGGAAACCACATTTCCCATCTCTTATCCTGAGAATAGCAGAGACTCCAAGTGGTGGTGTCTTATTCGTTGGAGAAGTTTTTGGGTACGGCACGATTTGGCTTTGATACCAATGGAATGAATGAAATTCCATAACGGAAGCATGTGAATGCACATGCCAATGTAATTCAATTTGAAAAATCAAAAAATAGAGAAAATATAAATGGAGTACAGGACGAACATATATCATAGAACATGCTTTTAAGGGAAAGAGAAGAATACCTCTTGAAGACCTTCTTCAACATAGTCCTTCCCCTTTCCATGAACTCACGAACACCAAAACTTCTTCCGAAACTCATGAACGAATATGAACTTGTAGCAAGATACCATCAATCGATTTACTTACTATTCTCTAGACAAGGATCAAGGATTGTGGGATCCTTAATTTGGTAAGGAGGATTTTTGTGAGAGAGCTTTTGTGTGAAAGAGAGAGAGAGAATTTTTTTTTAGAGAGAAACTCTTTTTTTTTTTTTTTTTGGTGATATGTATAAATGAATCAACACAACAAAAAAAATCTCCCTTCTCTTTTTATGAGTGAAGGTGAAATGATTGGAGATGGAGTTATAATTGCCTTCCACACTTCACAAATAACTCCCAAAGGAATTATTTCCTTAAATTCAAATTTAGTTTAAATAATTTATGTATTAAATCAAATTTAATATATATAATTAAATATATATTAGGGAGATTTTTACAAATAGAAATAAATGACAAACTATTTATAGAAATAGAAAAAAACACTGATAGACACTAATAAACTTCTATCAGTGTTTATCAGCGATATACTTCTATTAGTTTCAATCACTGATAGACATTAATAGACTTCTATCAGTGTCTATCAACCTCTATCAAAGAATATTAAAATTTTGTTATTTTGTGTAAATAATTTTCCTTACTTTTCTATTTTTCAAAACCCCCCTAAATATTAATTGATTAAAAATTAATTAATTAATATATTAAATATAATATATTTAATTTAATTTGAATCATATTCAAAAAAACAACTTCTCACATAACCTATAATTTTAATATGAATCTCATTCATATTAATGATAACCTATAATTTTAATATGAAACTCATTCATATTAATTATAACCTATAATTTTAATATGAAACTTATTCATATTAATTATAACCTATAGTATTATATGAATCTTATTCATATAACTAATATTTTAATCTTATTCAAATATTTTTCTCTCACCTATTATAAAGTATAATTTTTAATCTTATTAAAAAATCAACTTTATATAGTAATGTATCTATATACAGTGAGTTGGTAAAAACCAACACCAAATCCCAATTTGTACCCAAATCTATGTCTTTTGGCGTAGAGTAATCTCAATATATACAGTAGAGCAATCTTTGTCGTACTATGCATCGAGTAATCTCTAGACACATAATAGAGAAATCTCTGTCGTACTATTTACTGAGTAATCTCAAGGTACATAGTGGAGCATGCAATCTTTGTCATACTATATACGTACCAAGTACTCTCAAGGTGCATAATAGAGTAATCTCTATCATATGTGCACTCAAAACGACCCCTCAAAGGAAAAAGCACTCTGACACACGGCCCAAAGTCTATGTGTATTTGTCGAAGTGTGTCTCAAAGACCAATCTCTCTAGTATGTTATGAAAAAACATTCACGTATCATATGGGTAATCCCCATGGGAATAAGAATTCAGTGGTTTGAAAACCACTCTCAACTTAGAAATCATGGACCTCATCAATTTTGGAAAATCTTACTTCCGCATCATTCATAATTCATTATCAAAACAAATCTTCCCATCAATCTCAAAACATAATGATAATCATATCCCCTCAAAGTATTATTTCACAATTTAAAACACATGTTAGATCCTCAAATGACATAAAGCATATCTCAAATATTTATAAAAATCATAATCTCAATTAAAACGTGACATCACTTGAAATTTCAAAAACAATCAACATTCTTTCTAAAAACACAGATAGTACTATTGAAAGGAAGTTCCATAACTTTAACTAAATAATTAAACAATTTTGTAAAATAACCACTCACAGTATTATTGAAAAGAGAGATTTTTGAGTCGCAAATTATCTCGATCTCCAATGACCTGAAATAATAAATTAGCCTAAATGTATATGGACTTTGAATCACCAATTATAAAATAACACTCCTTATTTAGTACCATAAACCTCAGTTTACATATATTAAGAATAATTAACCATGATTTTCAATGGAGTCAAGTTTAAGTTCACAATGCTGTTTCTTCATTTTCTTTCCAACGACTTCTGTTTTTTTTTTTTAAAAAAAAAAAAAAAAAAAAAAAAAAAAAAAAAAAAACCTTAATGTACTTTTAATGATAAAATAACCTATTTTTTCCTTTCAATATCCATCATCTTCTTCCTCTTTATTCAATCTATCATATTTTGCTATATTTTCCTTCTTTCTCCTCTTTTCTTCTTCCATTCCAACACTTCTCTTCTTTTTAGTCTCTCTCATAAACTTCAAAAATGAAGAAAGCATAAGTAAAAGAATTTCTTTCACTTAGCCTCTTCTAATTTCTTCTTCTTTCAACTTGAGTCAACCCCAAATGACACCATGGGGGCTACTAACCTATTCTTGATCAGTGTTGTTCTTAACTCTTGTTCAATCAATCGAAACTTAGCTCGAATCCGAAAACATAGTAAATTCCCATGTAGGAGTCTAACTTATCACACTCCAAATCAATTTGAAAGTGATCAAAACTAGTTATTACCTGCTAAATCTTACGAAAAACGTTTGATAGCTTGCTGGTTTGTGATCGAAAAGGTTCGAGCTTGTGGATATGAACACCTTAGGCCATGGGTAATCCAGAACAGAATCACTTGAGTTGTGAGTCTATTGGTCGTCATTGTGATTAAACGCTGCTACAAAGTTGTTGGTGGCAGAAATTGAAGTTATGGGCGTTGAAATCGTCATGGGGTCGTGAACTGTTGTCGCCGACTGTTGAGGTGAACCAAAAAGTCCTCGTCTCTACTTCAGCTCCAGCTTCTGTCAAAGACAAAGAAATAAAAACATTCGGTTAGAAATGGTTAGAAGCTGCAACAAATCTGCTTCAACAAATTATTGTTATGTTATTTCTGTTACTGTAATAAATTTGTACCAAAAAAAATCCAGTTCTATGTGATAAAATAAGTGTTACAACAGAAAAATAGTTTAGAGAGGTAAAAATAAAGTCTAAGAGGAAGTTTGAAAAAGAGGATGTACTCATCTTTGTAGTCTCAACTTGTAATCTTGAAGATCCTTTTCACAGTGGATGTAGGTGGATTACAAACACCTAACCACCATACTCCTTGGTTTGCTCTTCTTCTTCTCTTTGCATTTCTGTGTATGCATGTCATCTTCTTCCATACTTGAAGCCTAGAATCTGAGCACAACAGTCTAACCCTAAACAGAGAAGAATGAAGATCATAGAAAGCAATTAGAGAGAGAGAGAGAGAGAGAGACAAAAAAAACCTGAAATGTTTTTTCTGTAGGCTGGAAGAAACGTAAAGTTGAAGAGAAGAATGAATTACCATCTGTTGAATCAGTCTGAAGTCTGTCACATCAGGTATAGCTGCTTCCTTATCATCTTCTTTGGGCTGATCAGAAAGGTAAATGCAGAAATAAGTCTTTTGGGCCTTTGTTTTGTTTGTTCTGTAGAAAGGCCCATCAATAGCAACTGGTATCAGAGTTCCAGGTTTCTTGGAGGTCTTGAAGTTTTTGTTCAGCATTCTTGGAACTGAAATCAAAAACTAGTTTTTCTTGAAATTCTTGAAAAGTATAAGTCAGATTCTTGAAGATCTTGAAATGGCTACTGCTAAATTTGAAATTGAGAAGTTTAATGGAATAGGAGATTTTGTTTTGTAGACAAAGAGAGTCAAAATTTTTTTGAGCTCTCAAAAGGCTTTAAAGGCCCTTGATGACCCAAACACTTTACCTACTCTCTAAGTGTAGAAGAAAGACAGAATATGGAAAAAATCGCTTATGGAACCCTCGTCCTCAATATCTCAGACAATGTGCTGAGGCAAGTAATAAATGAAGATACTACTTATGAAGTCTGGGAGAAATTGAAGACTCTCTATGAAAAAAGGGATCTTCCAAGCAAATTATACATTAGGGAGAGGCTTATTCTCCTTCAAAATGAATCATTCCAAGTCTCTAAATGAGAATTTAGATGAGTTTAAGATACTTACAAATGAATTCAACCAATCAAGGGAGAAATTAGGTGTAGAGATTGAAGCTGCCCTATTGATTAATTCACTCCACGACAGCTATAAAGAGGTCAAAACAGCCTTGAAGTATGGTAGAGAGACTGTAACTTTAGACACTGTCATTGCAGCCCTAAGGAGTAGAGAACTAGAGTTACAAACCGAAGGTAAGATCATTGGTGGTGCTGAATCCCTTTTCTCAAAAGGGAAACATCAGTTCAAGAAGAATTCCTACTATAAGAATATGAAAAATCATAGAGAAAGACCAGTTCTAAAGTGCTTTATTTGTCACAAAGAGAGGCATTTCAAGAGAAATTTTCCTAAAAGGGAAAAACACCACAGAAGAGATGACAACAACACATACAAACCATATAGTAGAGATGACTCAACTAGAAATAAAGACTTCATAAGTGATGATTAAAGGAAATCAAGGGATTTTAGGAGAAATCAGAAGCCTATTGGAGAGGAGACTTGGTATACTGAGGTTCTTACTGCTGCGAATGAAAGGGCCATGGACTCTAAAACTGAGGAGAGAGATTGGGTCTTAGACTCAAGATGTACCTACCATATGACTTCCAAAAGAAACTAGCTTGTGATAATGGGCAAAAATGCACGTTATCATGGTACTAAGTTCTTAAACAATGTTGGATTGCGTTGATGAAATATATTACTTTGCGTCCATTAAGCATCAATTTCGTAATATTACGGTCGCATGCATTCAGCGCATTGGAACTATTGATTGTTGTATTTTTGTGCAGAATATGCGTTAACGCAATGCAAAGATTGCGATCATAGGAATTCATTGGTCGAGCACAACTTCATCGCAAGGCTTTGCGTTGATCGTGCTCGCAAACATTCGCCCAAGAAGGAATGTCGCAACTTGATCAGTGTAACATGGTGAGTGCATCTAGGTGAAAGGTCAATTAAGAACGATGGGACAGAAAGCTGATGATAGTTTAATCCAAATTAAGATGACAACCGATAACGGTCACAAAGTACATTCAGCTTTATCGGTGATAATTATTCGGCACGTCAATCAGAAATTAAACTTGTCCCATCGATACAACCGGGAGAGAGAAGCTGTCTTTCACCATTGATGCTCTATGAATACCAAGTGCATTCTTCAGAAAAGGGGTTCAGCATTTTTACAATAAGTTGTTCAGTTCGCACGTCTTGTTCTTAGTTTTCTTTCATTTAAAGGCGGACGCGAGAGAGAAAGTTGTGCCTGTAGATCGTTCCGGTAACTTTGGGAGAGCACCGAAAGCTCTAAGACAGAGAGAGGGCCGACGCCTGCAGAAGCAGGAACATCCTTAGAACAGAATAGAGCTTTCAGTGTAAAAAGCCTCGGTCAGCAAGGAATTGCTACTAGGCTCTCTACCTTTAACTTTCATTATCATTTTGTACTCAACTCATTTATAAGAATGGAATTTCTTTCTCTATATCTGTTCACTCTCTGTGATTCACGCGTGAGTAGCTAAATCAGTTGAATGGGTTAAGAAGCATTTAGCTAGCACAACTAGGGAATCTTCATTCTTTGCGATTATCTTGTTTAAGTATGTTTCATTCGTCCATTAGGAATACTCGAGAGGATAGTCTAAGGAGAATCTAGGCTTGGGAGAGTCAGATTAGAACGCATAATACAAGAGATAGGCGCTTAAGAATAAGCACTATTTGTTATCAATGTATTGCATGCATCCTAGAGATAGGATACGATTGTATGTGGTCACCTTGCTTTCATGCATTTTGCATCATCGCATAGGACAAGAGTAGACACTTAGGAATAAGCTCTATGGACACTTTGCATTCAATACATGTGTCCTATATTTAGGAGCATCGCATTTACATTGGAAAATGACTTGTTGTGCATGGTAGTAACATGATCGCATAGTCTGACGCATTCCCGAGTAATGCTAGTTAAAGATCTTATCAACCCGTTCATCGCATACTCATTGCATCTATCAACACAACTATCTTTTCTCAAATCCGCCGCATTTGTTTATTTCTTTTTCATCAACGCAAACAACGAATCAAACACTTTATTTATCTACCCGGTTACCACAAAGTTTTCATCAAAATTACCAACGCAATCTATTTTCACAAGTCCCTGTGTTCGACCCTGGACTTACTAGGAAACTCAGAGGAATTTACACTTGAATTATGCTGGGAAAACTTGAGTGCACAACGCAATTCCATCAACGCATATCATCCATATTTCCACTTCATAAATACAAGCATCAAGTTTTTGGCACCGTTGCTGGGGACTTCGGCAAAATAGTTTGTTAACGATATTTTTTTTATTTCTTTGCAGAACTTTCGTTCTCTAGCGATTTACGATCTGGAAATTGAGAGAACTTTTAGAAGAAGATTAAGAGACCGCCAACAACAACAAGAAGGAACACCAAAAATGGTGGAGCAACCGGACGCAAGGGCTGCTAACGCGAATAATATAATGGCCAACCCATCCTTCTGGCGAATGACTGCAATAGACCCATCCGGGACTATGCATCGCCAAACCTCTACGATTTCTTTCCAGAATCATGAGGTCGGCGCTAGATGGATCGAGGTTTGAAATAAAGCCGGTAATGTTGCAGATGATCCAGGCTGCTGGGCAGTTTGGAGGAAGACGTGGCGAAGACCCGCATGCCCACCTCCGGAGCTTCATTGAAATCTGCAACACTTTTATGTTCCCAAATATCTCAATAGAGGAAGTTTGACTAACTTTGTTTCCCTTTTCTTTGTGTGATCAGGCGAGGAATTGAGCATATTCTCTCGAACTAGGAGAGATAACTTCGTGGGAATAGGTGGTGAAAAAAATTATGAAGAAGTATTCCCCACCAACTGAGAATGCTAGAAGAAAGAAATTAATAACAAATTTTGAACAAGAAGATGACGAATCGCTCAGCGATGCTTGGGCGAGGTTCAAGCGGCTGGTAAGAGACTGTCCACACAATGGCTTACCAGATTGCCTGCAAATGAAAATTTTCTACCAAGGATTGAACCCACCGCTACTAATGCGGCAGCCACTGATGGTCTGCTCAACAAAACATATGAGGAGGCTAAAAGTATACTTGATCGCATTTCCAAAAATCACGAGGATTGGAGGAAAAGCGATAAGAGATTAAGAATCAAAGAAAATGACGCAAACAATGGAGCCATCACATCCTTACAAAATCAAATGACTGTGATGATGAGTTTAATACAAGGCATTACAATTAATAATAGGGGAGCGAAGAAAAGGCAGGTCAGCGCAATTACTCAAACGAACACAAGTTGTGTCATTTACGGAAATACTCACCCAATGGAAGAATGCCCAACAAACCTGTAGTCGATATGCTTCATGAGAGATAACCTCTATTCCAATACATATAACCCCGGGTGGCGAAACCACCCAAATTTTGCTTGGAAGAATCAACAACAAAATTTTCAACCTGTGGCAAAAAAACAAAGGCCATAAGGATTCTTTCAACGCAACAACGGTCAACCAAGCAATCAAGCAAGTAGCTCACAACAAAAACCGCAATCCTCTTCTTTGGAGAGCCTATTGAAGTAATATATAGAGAAAAACGAGACAGTGCTTCAAAGTCAAGCCACGTCCATCCGCAACCTTGAATTACAGATGAGCCAGATTGTGAGTGAGCTGAAAAATAGACCGCAAAGAGCGTTGCCAAGTTCAATTGAGCTCCCTCGCAATGCTGGAGGTAATGGGAAGGAACAATGCTTAGCAGTCTCCTTGCTAAGCGACAACATGATTGCAGAAGTAGGAGAGAAGCACATTGCAACCAACTCGATTGGGGTGATAACCGAAGACCCGCTGACCTATAGTTTGGAGAAGCCCGAGAAAACAAACCCTGAAGTTGCGTCCACCCTTAAGTCTCTAGATATTGAGACAAAAGAAGTCCAACCACCAGTAACTCTGCAAAGATTGAAAGAGGAATAAATTGAGGAAGAAAATATCGCAATAGTGGCTGCAACACAAAATGCTATGATCCCACCTAAAATGGGCGACCCAGGAATCTTCACGATCCCATGCTCTATCGGAGGGACCTTCAGTGGCCAAGCACTATGCGATCTTGGGGCAAGTATAAACATAATGCCGCTATCATTCTTCAAACAATTGAATGCTAGCACACTTACGCCCACAAAGGAAACTCTCCTGCTCGCGGACAGATCTCGAATACAACCTGAAGTGGAGTTGAAAAATGTCGCGATCTCAATCGATAAATTCATCCTACCGGCAGACTTCCTCATTTTGGATTATAAAGCAGACGAAGATGCGCCCATCATATTGGGACGACCATTCCATTCAACCGGTCGTGCTCAAATTGATGTGCGCAAGGGAAAAATTGTAATGAGCATTCATGGGGAAAAACTTTGGATTAAATAGTAAAAAACTTAGAGGACAAAGAAAAGAGAGAAAAGTCACCATGGACCTGAACAAACCAGCCGTAAATAAGTGGTCCCTGCATTATCTAATGATCGCAACATATCAAGGACGCAAGTTTTTGGAAGCATCAACTCTTCAATTCTTCACCACTATTTGAAATCTTCACTTTATTCTTTCAATATTTAGCTATCTGAATATTACTTACTTTTACTTATAAAAAGAAAAAAAAATCGATAACGAGTTTATTTTGTTTTAAAATAATTTGACCCTCTCTTTATTTTTCTTGCAACGATCAAGGTGCTGGATTTTGGAGATATTACACGAAGAAGTACTTATCTTACTCCATCACTACAACCTAAAGAAGAGAGATCGCCGCAAAGATGGATGCGTCAATACGATGCAGGCGACAGCGTAAAAATTGGGGGTGTATTCTTCCTTATCTTTATTTCAAATTTTGCGCTATCACATTGCATGTTAGTTTTACAAGTTTTATCACTGCATCCATTTTAATCACTGCAATCATTGACATAGATAAATTTAGTAGTTTACCGCATTTTGTTTCTTTGCCAAGTATGATTTCAATGATGACAAATATGCTTATATTTCTTTCGTATATATTAGGGTCAACTTAATCTTAAGATAGTCACCTCATAAAATATTTCTAGAAGTTAGGGGTTTGTTAGCTTTCTTTCAAACTCTCTTTACAACGCATTCTAGAACATCACATGACTTATTTTAATCTTTTGGCAATGAGAACATTGTCGCATTTTAAATTTGGGGGTGAGGTATTTGTTTCCGAACTTGCTATTTATTTCTTTAAAAAAAATGAGAATAACAACTCCATTGTCAATGCAATGGGAAACCGAAACCCATGTTGATAAGAGTTAAGTTGTGAAAGGCACTTACCCATAATTGAATGTTCGCATGACACACGTGGGGGCAAGTCAAAACGAAAGTTGAGTCACCAGAATCAACGCATAAATCAATAATTGCAACTCCACTGCCAAATCGATATGAGTTTAGTTGAGAAAAAGTGCATTGCTAGTAGTTGGATGTCCGCATGACACACATGGGAGCAAGCTAAAATGAAGGCAAGGCACTCGGATCAGTGCATGGTCAAGAATATATATATATATATATATATCAATGAAGAAAATTTTTTGTGCAAGGATAAAATCATTTGACACCCCAGTAGAAAAAATTGCTTCTTTTGAAATAAATCATGCGATGTTCCGGAATCTAGTAAAGTTCTTTTGAAAGTTAAACTTGCAGTTCTTAGGTCTTAGAAATATTTTAAGAAGAGACTTGAATAAGACTTAAGAATATTCTGGTATATAGAATTTGAATGAGGTATCCTTGAGAAGTCTAGGAAAAGAACTTTGTAGTGGACTTGCTAAAGGAATCTTTAGCTTATGCTTGAGGACAAGCATTATTTAAATTTGAGGGTGTGATAACAAGCAGAAATGCAAGTTATCATGGTGCTAAGTTCTTAAACAATGTTAGATTGCATTGATGAAATATATTACTTTGCGTCTATTAAGCATCAATTTCGCAATATGCGGTCGCATGCGTTCAGTGCATTGAAACTATTGATTTTTGTATTTTTATGCAGAATATGCGTTAACTTAATGCAAATATTGTGATCATAGGAATTCATTGGTCGAGCGCAACTTCACCGCAAGGCTTTGCATTGATCGCATTCATTCGCCCAAGAAGGATCGCCGCAACTTGGTCAGCGCAACATGGTGAATGCATCTGAGTGAAAGGCCAATTAAGAGCGATAGGACAGAAAGTTGATGACAGTCAAATCTAAATTAAAATGACAGGCAATAACGATCCTAAAGTACATTCAACTTTATCAATGATAATTATTCGGCACATCAATTAGGAATTAAAGCTGTCCCATCTGTACAACCGGGAGAGAGAAGCCGTCTTTCACCATTGATGCTTTATAAATACCAAGTGCATTCTTCAGAAAAGCGGTTCACCGTTTTTACAATAAGTTGTTCAGTTTTCATGTCTTATTATTAGTTTTCTTTCATTTAAAGGCGGACGTGAGGGAGAAAGTTGTGTCAGTAGATTGTTCCAGTAAGCTTGGAGAGCACCGGAAGCTCCAAGACAGATAGAAGGCCGACGCCTGCAGAAGCGGGAACATCTTTAGAACAGAATAGAGCTTTTAGTGTAAAAAGCCTCGGTCAGCAAGGAATTGCTATCGAGCTCTCTACCTTTAAATTCCATTGTCATTTTGTACTCAACTCATTTATAAGAATGGAATTTCTTTCTCTATATTTGTTCACTCTCTGTGATTCACGCATGAGTAGCTAAATCAGTTGAATGGGTTGATAAGCATTTAGCTAGCACAACTAGGGAATCTTCATGGGAAATAACAATTAATGTGAAATCCTTAAGAGAGGCTTAATGCTACTAAAGCTCTCAGACAATAGGGAAGTACTCTTAAGAGATGTAAGGCATGTTCCAAAGCTTAAAAGAAATCTCATCTCTTTGGGCATGCTTGATGATCAAGGCTACCCATTCATTAAAGAAAGGAATACCTTGAGAATAGAAAAACAGGGAAGGCTAATGCTTGTTGGAAAGAAAGTTGATGGGTTGTATATTTTGAAGAAAGTCAGTAAACCAAAGTATGTTTTGCTGTCAGAAGCTGAGAAGGACAGTGAGTTTGAATTATGGCATCAAAGACTCTCTCACATCAGTGAAAGAGGACTAAATGAATTATTAAAGTAGGGCTTGATCTATTTCAGAGGCACTAAAAGGCTCAGTTTTTGTGAACATTGTGTGCTTGGGAAATCCAAGAGGATGAAGTTTACAAAAGAAGTTCATTGAACCAAGGCCATTCTTAACTATATTCATGGAGACTTATGGAGCCCCCCAACAACTCCTTCTTAGGGAGGCTCTAGGTATTTTTTATCCCTCATAGATGATTTCTCTAGAAAGGTATGGACTTATTCTCTTAAAACAAAAGATCAAACATTTAAATGTTTTAAAAGTTGGAAGGCTAAAGTAGAAGCTCAAACAGAGAAGAAGGTTAAGTTTTTCATAACTGATAATGGCCTAGAATTCTTAGGGAATAATTTTAACTCTCTTTGTGTTGAGTAAATCTTTTTGTGCTGAATGTGGTATAACTAGACACAAAACAGTAGCCTACACTCCCCAACAGAATGAAGTTGCAGAAAGAATGAATAGAACATTGATAGAAAGAGTGAGATGTATGTTGTCTGAGGCAAAGATTACAGAAGTTTTTTGGGCAGAAGCTCTAGCTACAATAACTTTCACAATCAATAGAAGTCCTAGTATCTCTATTGATATGAAAACTCCTGAAGAAAAGTGGAGAGTTACAGCTCCTGGTCTATCAATTTTAAAGCCTTTTGGATGTACTGCCTATTTTCATATTAAACAGAGCAAGTTGGGACCTAGAGCTATGAAATGTATGTTCATTGGGTATTTTGAGGGAGTAAAAGGTTTTAAGTTATGGGATTTCAGTTTTAATAGAAGCTTAATAAGTAGATATGTAACTTTAAGAGAAAAGGAGTCCGAAGTAACAAAGCTTTCAGCCAAAGAAGATCGAGTTGTTTTTCTCTTTAGCTCACAAGTTGAAATTTACCCTAGAATTGAAACTACTGATACTACAAATGAATAGCTACAAACCTTAGCAATCCCAAGCTCCTCTTAGTGTAGAATTAAAGAACAAACTGAGAATCTTGAAGACTATCTACTCTCTAGATATAGAGAAAAAAGAACCACCAGACTTCCTTCTAGATTTGCAAGTGTTGATTGCATTTCTAATCATTCTATTGAAGATGATAGTGAAGAACCTAGTAGTTTTGAGGAAGCCCTAAACAGTAAAGAGAAGAATGAATGGCTTGCAGCAATGAAGAGTGAGATAGACTCTCTTTATAAGAATGAAACTTGGGAGCTGGCTGACTGACCACTTGACAAAGGAATTATTCCTTGTAAGTGTGTTTATAAGAATAAATAATTGGGAGAAAATAATCAAGAGATAAAACTCAAGGCCAGACTTATTGCCAAGGGCTTTAAGCAGAAAGGAGTAAATTATACAGAAATCTTCTCACCAGTGGTTAAACACACCTCAATAAGGGTTCTCCTCTCAATTGTGGCCTATGAAGACCTTGAATTAGAATAGATGGATGTTACTACAACATTTCGACATAGAAGCTTGGAGGAAGAACTTTGTATGGAGCAGCCTAAGGTTTTGAGGTTCAAGGGAAGTCAGAACTGGTGTGTAAGCTAAAAAGATCCTTGATGGACTGAAACAGTCACCTAGGTGCTAGTATAAGAGGTTTGATGTCTTCATTAACAAAATAAACTTTGCAAGGAGCTTTTATAATCTCTATGTCTACTACAAAAAAGCTTTTAAATTGTAGCCTAATCTATCTATTGCTATATGTTGATGTCATGTTATTGGTAGGGAAAATCATGACTGAGCTTAGTGACATTAAAGATCAGTCGAAAGCTGAATTTGAAATGAAGGACTTGGGGTCAGCTAAAAGAATCCTAGATATGGAAATGATAAGATGTTCTTATCTCAAAAGCAATACACTTTAAAAGTGCTGGACAAGTTCAACATGTCTAATGCTAAGTCAGTATCTACACCTATGGGTCAACAGTTCAAGCTATCTGCCAAGGACTCTCCTAAAGACCCAGCTGAGAAGCTAACTATGTCAAATATTCCTTATTCTAATGCTACTGGAAGTTTGATGTATTTGATCGTGTGTACTAAACCTAATCTAGCCTACAGCTGAAGTCTAGTCAGCAGATACATGGGTAACCTTGACAAAAATCATTGGGAAGCTACCAAATGGGTGTTTCAGTATCTAATGGGGTTAGTGAACAGGGGACTCCTATTTACAGCTCCTAATGAACCTAAACTACTCCTAAAGGGATATGTTAATGCAGATTTTACAGGGGATAGTGATAAAAGAAGATCCCTAACAGATTACTCCTTTTTGTTAGGAGGGAACCTTATAAGTTGGAAATCTACCTTACAATTAATAGTTGCCCTGTCAACTACTGAAACTGAATTCATAGCAGTTACAGAAGCAATTAAAGAGGCAATTTGGCTACAAAGCCTAATCACAAAACTAGGGTACACATAAGAATCAGTAGAGTTTCTATGTGATAATCAGAGTGCAATACACTTAACCAAAAATCAGCAATATCATGATAGAACAAAACATATTGATGTAAAACTCCTTTTTGTCAAAGACATTATTAAAAAAGGAGCAATTGTCCTATAGAAAGTAAAAACAGAAGATAATGCTGCATATTTTCTAACCAAAGCCCTACCAAGGTTTAAGTTTGATCACTATTTAAAACTTCTCAATATATCAGAACTAACTGAGGAAAATAGTTACCTTGCTTTAAAGATCTTCAGAGAAACTTTTTGCTTCAAGAGGGAGATTTGTTGAGGTGAACCAAAAAGTCCTTATCTCTACTTTAGCTCCAACTTCTGTCAAAGAAAAAGAAATAAAAACATTCGGTTAGAAATTGTTAGAAGCTACAACAAATCTACTTCAACAAATTATCCTTCTGTTATTTCTGTTACTGTAATAAATTTGTACAAAAAAATCTAGCTCTCTGTGATAAAATAAGTGTTACAACAGAAAAATAGTTTAGAGAGGTAAAAATAAAGTCTAAGAGGGATTTCGAAAAAGAGGATGTACTCATCTTTGTAGTCTCAACTTGTAATCTTGAAGAAATTCAATGAAGTCTTGAAGATCCTTTTCACAGTGGATGTAGGTGGATTACAAACACCGAACCACTATACTCCTTGGTTTGCTCTTCTTCTTCTCTTTTCATTTTTGTGTATGCATGTTATCTTTTTCCATACTTGAAGCCTAGAATTTGAGCACAAAAGTATACCCTAAACAGAGAAGAACAAAGATCAGAGAAAGCAATTAGAGAGAGAGAAACAAAAAGAATCTGAAATATTTTTTCTGTGTGCTGGAATAAACATAAAGTTGAAGAGAAAAAAATTAAGGATTGACCAGATAAATAGCAAATTTAGAAGTTTCATTTGAAAAAATAGCAAAAAATTTTCAAAATTGTGAAAATGGAAAAATCGAATTAAGTAATAAAAAGTAGTAATGATAATGTGAACCCCGAATCCCAATTTTACACTTAAGTGTGTTTTCTTATTTAATTGTCTTAATTTTCCACTTAATTGTGTCCCTATTTAAATTTGTATAAATAAGTTGAGTAGGTTGATAAGAAAGTTAATGTGAAATGATGAAGAAGGAATGGGGATTTGAAAAGAAAAATATGGACATTGAGTTTGGGAAATTTGAGAAAAATTGGCTAAGTATGGAAAATTTATGTGAAATGTGTGTTGTGCTTAAAGCACTAGAAGGCAAGTGACTAGTGGCACAATCGTGTAGAAGTTGCACGGAAATAAACAATGTTCGCAGTAGCTAAGAGCGAGATCGTTGAGAGCGAGATCATTGAGATCGAGACCAGCGAGATTTTGAGCGAGAAAGTTGGAGAGAGCGAGAGTAGAGAGAGCGAGATTTTGAGCGAGAAAGTAGGAGAGAGCGAGAGTGGAGAAAAGTTGAAGAGAAAACTGGAGGGAGCGAGAGTAGAGAGAGCGAGATTTTGAGCGAGAAAGTGGGAGAGAGCGAGAGTGGAGAAAAGTTGGAGAGAAAGTTGGAGAAAGCGAGATTGGAGAAAGCAAGACCAACGAGAAAGCTGGAGATAGCGAAACCAGCGAGAAAGCTGGAGAGAGCGAGAATAAAGAGAAAAGTGGGAGAGAAAGCTGGAGAGAGCGACACTATTGAGAGTGGAGAGAGCGACACTGCCAAGAGCGGAAATAGCGAAAGCGCCTATGCGTTAACCTTGCTTTGTCCGATTCGAACGTCACACCCACGCCTTGCCTATGCATTGAACGGCCGAGCAAGCTTCTGGACGATGTACTTGGACGCATTGGGGTGGATTATGCATTTAAAAACCCTAATTTGAATACAAACAAAGCTTGAAGACGTAAGGACAAACGTCAATTAAAATTTATGTGTCCAATTAAGAGAAATTCTTAAACCCTAAGAAATTGTGTTGGATGTGTTTGGGAAGAACATATTGAACCAAGGTGAAGTCAGCTTACGTTGATAAAGGGAGAATTAAACATTTGACCATGCAGTCAAGTAGGTGTTGTCAACCCCACAAGCAATTTAAACGCCTATAAATAGGGAGTTGGGATTTCATTTTCAAATCACACAAAAATCATAAATTTCGTAGAGAAAGTAGAGGGCAGAGAGGGTTCAGAGAAATGTGTCAATTTTGGACGAGGAGGTCTTCCAATCTACTTGTGCGTTTGGTTTCAAAGTCATTTGAAAGCTCTGGAAGTCTAGTTTTTAGAGTAGGATTTCGGAGGAAAAGGCTTAAAGGAACTGGGCTGGAGGTTGAGAAGAAGGCAGAAGGGTCAGACTATCGGATCAGTCTGGGCTAGTCTTGAATATTTTAAGATTCCGACCAAACCACGAGGAATTCGGAGTTGAAAGTTTAGGGTAAGATTTCTAAGACATTTTAGAATAAGTTTATAGAAGGAAGTATTTCCAAATAAGGTTCGAAACTATGAGTAATCTAAGTTGTAAGTTGAATTTGGATTCTAAGGGTGAAAAAGGGACTCGAGGAGCTACTAAAGTGAAAAGTTCCTAAGAGTTCGAGGTGAGTGGCTAAAATTTTTTCGAACTAAAACGTTTTTAAACTGTTTTGATTACAACATTTACAGAAAGCATATTTGCAAAAATAATTCTCATGCCTACTAGTTTAATAAAGTGGTTTCCAAGAAAGACCTGAATTGTGTTGTGAACGCATGCCTATTGTTGAAAAACTATTTACGTATGTTGATTTTATCCAGCATGTGTTACCATCTTTAAATTCATGTCTTATATGTGTTATACTGTACATGCTTTAAAGAGAAAAGTTGTTTTTAAATAATTTTGGTAAAATGCGATGCCAAAGTACAAGGAGAAGGCATCCACCCAACTAGATACTGAAGTACAAGGAGAAGGTATCTATTGGTACTGAAGTACATTGAGAAGGTACCAAGCCAACGGGATACTGAAGTACGTTGGAGAAGGTATCCTAGTAGCTCGATACTAAAGTACAAGGAGAAAGTATCTGAGCAGTAGTACCTAATGTGTGAAGGTGCTTAGTGTGGCCGCAGGTGAATAAAGCCAGAGATTAAGCAAAAGGGTTCTCTCTGGACAAGTAGTTGGTGTTAGAATTATTTTACTAGTTATACAGTACTTTGATTTGAGAAATTATTTTACTGTTTTATGTTTAAAACAATTTTATATAATTTACGCTTGAAAAATATTTATGCTGCAAAAGTTTATATTTCAGATAAAACTATTTTCTGAAATTATGCATGAGAATTTACTATGTTTTCTCGGTCACTCACTGGGCGTAAACTCACCCCGTTTTCAAATGTTTTTATTCTCCTGCCCCCCCCCCCCCCCCCTCCTCCCCCCAACAGGTAGCGGTCAAATCCTCTGAAGATAGCTCAGTATTTGCTCTGCCACTAAAGGACTAAAAGACTTGTAACCGTTTGCTAGGTGGTTACGATTAATATTGAACACATGTTACTATTGTTCATATAGGGACTAGGGTTTGTGGATTTTAGGACTTGTAAATCTAATGTTGTAAATACTCTAAACATATTAGTTTCTAAGTTAATAAATTGTAGGCCTACAGCTGTCCCGTTACATATAATTTGTATTTGGTATCAGAGTTATTCCGCAAGAGTTTTTAGGCAGTAAGTGTCAGCCTAAGGGTTGATAACTGCTGCAGTCATGCCCTTCTCTAGGCTAAGAGGGTGGTCTGGGGTGGGGTGTGACAGTTAAATTGTCAAAATTGCCCTCACTTACAAATAAATACCTAATATTCCTAAGTTGAAGCAAAAAAACTTCAAATATACTGTAACTAAACAATTACCATGGTAACCAATATAGCCTATCAAAAGTCCAATCAACATCTACATGATATGATTACTTCCGTTCTCTAAGATTCATAGAAAATAAAAAATAATTAAAACCAAAACCACCAACAAATCAAATAAAAAAAAAAAAACTAGGGATTTGAAAAACTTCTCCTCTTCCTTCGGTTTTCCTCTCAAAAAGAAATTAGGGATTTGAGAATTTCTTCATGCAACCATGCCTCTTCCTTCGATTTTCCTTTTCGACAGGTGATCAAAGTACACACTGTCCAGAGAATAAGAAACAATTTAAGGAAAGAAAAATTATATATTAACGTTGTATGGCTGTCGATTACAGGTTCATAAATGAACAAAAAAAGTGAGAAAAGGAAAAAAAAAACACACCTTAACCTGCTGGTGAAATGGTATGCAGCTACGATAATGGTAGAACAACAAAAATGGGAAAAGAGAAAGAAGTTGTAGCACGTAGGATTATATCTTTATTTTTTCCTTACTTTTATACATTTTTTCTTTATATTTATTTGAATTATATAAAAATTGAATTCTAAAACAAAATCTAGACATTTCAAACTCTACTTAAATTTATTGGGTTTTTCAAAAATGAATTATATATATATATAATTCCAAGTAAGGTTGACTCTTATACTTTTTCCTTTTCAATGGAAAATTTTCAAATCTCATATCAAATAAATTTAAATGGATTACTCAATTATATTAGTTTTGACAATAAAATACAAAATTAAAGAGAAACAAAATCCAATAATTTGAGATAATTAATTTAAGTTCACAAAATCTCGGAATATTGCAATTTACATACCAATGATACATTATTATATTATTTTATTACATTTTAAAAAAAAGATAAATTATATAAATAATAATAATATAAAAGAAAAAATGTATGAAATAAAAAAATAGTTAAACCATGATAAGAATATAAAACCATAAACATATAAAAAAAATTGAAAAATAATTAGAACTTAATCAATTTGAAAAAAGAAGGTAACAAAAAAAAACTGAATTTGATAACAAAATGTATAAATAAATTAAAAAGGAATAAGATAAAACCAAATTTGATAAGAAAATGTATAAATAAATCGATAAAATCAAATCTAATGACAAAAGATAGATTTGGATAGATAATCATAGAGAAAAAAAATCAGGAAAATACAAAATCTTGTTACAATAATGGATCACAAAAAAAAAATAATAATAATTCTTATGGTTAAAATCTAATAAATTTACATTACAATTATGTTATATGTATAAATGTAAAATAATTAAATCTTATAGCTTCATGTTATTATTACATTGTATGTGTAACTATATATTAGTTAATTGGTGAAATCTTATATAAACATAACTATAATAATATGATAAGTGCTAAAATTGATAAAAAAAAAAAAAGAATAATAATAATAATAAATAATTCAAGAATATTTTAACGATTTGAAAAATATCACTTCATAAAAAATGGTCATTCAAAAATATGAGAAATATATAGCTAATTTATTAAGAATATATGTATAAAATCATAAAAATCGATAAATTAATGGCAAAAATAGTATATAAAACAATTTAATCCTTAAAGAATATGAGAAATATACAGTTAATTTATTAAGAATATATATATATATATAATTATGAAAAATAATTCAAAGATTTGAATAAAATTGAATATGTAAAAAGTAATTAAAGATCATTCAAATAGTTGAATAAATTTGAAATTTGATTAGATAAAATAAAATTTAATAATATAAGGATGTTTAAAATATTAATTTGGTAGAAAAATCCTGATATTTAATTAGTGAGATTAATTCAAAAAATGGCTAAACAGAATCTAAATTAATAATAAAATATGGAGATTATGTTAACTAGATGAGCAAAACGAGGGTAGATGTTCTTAAAGAAAATTAGCAATTAGTATACATAACTAGACATTGTGTTTTATTGTACAATTATCTTGTATTTGTAGTTTTATCAGTAACAATAACTACGAATTAGACAAGGACGAATTAGGAATTTAGAAATTTGTGTCCTTGTACATATCACGTGAGTTAGCATAAATATTATTTTTAGAGGATTTTGTCAATTTTCAAAACGAAATCTTAAATTTTGTCATATGCTCAAATTTCCCGAGAATTAATTACCATCGGTTCAATCAGCAATCTGTCACATCAGGTACAGCTGCTTCCTTATCATCTTATTTGGGCTGATCAGAAAGGTAAAAACAGAAAGAAGTCTTTTGGGCCTTTGTTTTTGTTGTTCTGTAGAAAGGCCCATCAATAACACCGAGAACTCACGATGGCAATGACGATTGATCGGAACACCAAGGAAGGCAGTGGCTCGCGACCACAGGCAAAGGCGATGATTTTGATGGCCGGAAAAGCTTGCGACGGTGAGGGTTTGCTAAAGCCATGGGTGAGAAGGGAGAGAGGTATTTGAGTTTTCACCCCTTTTTGTGACTTTCCAAAATTCTTCCTTTTCTATTATTTATTATTATTATTTGAAACAAAATTATTTTCTCCATCTTGTATGACTTCCTTGGAAGCCTTTATTTATATATATATATATATTTACACCAATAGGAAAAATTAAAATGATATTGTCTTTTTAGAAACAATTTAGGAAAATAGAGTTGTTTTCAAACTATTTGTAAAAATATTGTTATTTTTTTTTTTAATAACTTGAAGGTAGGTCGAATTTTGAATCTTCGACTTTGCCTTTTTTTTCTTTTTTAATTATTACACATTCCACCTTCTTATTTCTTTCTTTTTTTTTTAATTTTTAATTTTATAAAAATAATTTCTAAAAATATTTTATTATTTTATTATTTTATTATTTTATTATTTTATTTAAACTCTAAAAAGAATAAATTAAAAAAATAATATCTCATAAAAATAAAAAAATGTAAATTAAAATATCTCATTTATATAAAAATAATTATAAAAATCAATGTGTCTCACAAGGCGAACGTCGTCGATTCGAGCTGGTTGTCGTCGTCGACTTCAAACTTGAGATTGCTTGGGTTCTTCTTGATGTTGCTCTGGTACCTCTGCAGGCGCTTCATAATATAAATATTCATTATGCTCTACGACTCCACCAACCTCTGAGTCATAATGTCCTAAACCAAATGTTGGTATCATTATCATTGGACTAACATAATCAGTTTGACTCTGCATCATAGGGGATAACTCCTCCACATTATGTGCAACCTCATCAAACTCATCCTCTTCCTGAACAGGTCCTCTACGTCTAAGAGCTGGTGGAGGAACAATAGATATATCGTACATATAATGAATTTCCTTCATATAGCTTTGGTTGTCACTACATATAATAAGAACCTGGTTCGGATCATTCGCAACCTCACAAAGTCTACTGTTGTTCGATCCCTATGAATTATAAAACAATTAGAAAATATTTAAAATAAATTTAAATTAAAAATAAATGACCCACAGCTGCTCCCGGACGAGTGACGTAGCGCCTTGTGATATTATTATACCAATGAATATATTCTAGAGTGACATTTGTGTCAAACTGTTCAAGAGAAACCCCTACTGTAATAAACCTTGCACGATAGTGTCATCGCATTACCAAATGTGCAACTTTTTCGGACCAATCTCTAATCCTTAGGTCAATATCATGCCGTACAGGTTCAGTATTACAAGGCGATGGGACATACTGCTCAAAACCGATTTGTCTCATCACCTTGTCAGGAAGATGCCACTCACCAATGTGAAAACATATGAGAGGACTCATCGTCCGCCATATATTTTGACCTTCCAAATAACTTGAAATACAAATATTATATTAGAGAATATTGAAGACAAATACAATAAAAATGTGTATAAAATAATCAATTAGGTTCAGTGTAATGTACCTGATCAGGTTGAAGCAAATCAAACATGTATTTATACTGGCTGACTACATTTGTGGCTGTCCTAGTCATACAAAATTTGTCTCTCCACCTAAATTTTTAAATTGATAATTTAGAATTGTTTTCATGAGTACGTCAACGAGCCATATGTAGCCTAAAAAGCAACAAATAAGTTGTCATAGAATTTAAATGAGAAATAAAATGATATGCACGAAAATATGTATTCAAAATACCTACTAAACAAGACAATATTTCAATCTGATACAAGCAACTTAAGGGCAACAACTTGATAACATGTGAATTTTGAAATCTAAAAAACCTTCTCATTTTCTAAGGTGGGCAACGAGTAATGGGTATGAAGGGTTTAATGGAGGGGTGAAATCGATTTAGTTATATTTCAATATTTTTTTTAGTTATTTTTCAAACCCACCATATAAGAGTAACCATTCTTCACGAATTCCAAGCCTAATGTCTAGTCCAACTCGGGCCTTAAATGTGGGCTTTCTACAAAAGTGAAACAACCCATAAAAAACTATCCCAAAGGTTATTCTTAGGTTAACAAGAGAAACAACAAATTTTAAACTTTCATTTGAAAAAATGGTAAAAAATTTCAAAATTATAAAAATAACAAAAAAAATTTATATAATAAAAAATACTAATTAGTAACAACAAAATTAAGTACAAATAAAAATGGAGAGATACACTCCTTCAAAAACCATACGAATATCACAAATACACCCTACCTAAACATTCTAGAACCACAAATACTATCTAAACATTCCAAAAGCAAAATTAAAAATCACCCAATATGGTCCTTTATGCAAGGGAAGATGACGAGCAGTCCATGGGGTCATTATAAACTTATGGATGTATACAACAATGGACTTCCTCCAAGGTCTTTTACGTAAAGTTGTTGTTGACAAATGAATATGTGAAAGAATTACAGCTTCATGACGATGTGACCATTGGAAGTATGATTACTTTTGACACCAGTTGTAGGGAGTCTCATCATTCTCTATGACCATTGAGCAACTTTAAACACTATCAATCCCAGAACGTCATTGTTGAAAATGATGTTCAAAGTAGAAATAAAAGCAGAAAACATGTGTGCGAAAAAAGGTTGACAACCTAGTGAGAGTGATCATTAAAAGTTAGCCAAGATTATGGAATTCAAGAAAGAGTTGCTGAACCAACAATCGAAGACATGAGATTGCAAATGAGAAAATGAGATTTTGGGGCGGCTAAGTGAAGAAGATGAAGAAGATGAGATTTAGGTTTTTTGTTATCTTCTTTTAATAAATAATAATAATTTAATAATAATAAGAATAAAAATAAAAATACTACTAATAATAATATTATTGATATTAATAATAAACTGAAAAATATATATATACACAACCACATGTTTCAAACGTTTAAAATTTAATTCTCATTTATATGTTTTTACATGTTTTTATGTGAAAAACTAAAAACATTGAAAATATAAAGGAAAAAAAGATCAAATTAATTTGATAACAATATGTATAAAATAATAAAAAAAACATCAAAAGTTAGTTAGATAAAATAAAATTTGATAATAAAAAATAAATTCAAATATAAATTTGAGAGAAAAAAATGGTAAGTTTTTGTTTATTTTAATTAAAAAAATAGATAAGTAGTTAGATAAAATCTAATTTGATAATAAAATATAAATTCAGGAAGGGAGTTCATTTATTAACTTCATCAACCACAAAAACCTAAACCTATGAAAAAGGCCTAACTCGTTGTAGAGACACAACAACAACAAGATTGCCAAGGTGAATACTTATTTATTTATCAAAAAGACAAATTAATGATGTAATAATATAATAAGATAATAATGAATAAAAGGTAATTAAAAAATACAAAAAATGATCAAATATAAATGTTATACCGTTTATTAAATGATAATATGTATAAAATATTTTGTAAAATTCTAATTAAAATAAAAAAAATTTAATCTGAATTTAGAATAATAAAAAAATAAAAAAATAATATAAAAACTAAAAAAGATGTATTATCAATTAAAATCCAAATGGTGATAAACAAATTAAATATTGATTAATTTGGAATATTTTCGAAAAGTAGTTGAATCAAACCAAAAACAAATAGCGAATTTGAATCAATTAGGGGAGAAAGAATGAGGAAGAAATTGGTTTATTTTAAATCAATTCGTGGAGTAGTTATCAAAACCTAATTTTTATAAAGAGATTGGTTTATTTTAAATCAAATCCTAATGATAAAGTTATAACAGTAGATTGTTAAAGAAACCACAAGAAAACCTAAATCGATGAAACCTTTGTATAAGTAACAAAAAGTAATATTTCTTTTCCCAAAATGTTAAAATAATATAAAAAATAACATATACAACTAATTTATTAAAAATGTGAGAAATATACAGCTAATTCATTAAAAATATATGTATACAATTATAAAAACAATATAAAAATTTGAATAAAATATATGGATAAAAGAAGTTTTAATAATATATGGATATTTCAAATATAAATTTGGTAGAAAAATCTTGAGATAAATTCGAAAGGCGGTTAAATAGAATCTAAAATAATAATAACATATAAAGATCATGTTAAAGCAAAATTAGGAGGGCAGTTATCGTTGACAAATATCTATATACCTCGATCCTGTTTTCTATTCTATTTTAAAATTACCTGGTATTTATAGTTTCGAACAAGAGAAGGGAAACCTCAAATTTCGCCATACACTCCAATTCCTCTAATCCATTTATCACAACTATGATGATCTAAATAAATTTGAAATATGGTTGTGATAAATGTCTATGAAACACATGGATATTCTCATCTCAACAACTCAAATAACCCCCAAGTAAGCATACGGTAGAGAATATCCAAATATGGTAAGTGAAACTATGTGCAACGTATGCTTACTTGGGGGTTATTTGGGATGTTGAGATGAGATATGATGTCTACAGTTCATATGTTCATAGTTTATATGTCTATGAAATTCACATGTGTTTATATTTTTTAAAGGTGAAAACGAGTCGGTCGGACCGGTTTTTTGTGAAACAAGATTCAGTTCAAAATTGGCTAGAATCAGATCAGTCGTGCCACCTCTTCTGCAGCCATTTCTTCTCTTAAACATTTTTTTTCCTTGAAAAATCTCTTTTCAAAATTACAAGACCTATTCCAATCTAAAAGAGAGAACAAAAAAATCTATCTAAAAATATAAGAGAAGAAAAAAAATGAACACTCATGGAAGAAAAGAGAAGAAGAAGAAAATTCACAAAGTTACATGAAAAATAGAAAGAGAAATAGAGCAAGGAAAAGAAGAAATTCACCAAAAAGTTAGTTTCCTTCAAATTCCATGTTACATTTCTCCGATATATCTTCAGTTTAGAGAAAAAAAGTCAACCAAAGAGGAACGAAAAGGAGAGAGAGTTGAAGGAGTTGAAGGAGGGACTTGAACGAGAGAGAAAATACAAAGGTGGGTGGGCTGATGCATGTAAAAGTGAAACCCTAAAAAATTTGAAATACCTTAATGGTAAGGCCAACAAAAAAAGAATTAGAGACCACAAAGGTTCGAAATATTGATGTTCATATAAATATCAAGGTCCCAATTTTATGAAAAGATTAATGAACATATCGATGAGAATTTTGGAAAAAATTATGGAAATTAATAGAAATTGATGAACATTGTTATAATTAATTAATGAAACTTTGATTATGACTTAATTAAACTATAATTGACTATTACAATTTCTTTAAAGTAAGGCAACAAAATAATTACAAAATAATATAAAGTTTAAGAATATTTTAAGGTGAAATGATGTAAACATTATATTAAAAATTTTGGATGGTTAAAAAAAAGACTTACATCAATTCAATTTGAAGTGAAATGATGTGAAAATTTAATGAACAATTTGAATAAGGTTAAAAATAAACATGTTTTATTTTTTTTAGTTTTTTTAAATTCAATTGGTTTAGAAATGAAAGTTTTGGATTGAAAATAAAGCTAAAATTTGAGAAAAGTTAAAATTTTAAAAAAAAGTAATACATAAAAGGCTTAATCCTTTGTCAAAAATGGTATTGACAT
Source organism: Benincasa hispida (assembly GCF_009727055.1). Classification (NCBI taxonomy): domain Eukaryota; kingdom Viridiplantae; phylum Streptophyta; class Magnoliopsida; order Cucurbitales; family Cucurbitaceae; genus Benincasa; species Benincasa hispida. Next base: position 39,906,418 of record NC_052354.1, on the reverse strand, counting down.
GTGAAACTATAGAATTGTATGTAATTAGGACCAAAATTGAAAAACATGAATTCAACTAACATAGTTAATTTTAAAAAATTGAAATTTTCTCAAAATATTGAAATTTCATGAAATTTCGTCGAAATGGAGGGAATCAAAATCTTCACAAAATTTCGTCAAAATTTGGGGAAAACGAAATTTTCTCCAATCAAAATTTCGAAGTTATCGAAATCTTGAAATGTCAATCGAAATTTTGAGATTTCGATGGAAATTTTGAACTCTGGGACCACACATATTTTCTATTTATAAAATATAAATAAATATTCAAATTATTATGTTTGGTTAACCTGAACACAAGCCCAGGCTAATTCAGTTTCTTCCAACTCCAACCGAATAGAATGGTTCGGGTTGGTCAAAATACTAACAAAAACCGAACCAAGTTGACTTGAACTGATCCAGTTTGATTCGATTCAACCGTTCGGTTCAATTTGATTTTTTACACTCTTAATGTTTTGGGTGTTCGAATATGCTGATTTGAGTTCATATGTCAGGTATCTGATGCAGTTTTTTTACACAAATAATCTATTTTAATAGTGGCTATTTTTGTTTAAAATTTTTTTAATTCAATAATTCTCTCTCTATATATTTTTAATAAACTACGGATTACACTTTATTTTATTGTTTTAGTACACATGTGTTGCTACGGATCATTGAATTTTAATTTTTTTTTAATTTAAGCAATTATTTAACAAATTTATGCATATAATGTTTCTAGTTAAGTTGGACAAAATTATATTGGATTTATTGGAATAAAGCAGAGTTGGATTTATATAGTAAGTGAAATATCCTCAAAATGTAATTGTACTATAATGATCCTATTAGTGTCATGTTACATGGTTGGAACAAAAAAATGTAATTGTACTATAATGATCCTATTAGTGTCAGGTTACATGGTTGGAACAAAAAAAGAAAAAAAAAATGTAACAAAGACCACATTCTTGAGCCCAGTTACATGATACAAGAAAATTTATATATGATATGGGCCAATAAATGGCCAAGTCGACCTACACAAAAAATTACATAAACGTCCATCCATAGATATATTCGACAATTTCCTTTTGCCTCCCAAACTCAAGTTTATAATCTTTTTGCCATGATACACACTCATGCTTGGATTAACATGGATTTTTTTTTTTCAAAAATTTATTTTCATTTAAATTTTTTTTATTAAAACTGTTGAAAACAGTCATGTGTTTGGCAACTTTTTCTCAAAAGAGTTTTTATATACAAGTTTGTTTTGTTTGTTATATGCTAAAAGTGTTCTTATAAATGTCAAAGTACTATAAAGAACAACTATAATATACTATAAACTAATAATTTAAAATAATGATTGTCAAAGTTTGTGGAGGTGACCGCCGACAGAGGTCGTCGATACTAGTTGTGGCCGGAATTAGCCGCTAGCAGAAGTTGCCGGAGTTAGTCGTCGGAGGTGATGACTAGAGTGAAAAAGGGGCATCGGTGGTGATGAGAACTAAGTGCATTGTTGGTGGACATGGGTATAAAATATCGATGACATACAAAATTGATCTTCCAAAAATTGAGTTGAGTTTATATCTCAACTCATATCTCACCCCAAACACCCATTTAATGAGATGTTTCAGTTTGAGGATATTATTACCTTTAGGGTGTGTTTGAGGTAAGGACTATTCTAGGACTACAATAACCATTTCTTGTTACAGTAAATACTATTTTGCATTATCCAATTAGCTACGATCAACGCTATTTCAAAACCTCAATTTGTTACAATATTTACTATTTGTAACAGTTTTTACTATTTTACATTCATCATTTTTTTTTATTCTTTGCTACAATGTTTACTATTTTCTTCTCAAACTAAAATAATTTACACCTCAAACACATATTATTATAATCCAAACTAAAATAATTTACACTCCAAACACAAACTATTATAACTCAAGTATAGTAACCTAGGACTATAATAACTAACTCCTTATCCTAAATGCTCCTTTAGCATGTACAATTTTAACAAGTAAGAATGAAGAAAAGATAAGAAATGTAAAAAGCCATTAGCTTAAAAATCCAAATTCACCCAATTTGATTCATGCTGCTTTGCGATTAGAAACAAAATTAACTATTGTGGATTATGAGCTAATCTTTAGCAAAGTAAAGTGATTATGGAAGGATGATCAAGCCAAACATAACACAAAACATAGAAATGAAATTAGGACCAGAACCTCAAGCATATTCAAAGAAAAATTCAATGTTTAAACAATCCTCACAATTGGTTTTATCATATTCCTAGGATAGAGAAATTACTTTAGACACTTAATGAAAGGTCCAAATTAGAAATTACAGCCCAAAGATTTAAGTGGGGAAAACGGGGAGACCATCGTGATGCTAGGCTACTTTCCTCAAGTGTTGTGCAATGTCGAGTGAGCATTGTAATGCTGGTCCCATAAGTATTTTGGTAATTTTCCTTCCTATTTGACCTGATTACTGATTTAAGACTCCAAATGCTTTGTTTTAGCTCGATTTCACCCAAATACCTGATTCTATTTTCTAAGCGCTCGAAACCTACAAAACAATCTAATAAATAGATTAAATACTAGAAAGAGTCCAAATTAAACTGAGATAACGTTCAGGTACTATCAAATTTCAACAAGTGCATATTTTGGTTATTGAGAAGATGAGATTCTCACTAACACTCGAAGAACAACGGATTTCTAGATATCTCCACGATGACATGATATTGTCCTCTTTATTATCTTGAAGACTTTAATAAAACCAAATATTTTGATGATATCTTGAATTGTCTGAATCGGAGTTCAGACGAAAAAGATATGAGTAAAATAAGATTGGAAATAAAATCCCATGTGGTCAATGATGTGGAAGTGGTGCGGCAGGCGTGACCAGCTATAAGATAACATGTGGCGGGTTGTTGAATATTGATGAAAAAAAAAAAAGAAAAAGAGAAAGGTGGGTTCGTGGGTTCATTCACAATCCAATGAGATTGCAACATGTGACATCCCAAATCTTCAAATTAAACAAATAAAGGGAAAATATGGGAAAATATCATTGCCTTCCAAAATCCCATTCTCAATATTTTTCCTTACTAACTTTAATCACCTCCATTTTCTTTGTCAATTTACTCGAACCATCCATTTCTTTACCTTTGATCCAAGTGTTCGATTTTAAATCCTTCATACTTTAAAATTAATCTATCTTCCTCTTTCTAGGCATCTTCTTGAAAAAAATTAAGAATTTTTTTCAACAACCATTTTCCTCCCTTGCTCATCCTTTAAGAGCTCAAAAGTTCATTTTTCTCTTATTTTCTTTAATTTTTTTGGCATAATCCGTGAGAGAAAATTGTTGGAGTGTCTGTTCGCACGAGGTTTCCAGAGAAATTTATTTCGTGGAACTTGTACTTTGTATTTGTATTAATTTTGTGGAAAGCGGCTAAAATCTCTAATACATAATATTTTGACCTTTGGCTTATTGATCTTCTTGGATGATCGGCCTTTGGCTTGTTGATGGATGATTGTCCTTTGGCTTGTTTATGGATGATCGGCCTTTGGCTTGTTTATGGATGATCGGCCTTTGGCTTGTTGATCTTCTTGGATGATCGGCTTTTGGCTTGTTGATGATCGGCTTTTGGCTTGTTGATCTTCGGCCTTTGGCTTGTTGATCTTCTTGGATGATCGGCCTTTGACTTGTTGATCTTCTTGGATGATCGGTCTTTGGCTTGTTGATCTTCTTGGATGATCGGTCTTTGGCTTGTTGATCTTCTTGGATGATCGGTTGCTCGGCTTTGGCTTGTTGATCTTCTTGGATTATCGGTCTTTGGCTTGTTGATCTTCTTGGATGATCGGTCTTTGGCTTGTTGATCTTCTTGGATGATCGGCCTTTGGCTTGTTGATACACTTCTTGGACGATTCTTGGATGATCGGCTTTTGGCTTGTTGATACACTTCTTGGACGATCGGCCTGTAGTGTTGAACTTGAGTTGGTGTTGATGTTGAGGTTGATTTTATGTGATGTGGTTCGATCTCTAGTACTTGATCCATTCTCTCTCGATTGGGAGCACTGAACGTTCTTGGTAGAATTGCTTGAACTTTAGTCTTCAGAATGCAAGTGTGGTCAGACTTTCTTCAGAATGGAAGTGTGGAAGTGTGGTCAGACTTTCTTCAGAATGTAAGTGTGGTCAGCTTTAGGAGTCAAGAGTCTTCTGAAGAATTCCTTATAAGCTTTTTGGAGTATATTTGACCCACACAAATGAGGAAAGCCTCTTTATTTATAGATTTTTCTGGTGGGCTTCATGGGCTTAGGCTTAGTTGGTCTATGGACCTGGCCTCTTGGGCACAACTAATTGGATTTGGGCCTTATTTGACATTTGGGTCAAATTAAGTCTATTTTTTTTAGTTCAATTGGACTTTTAACCCAAATAATAATATCAAATTGGGTCAAATTAATCCTATCTAATTCAACGGTCATGATAAAACCACGTGGCATCATCTAAATTTATCTTCAACTTCAATTTGGGACACATGTTATCTCCTAGTTGGTCCCAAATTTGATGATTTGGAATTTCGTCATTAATCTAATGAATGATTGGTCCAAAATTTCTCATTTGTAAGTCCCATTTTCGAGATTTACGCACATATATGGGTGGATGAATCTCGAAAAATATATAGTTGAAATCAAAATATAAATATATTTGTTCTTGAATTTGACCTCAATGGGTGTGTCAGTCAAACTATAAAGTACATAAGTTTAACCTAAATTTGGGATAAATTTTGGAATATGGTCAAATTTTAATTTGAGATTTTACGATACCCAAATTTTAATAAAAGATCAATTGAGATTTCTTTTCCTATCCACAATTTATTTAGATTGAAGATAAAAACAAGTTTGAACAACTTGAATTTCGAATAAATTTGGAATATGGCCAAATTTTAATTTGGCATGAACTTTGGATCTTTCCCACAATTTGATTTGAAAATTGGGATAAGAACCTAAATTTGGATGAGTTTGATATAAAATTTGGAAGATGCCCAAATTTGAATTTTACGTTAATTTGAGAGTTTCCTAACTTAATTTGACTTGAGGATAAAAACATGTGAATTTGGATGATTTAGATTTGGGATAAAATTTGATATATGTCCAAATTTAATTTGAGATTTTATATACAGTTTAATCTCAAATTGAATAATTTGATTTTGAATAAAATTTGGATATGACCAAATTTTAATTTAAGGAAAAATTTTGAGTTTTATCCCCAATTTAATTGGGTTAGGACATAAAAATTTAGAAATTTGAATTTAGTATGAAATTTGGATTATGGCCAAATTTTTAATTTAAGAAAAAAAATTCAAATTTTATCCCCAATTTAATTTGATTTTGAATAAAATTTAGAATATGTCCAAATCTTCATCTAATAAAATAAAATTAAATAGTGAATATGTTTAATTTAATTTTTTTTTAATTTAATTTGGATTAGTATAGAATCAAATTGTTACCGAACTTGGGAACCTTTATAGATAGGACCCTAAACCTCTCCATTATCCTCATCCTTCTCTTCTTCTACACTTTCCTTTCTCTCCTTTTTCTCTTCTTCTTCCAACGTTTTCTTTCTTTTTCTTTTTCTTTTTTATCTTTTCTTTGTTTCCTTTTTTCTCTTTCTTTCTTTTTTTTTTTCCTTCCTTCCTTTTTTCTCTTTCTTTCATTTTTCCTTCCTTCCTTCTTTCTTTCTTTCTTTCTTTCTTTATTTTCTTTTTCTTTTCTTTTTTTTTTTTTAATTTCCTTTTTTCTTACAAGCGAAGCCGCACTTGAATTTTGAAGATGAAGCAAAGCCGCACTTGATTTTTGGAGATGAAGCGAAGCTGCACTTGACTTTTGAAGATGAAGCGAAACCTTCATCCGCACTTGACTTTTGAAGATGAAGCGAAGCCGCACTTGACTTGTGGAGATGAAGCGAAGCTCCACTAGACTTGTGGAAATGAAGCGAAGTCACGCCAGACTTATGGGATGAAGCGAAGCCACGCCAGACTTGTGGAGATGAAGCGAAGCCACGCCAGACTTGTGGAGATGAAACGAAGCCACGCCAGACTTGTGGAGATGATGCGAAGCCACGCCAGACTTGTGGAGATGAAGCGAAGCCACACCAGACTTATGAAGATGAAGGCGGCCACAACACAAACTTGTGAAGATGAAGCGAGCCACGCCAGACTTGTAAAGATGAAGCGAAGCCACACCAGACTTATGAAGATGAAGCGAGGCCACGCGAGACTTGTGAAGATGAGGTGAGCCACGCTAAACTTGTGAAGATGAAGCGAGCCACGCCAGACTTGTAAAGATGAAGCGAGCCACCCCAGACTTGTGAAGATGAAGCAAGCCATGCCAGACTTTGGAGATGAAGCGAAGCTGCGCCATCAGTTTGGCGATGAAGCGAAGCCATGTCATGGCTTTTTAGATAGAGAAATTGAAGATGGAGTCGAGCCATGCATACCAACCATGACCTTGAAGCCTTAGAATTTATAGATGGGCATCAAAGAAGCATTTGAACTTGAAGATGGAGGGAAATCGACGAAGCTTCTAAACTTGAAGATAGAGGAACATCGACGAAGCCTTTGAACTTGAAGATGAAGGGGCATGCAATTCAACCCTTGAACTTGGGACGGAGAAGCAATAGTGCAACCATCGAATTTGGAGATGGAGAGGCATCCACGCAACCATCGAAGTTAGAGTTGTAGAAGCAATAGTGCAATCCTTGAACTTAGAGATGGGGAAGCAGCAGTGCAACCGTCAAATTCAGAGATAGAGAAACAGCGGTGCAACCATCAAAGCAATAGTCTGATCCTTGAACTTTGAACTTGAATATGAAGAAACAGCAGTGCCAACATATTTGTAGAGGAGGCAGAACTGTAACAACTTTTAGAGAAGGAGCAAAGCTACAAGGAATAATACTTTTTATAGGAAATAGGGAAGTCGCACCAAACTTGAACTTCAAAGAGGAAGAAATAAAACATCCAAATTTGACTTTAAAGAGGAAGCGGTAAAACCTCCGAACTTGACTTCGAAGAAGAAGCGAAATGCCATTCCAAGTGTGCTTTTAATTTACTATGTTAGCTTCTTAAAGGGATGAACATCTTTAATTTGTTATGTTGCCCCCAATAAGGATGAACATCTTCAATCTGTCGTGTATCGCCATATGTAGGGTGATTGTGGTACCTTTTTTATGGATTGAATTTAAATTTCTTTAAGTTGTCTACGTACTCTTAAAGAAATGGATCAAGTCATGACGTAGTTCAAATATATTTTTTTTTTGTTGGACTGAACTTGAAGTTTCTTTCAAGCTGCCTACGTACCCTTTACAATGACAGGGATCAAGTCATAACGTAGTTCAATAAAGAGATCTTTTTTGAGCCGCTCACCTTTTAAGCTCATGCAGGCCAAGAGCACCATGTAGTTTAGGCTCTTGCAATGAGGAGCTTCTAAAGATCTTATTTCATCATGGCTTTGATCATTCTCTTCATTTGTAGGATTCGTCAATATGATGAGTTTTGACTTCACCATCAATGAATCTTCTGTATTTATATCAACAGGCAACTTCCTCTTCATGCGTGAAGTGATACGACTGTGAATCTTTTCGTCGTTGTTTTCTTCAAGAAATGGTCTTGCCTTCAAAATTTTCATTCTTCCTTTATGTTGATTGCTTGTTGTCTTGAGACAACTAAAAGCAGATGTTGAAGGTCGATCTATCTTTGCTGTGGATATACTTAGCCTTTTGAAGGTTGAAGTTTGAGTAGTTGAAGGTTTGATACAATCAAAGACATAAACTCTTTGCTCTATTTTTTTTTTTTTTTTGAGTTGTCAACTTCTTTAGTAGTTATATGATTGTTATCGGCTTTTATTATGTTGACAACATGACATGCAATAACTTCTGATACTTCCTCTTGATTATTATCGAGGAAGCTTCTTGGGAGAAATTTTGCCAAAGTTGTCGGTCGTCGGAATTGAGGGAAATACTTGTCTTCTTGCTTAGCAGGCTTAGACTTCCATGTCATCTTTTTGCCTTTCTTTTTATGAGTCTTGTTCCTTCTTCTATAGTTTCGATAGGAACGTGACTCTTTTTGGGCGGAGTTTGGTTGTCTTCTTTTTCGACGAGTCACAACTATCCACCCTTCGTTGTCATCTTCAACGATTTATCTTTTTGCTATTTGAATCTATTGCTGGAACCGAATAACTATAGGCTTAAAGGCTTCAAACTGAATCAAGCTTTGTCTTTAAGTATGGGACACAGACAGTGTTGGAACACTTGAAGTCATCGCTATTGTAGTGTGATTTGTTTGAGCTACTTCATCCAAATCTAGCTCAGTGTTGGAAAACTTGTAATCTTGGAATGTTTATGCATGACTAGGGGTAGAAAGAGTTGTCTTGCTATGATTAGTTAGGACACTCGCGAGAAAAGAGTAAGTATAATTATCTATAGTGATGTGTGAAAGCTAATACCCCCTAAGTAAAAAAAAAAAATGTAAATTTAGGGTACCCTAAATTTTAATTTCAGGCGCCTTAGTTAACATATTGCCATCTTGATTGTCTTGATCCTTGATAACCAGTACTTGAGTTAGTGTAGGTGAAAAATAAATTGAGATACTTGAGTTAGTGTAGGTGAAAAATAAATTGAGAGTCATTTAAAACCATTCCAGGCTACTAGTTAGAAGCTTTGAGCTTATTCATACATGAATAGGTCTAGAATTAATTTTAAATTGTGCTTCATTGATCGATTATGAATTGATTTCATTGTTGATTGCAAGTTCATCCTAAGAGACTATTGAGACTTGAGTAATGAATAGTGCAAATTAAGCGACATATCTTTTGTATGATTGTGTGTTTTATGCAACCTTACTTGAGGAGGATCAGGAATTAAGTTGAGGGTATTTGATAGCATTGGAATGTGCTATCTTGCTTCGCTTAATTCGAACTCGTTTCTAGGTTTTATGTGTTCATTTTGATGATTTTTAAGCTTTGAGTACCTAAGAGTTAGAGCAGATCATATGAAAAAACGAAGCTAAAACGAACTAAAAGGGAGCTTAATTGTATCAGCTAGGAAAGAAAGTGCTAAATTTCCAAATTTGCCCATTCACGCTAGTGCAACAGCGGCAACATGACGTTGTAAGGCAGAATGCCTCATTTTTGTGCAGAACACACAGCGTCACGACATCCAAAGTCCATCCGTGCACTTTGGCTGTCAGTATGCAACAAAGTTTCCTAGCGTTGTGACATCGTGCCAATTGTTATAAAACATAGTTCAGCCGTCTAGAGTTCAATCTTCAAATTCCAACTGATTTCTAGCGTTCGCCTATATGTTTTCTTCTGTCTCTTGATTCTTGGATGTACTCTAATGATTCTTCGATGTCCATCATGAGGATTATGGGCTAAGGTATCTCATTCACGATTTATTTGTATTTATTGATTTCAATTTTGATTTAATAGATTATTGTTATATTTTCTGGCGATGTTGATTGTATGATTACCACTTTAGGTTGGTATATATAAGTGACATGTAATTATATGTCAATTTGCAAAAGGCAATAGGTTTGGTTAGATTGTGAATCGATAACAATAAGCATTGCTCTAATCAACCTAGGATTGAATCAAACAATATATTAATTAGGCACTCGAAAATTGAATATCCAACGTAACGTTGCCCTAGATTCTTAATGCAATTAGGACAATTTAGATTGCATGCTTTTCACCAATTCACTTTGGACTAATTAGTTTATTACGATGATTGATTAGCTTTTCTAATTAATTTGATTAAGTACTCAAATCAAGTTATGAGAATTCGATGATTGAGTAAACATAATAGGAAAATTCTGTAATAATCTATGCTAGGTATTTTTCCTAGATTATCACAATTTTGAAATTGCTCTTTTACTTTTATGCATTTTAATTTACTTGCAATCAATCAATCTCAAACCCCCTCCCTTTGGTTACCTTGAGACTGTAAACAATTTAATTATGAAACTCTTTGATTCCCTGAGTTTGATTTGTGCTATCGCTACTACACTTTTTGGTAGAAACGATTAATTATTTGGTCCGAAATTAGGTGACAAATTTCGTTGATCAGCTACCAACGAAGGTGTAGTTCTTAAGGTTGCAAGGTTTCAGTCATTGAGGTCAACTTGCATATTATCCCTTTGGTGATATGGACCGAGCTCGATATATGACCAATCTAATACTCAAGGTTTTGACTTTCCATTTGGAGACATACAAACCCCTGAACATACTTCTTGGATGCCCTGGGCTTGAGCTTGAATTTATTATAGGTCCAGAGTTTCCATAGAGTATTTAAATTGAGTCGTACTCATTCTTCTAAACCTCACCCGCACCTCTTCTCTTTGTCATCAACCGCTATTCCTTCCTCATCCCTCAAGTCTCCCATAGCCATCCACCAATGAGGTATCATCCTCCCCATCCTCAGTCTATCCTAACTCTTCCATATGGTATAATGAAACAAAACCATTAACTGACCAAAAAATAGAAAAAAACTCGAACTAACTAAGCTGAAATTGAAATGAAGTAGTTCAATCTTTAATCCATTCTAACACATGAAATTCGATTCAATCACCAATTCCAAATTAGAATAGACTAAATCAACCGTGTCATCCACTAGTTGATTTTTAAATTAAAATATATAACCCCAAGTAGTAATGACCTCTCACATTTTTTTAAGTAATTATTAATCCCACCCACCATTGCACTTAAATAAAACTAATTTTCTAATAGAAATATTAGATTGCAGTGAATTGTATCCTAAGTATCATAAGACGAAAATCCATTACTATCTACTCTAATAAATTATTTGAACGATAATTAACATCATCTCCCACTCTAAAAATATATTCATCTTCACCAGCATGGATGACATTGTTTGTACAAGAAAAGAAAAAATCAATGGCCCCACCTCGTCACACGCTTCAAAAAATCAAAACCCTGCCCATGGTTTCCATTTCCATACTCCATTTTCTCGAACTCATACATCATTCGACCATATCCCAATTTCCCAATTCCACCATATCTCTCCCTCTTCACTTGCGTCCGTTAAAAGCATTACAAACCCCAATTCCCCTCAAAATTCCACTCATCCTCCGCCGCCCAACCATCCCCAAATGCCCTTTCAAGATTCCGCCGCCGTGAGCGGCGACCCACTTCCCCACCCACCGCCACCGCCGAAGCCAGAGACTCAACTCCTCTCTCTGCTCCTCAAAATCGCCATCATGATCCTCTTAACAACTCTCTTCTTTGTCTTCCTCGGCCTCGCCACCGCCCTTCTCCTAATCCATCTCTGCGTCGCCAGCGCCCTCCACCGTCATCGCCGCTTCCACCGCCGCCGTGCCCAATTCTCCGATTCCTCAACTGGGTTCTCCCATCGTGACCTCAAAAAGCTCCTCCAGTTCCGATTCTCCAATTGGGTCAATCCCCATTCTCAAATTGACTGCTCTATTTGCCTTGATGGGTTTAGAAAAGGTCAGTGGTGTAGGAAACTTGGTGGGTGTGGCCATGTTTATCATCGGAAGTGTATTGATTCGTGGTTAGTTAGGGTTTCTGCTTGCCCCCTTTGCCGACGTTGTGTTCGATTGGATAAGGAAGAACTGGAAATTGATTGTGTAAGTTCTCCGAACTATGAACTTTTGTATGCTCTGTAACTCTTAAACTCGAGTTTAGTTTTTTCCCCCTTTTAGATGTATATATAGTTGAAGCAAAGTTATTTGATGAAAGTTTCTTTTGGTTATGTTTTGATTTCGTGGCTCTGTTTTTTGTGTTCATTTGATGCTCGTGCTCTTGGTTTTTGTTTTTGTTCATTGCTTTCTCTTGGTTCAGAGTCGTTTTAAGGTCTTAACCAATTGCTAATGATTGAATTTTATCCTTTACCTGGGAGCTTAAATTCTTGTTCGGGGTTTGTTTGATTGGAAGTGGTGATCTATCCTAGGTTTAATGGAAGGGGGAGTTTTTGAAAGTTTATTCTAGTTGAGGGGAAAAAGAGAATAGGGGTTTTAAAGTTTTTGGGTATGGAGAGAATTAAACATACTGGTTAAGGGGCATGTATGCACAGGTTAGATATTCGAATATCCGACCCAACTAAACATAGCTCAGGGTATGTATGCACAAAATAAAAGGTTAGATCTGACCCAAGCTGAACTCAAAAAATTTATAGGTATGGAGCAAAACCTTAATCGAGTGAGTTTTGTATGAGTGACATTTTTATGCCCAAAATGTTTGATTCTAATTTTAAAAATCACGAAGAATAACTTTGTTAGTGTCTTAAACCACTTGCAAACGTTTTTTTTTCTTCAAAGCTTTAAGCATGAGAGAGTGAGGGAGAGTCCTAGCGTGTAAGAATACTATTGTATTGATTAGTTAAACATGATTGTGACAACGAGGAGGGAGGAGGAGATACAAGTAAAGAGTTTTACATCCTTATTTTCAAAATCTAGGTCAAATCATATTTCGACCGTGAAATTTGGGTCATCTGTATAAAGATCTTCTGAATCAAATGACTTGTATGGATAATGTCTTGATCCGTTTGAGTAAAATATCAAAGAAATGGAGTTGGTTTCATTTGAGAAAAAATTTGCTTCAAAACTGAAAATTAGTCCTAAAACTAGTTTGCGTGCAAAAGTGATGTTGTGAATATTTGACCTAATAGTAGTCTTGGTCAAGTTTGATTATTGAATTGGCCTAATTTTGATTCCCATCTAGATAGAATTTTCCACCTTAGATATTTTGGGGACTTAATCCAAAATGGTATTCGTCAAATGTGATTTTTATAAAGAATAAATTCATTTTAGTGACCTTACATTTGATAACAAGGGCAGCCTTGAAATGCCTTTTGAAAAGTCTTTATAAATAAAGTGTGTATTTTAAGAAATTAAAAGGAAAGAAGTTAAATGTTTGGTTAAATTACACCTTTAGTCTTTGAACTATGAAGTTTGTGCCAATTTCGTTTTTCAATTTTTTAAATTATAAATTTAGACTCTAGGTTGTTGAATCTTTTACATTTCATGGACTAATTTCATATCTAATAGGTAGATTATTTTTTAAAATTTTGAATTTGTTTGGAACTTATTAGACACAAAATTATTATGTGAACATGTTAGATTGAATGTTGAAGGATCTACTACACTTTTTGAAAGTTTCATTTTGATCTTTAACCCTTCCAATTATTTTAAAAGATATTGTTAGAGCAATTTTTAGCTAAAAAATGAAACACATAAATTGGAGTGGTTACAAAGATTTGAAATCTTACATTACATGACTTCCAACTCAATTTCAACTATTTAAAGATTAAGATCATTATTGACATCGGTGGCGTGAGTCTTCATCATCATGGGTCCTTGGTGGGCTATAAAGTAAAGATAGAATTCTCCTTTGGAGTTCACTTCTTCCTTTTTTTGGTTGTTGAATGAGGCCTTTATAGTCTCCTTCATTTAGCACTCGCTTGTTGCTACTTGTAATATCGGTGATGTCAGGGTAATTGGAGCCCTCAAGGTTGCATAGTGTAAGGGTCGAGTTCAGCTCGATTAATTTTCTGTCAGTATAATTTTTCTGGCTTGGCTAATGGACCTAGAACTCCAGGGTTTTACTTTCCTTTTTGGGACGCAAGTTGTACCATTCAGTCTTCCAATTACATTGTGCTTAGTCCACCCATGGGCTTTGGGCCTTGCTTGAGGCAACTCTCGACAACATTGACACCAAAATTAATAAAGAAAAAAAAATCAATTTTTATTCATAAGTAGCATCAATTTATACATATGATGTTGAAAATAATGGTAATACACCTTATAATCAATCTCTCGGGATATTTTATGGAACAATTTCAAAGTTCAAGGTTTTAAATAAGATGTTTCAAACTTTGGGGTTATAATTGAGACGGTAATTGCGATGGTAACACTCTGAGGGATAATAATTATGTATCAACATTTTTAAAAAATTGTAAATATAACAAAATCTATTAGTGATAGATCCTATTGCTAATAGATTTTTATTAGTGACTCTTACCAGTGATATGGTTTATCACTAATAAACTCACAAAACTAGATCTAAATGTTGTTATATCTACAAATTCTTTTGCATGATTCTAGATATGTCAACACTTTAAGTGTGATTGTTATATTTATAATTGTCTCAAATTGAAACTTACTCCTAAGTTTCCAAAATTTTCCACCAAGAACAAAACACAATAGTCGATGGAAATTTTCTTTGATTAAAAAAACTTAAAAGATTCAACAAAATATAGTTGGATTTCATGTTTTCAAATATGATTAAAAATTTGGATTCGAATGTAAACAATTATTCAAAATGTGTTTGATATAATATATTTATAAACCATAAAAAAATTAGTTGTAATCATTCACTAATTTTTTTTTATTATTAAGTTAAATATAAATGATTTTGTATAAGTATTGTTTTACAGGATCGTATAATTTATAATATGTTGTATATACATATTTAATTATGTAACATGCAAATACTATAATTATTAAAGTCATTATGTTTTTTCTTTTTCAATATAAATTTTCAAATAATAAATCTAGATGGAATGAAAACATAAAAATGTTTTCAAAATTCTCACTAGTTGGATCATAGGATAGGAAAAAAACTTTAAAAACTCATCGAACATACGTATATTTGTTGAACTCAAGAATTGGAAAACATAAAATATAATCCAAATTTTGTACCAAACTTTTTTTCAAATTTACTTTTGATATTTCCCAACTAGTATGAAGTGTTTAGCTCACCAACATGAGTTGAGTTGTGTTGGTAAAAATTACCAACTCAATGTTTGACCCACTAACTTGAAATGTTGATAGAGTTGAGTTGGTTAAAATAACCAACTAAAATCAATTGAAAAAACTAAACTCTTCTTCCCTCAAATATTTCCATAGCTCCACCTACCGAGAACTACACTGCCTCATTTTGGGAACATACTTTGGCGACCACCTTCACATAGTCAAGTTTGACGATCAAGTTCGATGACAACTCTGATGAAGACTACCTTCAACAAAAAATTTAGCGAAGACTACCTCCAATGATCAACTCGGACGAGGAACATCTTTGGCACCCAACTTTGACAATCACTTTAGGTAACCAACTCCAACCACCAACTTCGTCAATCATCTTCATCGATTAATTTGGATTCTGATGAAAATTCTAGCGAAGACCACCTCTAATGATTAACTTTAGCGGACCTCCTATGATAGTCGACTGCGATGATCACCTCAAAGGACTAACTTTGACCAATAATTTTGGAGAAGACCACCACTAACAACAATTATGATAAAGACCATCTCCAACGAAAATTCTGATGAAGACCACCTTTAGTGATCAACTCCGACGAGGGCTACCTCTAATGAACAATTCCGTCGATCATCTCCACGTGTATCAAAATTTTCATTTTTCTTACAAAAAACTGTGTATTCGTTTCTTTTCATGTTTGAGTAGATCTCAGAGAGTATATATTAAGATTGACATATCGATATTGATGTCGATATCAAAATTTATATATATTTTTTTCAGTCATATAAAATGGGATAATATTATTCATCGTAATAAATAAATCTATATCCTTAAGGAAAAGTTTGAATTCTTCCACCCTAGATATTGTTGAATAAAAAAAATTTGTCTAACATTTTGTCAAGCTCATGCATCTTTCAGTTGCCCCATCTTTTTGCAACTCAGGGAATTGTCGAACTAGATTTGTCACATGACAGATTTTCTTTCTAAAAAAGTTTTGAATTTTTTCTATTACATGTTGGAGACTTGTTATATGTTGCAAAAGATGGATGCATATGTACATTTATTTATTTACTGATCATTTTTTGTCAATGGATTGAGTTGAAGAATGTTTGGAAAATTTGAACCGATGACCTATTTTTAGGGATCCAATTGAAATTGGCCTAATGTTAAAAAACGAATGAAAAATGACCTTATGCTGACGTCAGTCACATGTGAAAGTACTCATTTGACCCCAAAACGCGCGCAAGAACTTGACTCTTGCTTCTTCTTCTTGTTTCTCACTCTTTTCTCTCGCTTCTTCCTCTCGTTCCTTATTAGATACAACTGCAATTTTTTATTCGATTTTTTCCTTTGTTCGAGTTCTTCCTCTCACCTCTTCCTTGTGCTCTCTAGTCTCGCTCTCACTTCTTCCTCTATCTCTTTAGTCTTGCTCCTTCCTCTTGCTTCTTGCTCCTTTTTCCCATTTATCTCTTGTTCTTCATCAGCCACGATTGCAAATTTTTTGTCGATTTTTTCTTTGTTCAGATTCTTTTTTTCGTTTCTTCCTTGTGCTCCTCGATTTCGCTCTTGCTTCCTCCTTTCGCTTTTTGGTCTCACTTTTACTTCTTCTTCTCGCTCATTGATTCAGAAAAAAAAAATGAAAAATTGCAAAACAAAGAAGGAAGAGGAAAAAAATTGCAGATTTATTCTCCCTCCTTGGCCATGACGACTTGAATGTAGAACGAGAAGAATGAGTTAAAAAGAAATATTTCTTTTTAAAAGCTACATCTATTTTGGACCTTAAAAAAAGAGGTGATTGGTGCCATTTCCCCATGTTTCTAATAACTAACACATTAACTCAAACTTAAGTACCAAACCTTACAAAACCACACTAAAAAAAAAATCACTCCAACCACCAATACAACAAATCACTAGAAAACCTAAAGAAGGAAAAAAAAAAAAAAAAACAATTTAGAATCTCTAATCACTCACAAATATTCTCATTAAGCTAAAGTTTAAGAGTATCCTTCAATCCTTTCTTTTCACATTCTTCATTTTGATCTTCCTTCCTTGAAGCTCCATTAATGGCTACCTTCTTCTTCCCCCTCATTTTCAAAGCTTCCAAAACCCTTCTCATTGCTCTTCCCTTCTCCCTCCTGTTCTTAATCAAAATCTCACAAATATCAGCAGCACTCATCTCTGCTTTCTCAATACTCTGTTCCATTTCCTTCAAAACACTGCCATCCCAATCTTCTTCTTCTTCATCCCAATCTAAATAATTTCTCAGAAGAATCTTCAACGCTGCGAATGAACAAAAACTCATGAAAATATGCATATCCATTCTCCCACTCCTCACCAGTGCCGGATCCAGCTTCTCGATATGATTCGTCGTAAACACGAAGATCTTCTCACTTCCACAACATGACCACAATCCATCTATGAAATTCAACAAACCAGAAAGCGTAATTGAATCATTCCTCGAGTTCTTCCGATTCGAGAGATTGAGTGAACAGTCAATATCTTCGATTACAACAATCGATTTCGCCGTCGTCTTCATTAGAAGTGTTTTAAGCTCTGAATTGTTCTGAACTTCTGTTAATTCAAGATCATACATGTCGAAGCCGAGAAAATTCGCCATCGCTGCAATTAGACTTGATTTCCCCGTTCCTGGTGGTCCGTACAAAAGGTAACCTCTGTTCCAAGCACGTCCTGTTCGTTGGTAAAACAATTTCCCGTTTTTAGCAAAATCTTGAAGATCTTCCATAATTTCTTGTTTCTTGATTGGATCAATAGCAAGTGTTTCGAATGTGCTTGGATGCTTGAATGGAACTGCCACCCATGGATTATTACAACCTCTTAACGAATCGCCGCCACCACGAGGATTCGTAAAAAGGTACCGATCTTGATTTCTGCGACGAAGTTCGTTAGCTTTTTCGAGAATGTGATCGAAATAGGAGTTGAGAATTAAGGATTTGTGTTGTTTTTTGAATTTGAGTGTGAATTTTCTTTTGTGTTCTGGAAATATTCGCCAGGGGAATGTGTTGTGTAATTGTCTTGGTGTGACAATGTGGTGCCATTGGAGGGAGACGCCGTTGAATTCGTCGGAGATGGAGGCGTTGTTTTGAAGGGTGAAAGTGAGGGCGGTGGAATTGAGTGGTCGGGTAAGGCTGAGGCGAGTGGTGGGGTTGGCGGAGGCGGCGGAGAGGGAGGAGGTTAGGTAGAGTTGGACGGCGGTGTAGAGTTCGTTAGTGTTGAAGCCGTCGATGTCTGGAATGTCGAAGTAGATGTAGGAAGAGAAGGAAGAGAAAATGGCAGTGGAGAAGGTGAGGATTGGAGGGAAGAGAGATTGAAGAAACGCTATGAGGCCTAATAGAGAAGCCATTGTTGACCAATACTCCATTTTTTTTTTCTTGTTTTGTGTCGAGGAAAGTGAAGACTGTTTGGAAACATAGAAATTTTGATGAAGGAAAAGAAATAATGAGAGGGAAAGTTCCAAAAAAAACCTCAATATAAGAAGAGGAAATTGAAGTGGAAAAAAAATACCCCATAGGCCATAGAGGAGATAATTGGAGTAAGTTGTGAACAAATTCATGTTTTTTAATTGTGAGACTCATGAACTCTACGACCTTTTGTTTTGGTCTCGTAGGAAAATTTGTGATTGGATAATGAACATGATAAAATTTCTTCCAATTGTCTAAATGGAGGAGGGTATGGGGTTACATTCCCTATCGCCGTCTCCATCCCGCCCCATGAATGAAATATATATATATATAAAAGTTCACAAAATATAATGTATAACATTCACGCTTTTTGTTTTTTTGGAAATAACTCACCTTCACTATTTATATAACAAATGATGAGTTTACATTTATTTATTTATGTTTAGGAAAATTATTTCAAATGGTAAAACGGTTGAAAATATTTACAAGATATAGCAAAATTTTAGAACTATCGATAGACGTTGATAGACACTAATAGACTTCAATGTCACCGATAGACACAACATCTATCATTGATAATTCTAAAATTTTGCTATATTTTGTAAATACTTTGGTTCATTTTTCTATATTTAAAAATAACTCTTATATTTATATATAATACTTTACAAAAAAAAAAAAAAACTCATACCTGATACCTTAATACATTTTTGAGATATAAATATTTTAATATTTAAAACTTTCTTATTTTGTTATTATATTTAAGTTGAAGGTTAGAGACTGTGATATTGTAATATTTAAATTTTAACTATTAGAAACTATGATTTTAAATATTTTAATTATATCTTTTTATATAAAATATTATTATTTTTATTAAAAAAATTATAATATTTTCTTTGAATGAAAATGTATTGGAAATGACTCATTTAATATAAAAAATTTTATAATTTGGTTGAGAACACAAAAAAAAAAAAAAAAAAAAAACGAAAAATTTTTCCTTCACAGAGATGAGGATTGAAA
>NC_052354.1:39874678-39887168 GCF_009727055.1 Benincasa hispida | reverse complement strand
TTTAACTATTAGAAACTATGATTTTAAATATTTTAATTATATCTTTTTATATAAAATATTATTATTTTTATTAAAAAAATTATAATATTTTCTTTTAATGATAATGAATTGGAAATGATTTATTATATATTAAAAAAATTAAAATAACGAACACAAAAAAAAAAAAAAAAAAAAAAACAAACGAAAAATTTTTCCTTCACAGAGATGAGGATTGAAATAGGAGATAGGAAGCCTTCCTCATGGACATCTTACTCTCAACGGAGTACTTCTTGCCCATTTTCTTTTGGAAATAGTGTAAAACATAAATTTATAAGTTTAGTTTAGGCTTATTTGTGTTCAACTTTATAAACTTAAATTTTGTAGTTTAATACAATAACATTTCTAAATGTTTAATAAATCTCTTAAATTTTGTATTTTGTATATAAATAGTCTCTGCACTTTAACTAAAAGCCTCTTTTCAATAATAATAATAAAAAAAAACATTTCAATTTTATGTCTATAGGGTCATTTGACAAATTTGAAAATTTTAAAAATTAATTGATTTAAATTTCATTTGTATGTCTAATAAAGCTCTAAACTTTTATTTTTAAGTCTAATATATTCATGAATTTAAATAAAAAAATCGAACTTTCAAGAACGATCTCTGTAATTTTCAAAGTTCAAGAATCAAATTTAATTTTATATCAATAGACTCGTTAATTTCACAAAAAGTAGAATATATACTAGAGTAGAGATTTATTTGACATTCTTAAAAGTTAAGGTCACAAAATAAAAAAATTCGAAGATATATAAGAAACTTTTAAAGTTGATGAATAGACTCAAATTTTAATTTAGCTTAATGTAAAATCATAATTAAAAATTTAGAGATATAATTATTACTTTCAAAATTATAAGAGTAAATTGACAAAACAATAAAAATTTCGTAAATTTGATTTACAATTCAATTTAATTTGATGAGAGTGATTGTTTGGACCTAAAAGAGAACACCAATCCTCTTTTTAATTTTTGATTATGAAATCGACCCTACAATTTCATTGGTGATATTTCAATGGTAACTTTTTAAATACATGATAACAAATCTCCAATTATTTTCCAGCACTAATCAATTTGTTACAATTTCTCTATAACATTCACAAACAAAATATTTGACTTTGTACTTCGTATTACAAGTGATGCAAGAGTAAAATAAAAATAAAAATAAATTAGGGCTTATTTTTTTAAATCAAGATTGTTAGAATCTAGATGTTTATAAATATATCGTCTAGTATCTTTAGATAACTATTTTTGTTTTCAATTAAAATTGTAAGAAGATTGAAATATTTAGACATGTTTAAAAGGAAATTTGAAATCTATATTTTCAAATATGTGTTTGGCATTGCAGATTCAAAAATTGAATTCTAATTTAAATAATTATTTAAAATATGTTTGGTACTATATTTATAAATCGTAAAATTAGTTGTAGTTACACACTAAATATTAGTTGATAATAATTTATTGTTAATTTATTTATTAACATATTTTATGTAAAAAAAAATTATATAATTATTATTTTGTAATATTATTTAATTTAGAAGGTGATTGTTTTAAATGACAAAACTGCTGAAAATATTTTCAAATATAATAAAATATCATTGTTGCTGTCTTGTAGTGATAGACACTGATAGACATCTATCAGTGTCACTTATACTAATAGATGTCTATCATAAAATAGACAGTGAAATTTTGTTGTATTTATAAAAAAAGTTGACTCATTTTCTTATATTTAAAAACAACCCTAATTTATAATATATTACATAATACATATTTTATTTTTTAAAAAATAAATTGAGTTTATAACATGACATAATGTATTTCTAAATGTTGTTATTTTTATTTAAATTCTACATTTTAAAATTTTAAGATTCAAAATCTGGATAAAGTAAAAATATAAAAATATTATTTTCAGAATTTGCATTGTTTTGATCACAGAACCTAAAAACAATTTCCAAACACAGAATTTGGGTTGTCTGCCAAACACATATTTGAACTAAGTGAATCTGAAGCACAAAATGGAATACGAATTGCAAACCAAATAGACCCTTCAATAATCACGTTTGTTTTGTAAAAATAATGAATGAGAATATCTTGAAATGATGTATTATTTCGACAGTATTCTTATATTTTCAAATAATTTATACATTGATTTTATAAAACTAAATTTATAACATTTTAGTATCTTTAATAATTTAAACTTTTATTCTTATGCATTTCATTTATATTAATTTTGCATGTTATATCTTGTAAAACAAATTAATTTATATATATATTTTATTTTTTTATTAAAAAAGAAATGATATTTAATTCAGATTTAGATTTGGAATAGTCCGAACTTATTTTAAAAGCACAAGATTATATGATTGTTATATTTGTTTTCAGTGGAATATACTTATACATTATATAATACATCAATAGTGATTTTTCAAACGGAAAAATATTGGATCACCACTATTGGAAAAGTAAAATAAATTGAAAACGTATCACGTTAGATTCCAATTGAAAATATATATATATATATATATTATATTATATATATATATATATATTATATATATATAAATTAGTTAATTACATATAAGAAAAAGGAAGGAAAAGAAAAGATGATACCCTCAACATGAAAATATAAAAAAATTCATATTTCATCGGTATCCAAAATTTTGAAGAAGATATCTTACGTTACTACAAAATAAATGGATTTCTAATGCTCATTCCATGGGAATCTTGGGTTCTCATGAATAGAAAAGACTCCTTAAAAGCAAAAAATGTCAATTTGTACCCTTAAATTTTTTGTTGTATCAATTAAGAAAACCTAAATTAATAATTATATAGTCTAAACTCTGATATTGGTAAATATATGAATTTATACCCTCCATTACATTCGGTTTCAATGAAGATCACGTGAGACTTATAATTTTATTGGTTCAATCCCTAAATTTTTTCATAAACAAATCAATTAAGATTATCAGTCAAGATTTATTTTGAAAATCGTCTATGTATCAATTTAAATAGTCTATTTTATTAATCCGACATTAGAAGTAGTCTATACATGTAAAAATTAATTCATGGATGATCTTTAAAGGTAATCTTAACGAAGGATCTTCAATGATTCACTTATGACAATCTCCCCCCATTTGTTTTATTCTCTTCATGTTTTGTGCAATCAACACAAATCAGTATTGATCCGTGAGAATTAAAGATATAAATTTCAAATCGAAGAACCATCATGGATTCCTTTAGTAGTAAATAGAGGTATGACTTGATAATGAGCTAAATTACGGTCCTGACTCAAACTTCAATCTATGTTGGCCAATCTACTTAGTATTTAATATTCTATGAGTTTTCTTGACACTTCAAATATTGTAGGATCGAGTGGATTCTTAGTGAGATTAGTTTAAGTGTGCTTAAACTGGCTCAGATACTCACAAATGTATTAGAAAAGTATCAAATCGGAGAGAATATTTGCCTATACTTGGAGATATATATATATATATATATTTTGGAGAAAAACATATAGATAATTTTTCTATAATTATTTTTTATCTGCATATCTCAAATAAATGAATCTCACTATTTTTTTTTTTCAAATGCACCATATTCCAATATTTGGGTGTACAGGTTGGGTCGGATTAGGGGATTTTCTGGACCAATCAAATATGTAACCCTATCGGTTCTCTATGAAGGGTCAACTCAACCTAATATTTTCGAGTTGGATCATTAGGTTTACTTTTTATTTTATTTTTTTTTGTGATGGTGTAGAAGGATACGGGAAACCAAATCGAGATCTTCTGAGGCTTGGACTTAAGGAAGTGGTTGTAAAGCTATGGAGTTTTCTAGGAGCCATTGAATGAGTTGAAACCCACTTCACAAGTTAGAAGAGAGTAAAACCTAAACGGCAAAATTGGAATCAACGTCGAGGAAACAAGAAGGGCAATATGGAATTAATATATATCAAGAAAACGGTTAAGAGAGAAGGAGAAGGAGAAGTCTGATTGAAATATGAGATTTGAGATTGAGAGGGAAAAATGTGAGCTTGAACGACCAACACAAATGTGAGCAACGTGAGGTCTGACGTTTAAGGTCAAGCGAAGTCTTAGTAGAGTCGAAGTTCTTCAAATGAAGTCGACCGATCGAGGTATAGGTTGAAGGGAGAAGAAGCTAGTGGCGCAGGCATTGGATCTAGATGTGGATAGAGAAGAAATAAAACCTAGTTTTTATATATATATATATATTTTTAAAAAAAATGTAGGGACCGGGTCGGGTTGCGTCAACCCAAGGTATATTTTCCAAGAATCGAGACTCAATCGAAAGTTCAAAATTTAAAATTTTTTAATCCAACTCAACCCGAAGAAAAATCTAACACAACCCTAACGATTTGGATTTGATACTTCTACTAATGATCCAAGCTAAGGACTATTTAATTCCTATTCGACTTGGCTTCTTTGTTATTGTGGATGTGGGAGTGGGAGGCCTGCAGGATCATTGTCGAAGTTTGTGGTTGATAAGTCTCAATCGCCCAACTATTGCTCCATTATTTTGTAGCTTGGTCTCTTAATTTTTAAAAAATTAGGAAAATCAGACGCTATAGCACTCATTATACTTTTATTTGAAAAAATAGCAAGACACGAAATTGTTTTGAATTATAGTAAAATATGTGAATTTCACAAGAGTCCCTTTTATGTTAATCTTAAAATACCCTCATCAACTCCTTTATTTACATTGTAACTAATCTAAAAATTCAGTTAATTGTAATATAATTAAGGAACAACCGATATAATATAATGTAAAAAAAAATTGTAAATATGACTAAATTTAAATAGTCTAAACCATATTATTGGTATGAGTCTATCATTGATAGACCATATTATTAGGAAGTAGACTTGGGGGTCTATCAACGATAGAAGACTATCACAGATAGATTTGTCTATATTTGCAATTTTTTTAAATGATGTTATACACTTGGTTATTATTCCTAAAAATGTTACCAATTGCAATTACCTTATAATTAATCCATCAAACCATATTTAACGTGGCTTAACATCATCTTTCCAAGAGGATATTTTGGCATAAATCTCGGTTTTAATTTGAAAATCCTCTAAACTTGTATAAAAAATCTTCAATCTTCGAATTTTGATTTGAATTTCTAAATTGCATATTATATTATTTTTTCTAAATATGATTTTTTATATTTTTCTTGTCTTTTTTTGTTAATTATAATCAAATCATACGACTTTTCAATTGTTTTTATTATTATCTTTATTATAGTTTCATTTTAAACACAAAAATATGCAGATATATCTCGTTTCTGACCAATTCTTTTTATTTTTAAAATTGGATTTACCATTATCTTTATTATAATTTTGTTTTAAACATAGATTATAGGGTTTAGTTTATAATTTATTTTCTTGATCAACGAAATCAACCTCATATTTAATCAAATTAGACTAAAAACGAAAATTGTCAACTTTCAGTTAACCTTCATTAGCTCTTAATCTCTCTCCTTTCTATGTTTAGTCAACGATTATGAACTTTGTTCAATGGTAGGTGGGATGAAAATAACCACTATCATGATTTCTGAGCTATTGAAACTTATGTCCCTACAAACACATCTTTTAATCATTTTGTTGATTTAATTCAATCTAGGCTGAAAATAAAGGCTATCTAATATACAATGATACTTATTATTCACAATGTTACAACCATTCAAAATACATTAGAGATAAGCACAAAAAGAATAAGGAAGAGCATAACACAAAGATCGGTGACCCAATTTGATGCAAAATCTTCTAACTGTGGGGGTAGTGTACCCAAGAAAGATAACTTCACTAATATAATGTTAAATGACTACAACATTGTACTTATCTGTAAGTAAATAACCAATTACATTGACACATGTAGAGCTCAAACTTCTTGTATGATCACTTAGGCTCCCACTAAATGTAAGACTCTTCAATTGAAATTTATGCTCATCCTAAATACGTGGATATCAGTGAATGATCAGTTAGGTCCTAAGTGCATGACTCCCTCTCAAAGAACCTTAAGATCCTCTAAGTGCGAGACTCAATCTCACTAAGATATATCTTTCCTCCTTCATGAACATTACTTCACTTGATGAACTTAGACTCTCTAAGTTTGAGAATATGAATTCAGATTGTTGTAGAACAATCCATCAAGAGCTTGAGAGAGACTCAAGTCCTATAGAAACACAACCTTATCAAGAGCAAGATTGGCACACTTTGAGATTTCTTCAGGACAACCACAAGAACACGACACAGAGAATCTTTTAAACGACCAACTCGAAACTAAATGCCATAACTCTTTAAATATGCATAGCGAAAAAGGCAATGAGACAACTCTAAAATAGATTTGACAACACTCAGAAAAGAAAACAAAATCAGAAGAATTAACAACCAGTATTTTTTCGATAAGAAAAAAAAAATTATTCTGCAGAAACAGCAATTTAACTAACAACAATTTGTCTGGACCAACAATGGCAGAGAAATACTCAAGGACAATTCAAGAGATAGAATGATGAGGAAAACAACAATAAAATGCTTAAACAAATCAAGCCAACACCAAATCAAGTCTCTAACATAAGCCTTTTTTTTTTTTTTTTTTTTTTTTAATTTCTAACTATAATATTTCTTGTTTAACCACGTACTGTGTTGACTACAATAATTTGGATGGTTTTAATTGAAGTATATTTAAGCTTAACAAGAACTGTAACATCTCATTTGCATGCTTGGGGAGTATTTTGGACTTTAGTAATTTCAAATTTATTATTTTTTTAATTTTTTTTTTACCATTTTTACAAAAGAAAGTTCTTTTTCTATTTTTCGAAATGAAATGTTAAAATCTGCAATCCCTCTTATCAGCCTAAAAAAATATGATAAATCTCTAAGGTCTCATTTAGTAACTATTTTATTTTATTTATTTATTTAAACTTTTAAAAATTAAATCTATAAATATTATTTGCACTTCTAAAATTTCAATTTTTATGTACGTTTTTCAATGATTTAAAGAAGTGAAATTTTGTATCAAAGGTAAGCTTAAAATCATGCTTGAAAATCGACGTTATTTTAAATTTGGTGGTGTGATAAGTTGTATATAAATTTTTGTAGTTCTAATTGATGTGACATCATATTTGTAAAAAAAAAAATGTGGATGAGGTTGAGCCCTTGTTTTGATTTAACTATTTTCTCAAACATGCAATGGATAGAGGATAAGATTTCTAAGAATCTCTAAATGTGTCTCTCATAAAAGGCAAAGACAATGTCCTACAAACATTCTGAATCCCACCATGATCTATGGAACTCAAACCTTTTACCATGTGAATCCCACGTGTGCAACCTTGTGTTTCATTGGATTTTCTTTGAAATTATTTCATCAATTATTTTCAGTTCCCAAAAGGAAAATTACAAATATGAAGGAACATAATAATCCATTTACATAATCGCAATATATTTTATTAAAATTTGTCAACGTTTTCATCATTTGATATATCTAATCTCGAGAGTGATAATCTTTGAATTATCGATATCGACAAAAATATTGGAATCTCAAAATTATAGAGTTGTCAATAGAAATATCGTTAAAATATTGATGCTAATATATATTTTTGAAAAAAATATATCAATAAAATATTTATAAAAATTATATTAATATATAAATATTTTATGATATTAAATGATTTAAAATGATCATAAAAAAAAAGCAGCTCAAATCGACCCCAAAGTCACCAAGTTTGAAAACCTCATTTACTTGCGTCACTTCGAGATCAAAATCATTCATAAACTAAGAAAAAATGATTTAATGTGAAGCTCTCTTAAAAAACTAGCTAGATTGTCCTCTAATAATCACAAGTTTACAAATGCAAAATATTTTGTAATTTCTGATCTTTTATATATCAACAACATTAAAAAATAATTGTCAGTTAGTGACGGACTCATTGAATAATTTCTCATTAAACTACATGGCTTCTATAGTTATACTTTAAAAATGATGAAGAATTAAAATTCAATCCCTTGTGGCCTATGACATAAAATTTTAAGTCCCACTTAATAAGTGATAATAATAATTTGATTTTTAGTTTTTGAAAATGGAGCTTATAAACATTAGATTCTATGTCGTCTAATTCTATTAAGAAGTTCCTTTATTTTGCTTTTAAAGCTCAAACCAAGTTTTGAACTAAATGATAATTTTTAAAAAACTATTTTTGTTTCAACATTTGATTGAGAATCTAAATGTTTCTTTAATAAATGTGAAAATCACATGAGAAATGGCAATGGTGAGGAAACAAACGGTTGGGGATTGTGCCCTAAATCTCGTAGTTTGTAATGTATAAACGAAATTCATTTATTTAATAAATAAAGAGTTATTTTATTTGATATTTATAAGATCTTATTTAATATAACTTAAACATGTATGTGGTTGACATATAAGTTGTAAAAGAATTGTGCTAAAATATACCTTGAAGGTCAAAGTTAAAGGTACATTTTCATCTATACAAATTACAAGAAAACAGAAAGCTGTTAATTTTTTTTGTTGAAACAACAAAATCTATAAAAGTTGTTTTTAACTTACTTGTTTTATGACCTCTTTATAAACATATTTGTCTATATAAAACAGATATGGAAGAAAAAAAATATAGATAATATTAGAAATCTGTAAAAAGAAGAAAGCTTTGGAAGAAATAAAGAAGAAAGCTAAAACCTTGAAGAGTGAATGTAGGTGATTTCTCACCGAACTACTATAACTCTTGTATTCCTCTTCTTTTCCTTCTCATTCTCATTCTTGAAAAGTTACATGTTCAATTTCTCTTCGATATATTCTTTAATTTGCAAAATTTTTTCAAGCAAAGTCAGAGTGGTTAGAGAGAATTTTCAAACCCTTGTAGAGAATTCGTGTAAATGAAAATGAAGAAAAAAGGCTGAAATGAGATAGTGTTTTACTTATCTTTTCTTTAGTCAGCAACGTGGCAAAAGGAGAATCACACATGGTATTCATCATATATTTTGTTTTGGGCCAGATAAGAAATTAATTACTTACTGGCTTTTTTTTAGTCACAAAGAAGTCTTTTTAAGGCTCATTTTATTTCACAACAACTAGTATCAGAGCTAGTTTTTCAAGAAAGCTCCATAAAAAGCTTTAAAATTCCTCAAGAAACCTATCAAGAACATCAAAAAAATGAGAAATGGCAATAACTCAGTATGAGGTGGAGAAATTCACAGGAAATGAGGATTTTCAACTGTGGATGAAGATAATTCAAGTTTTTCTGATGTCACAGAAGGCATTAAGGGTTCTTGATGAACCTAAATCCTTGCCTAAAACTCTCATTGAATCGGAAAGATAGAATATAGAGCAAGTGGCTTATGGGGCACTGATTTTGAATATTTCAGATAGTATGCTAAGACAGGTCATCAATGAGAACACAACTTATGAGGTATGAGAGAAGAAAAAGCTTTATATGAAAAAAGATGTGCTTGACAAGCTATATGTGAGGGAGAAATTGTTTTATTTCAAATTGAGTTCTTCAAAGTGATTAGATACGAATCTTGATGAGTTCAAGAAACTCACCAATGAGTTTGCTTAAATCAGGGACAAGCTGGGAGAAGAGAATGAGGTTGCCATCTCAATAAACTCTCTACATGATAGCTATAAGGATGTGAAGGCAGCTTTGAAGTATGGAAGGGACTCGATTTCTATTGATAATGTAATCACAATCTTGAAAAGTAAAGAACTAGAGCTTAAAGATGAATCCAAGGGTAGTGTCACTAGAAGAAATTCGGGCTTTAATATCGGTTGGAAAAGATGAAATCAGAATAATGTTGGTTTTTAAAAAAAATGGATCTTTAATGTCAGTTTTAAACCGGCATTAAAGATGGGCTTTAATATCAGTTTAAAATCTACATTAAAGGTGTAATGTTTTTTTCTTTCTTATTTTGCTAAATAATATAACCCTAAATCACGGCTCCTTCTCTTCTTTACCTTTTGCGCCGACACTAAATTATATAACCCTAAATCGCCGTCGCTTCTTCTCTTCGTTATTAGCTTTCTTCCCTTGCCGTCCGTCGATCGTTCTTCATGCCATCCATTGATCGTTCTTCACGCACTCCATCGATCGTTCTTCACGCCGTCCGTCGATCGTTTACGTGATTTAGGTATTTTGATATTTTTCTTTAAAACTTCATGGATAGATATCATCTTTGTTAGTATAGTGACGACATTAGTAGTCAGCGGTGATAAATTCTTTTTCAACATTATTTAGGACTCTCACAGTAGCTTACAACAAAGTTTTCCTTCTATTGGACAAGGATTAAGCAAATTTGGACACTAATATCAAGGATTTGGGTTCTTTTGGATTCAGAATAGTTTCAAAACTCTTCGAATACTTTTCAGCAAGAATATGAGACTGTTTTGTTTAGACTTGATTCAAAGTGTCCGAATTGAGATTTAAAATTGCTTTGAGAGTCTTTCAAATAGTTTAGAAGTTCTTTTATACGCGTTGTGCAATTGGAATTCTACTTCTGGAGTCTATTTGTTGTGTGCTAGCATGTTTTGGGCTTCTACTGTAATTTATATTTTATTTATGGCTACATATTGATCATCGTGAATCATGTGTTTCAGTTAAATAATAGCATGTTGTGATGTCATGTAGTAGTGTAATAGCTTACTGTGAATGAGTTATTAAGTGATATGGTGCATATGACTTTGTTGACTTGTTGAGAATGTTTGGTTGTGCATATGATTATATTGAAGGCATGTTGTTACTTTATGTATTTTGACATGAGATATGGTTTAGGATTATATGGTAGAAATCATGCATTGGTGAGATTTTGTGAGAAGGGGGTTGAGAACCTTGTGAACTTGTAAAGAAAATGTCTCAATGTTGGAGGCATGTTGTTACTTTATGTGTTCTGGCATGAAATTTTTGTTCTTATGTGTATGCCTCTCAACTGTTTGTGTAAATGTCTCAATGAAAGCCAGCTATAGTTTCACTCCAATATGTCTCTCTACTCCTAGATTTTGCCCTTTTTATGTGTTTATGGCTTTGAAATTCTATTTGATTAATGGTTTTGTTGTATATGATACATTTGTTGAATTACTTGAAGTTCTAGTGCATAATTACTTGCTACCTTTTGTGATAACATCCTTAAGAAAGGTAGGAGTGAGAAGCTGAGTGATGAAGCAATTAAGAAGATACTTGAGAAGGTAATTTTTACTGTGATTTGGTGTATCTCATTTGGATGTGTTTTTACTATGCACTGGAAGTTTGCTGCTGTAGTTGGGAGAAATCTAGCAATTTGGATATGGGTAGTTGTTAGCCTAAACATACTGGAAAATAATAAGTGTTATCTTCTGGACTGTGGTGCTGAAATATTTGTTTGGGTTAGAAGAGTGACATAAGTAGAGGAGCGAAAAGAAACAATTCAAGTAGCTGAGGTAACCCTTTGTGCCAAAATTTCAAGTAATTAAAGTTATGGAACAGGATTTATCAAACAATACTTTATGTTCAGGAATTTATTGCCAGCCAGAATAGGCCAGAGGCAACTCGTGTGACTCGGGTTATACAAGGCTATGAAACACATTCTTTTAAGTCCAACTTAGAGTCCTGGCCAGTTGGATCAGTGACTACAGGTGTTGAGGAAGGAAGAAGAAAGTAGCTGGTAGTTACCACATCTAATTGATAAAATGAGTTTTTTATTCTGCTTGCTTTAATTATTATTCAAAATGGTATCTTTTTGTAAACAGCTCTATTGAAGCAACGAGGTCTCGATCGCAAGGGATTAACAAAAAGTGCACCAGTGAATGAGGAAGTTCCACCGTTGCTAGAGGGAGGCGGGAAAATGAAGGTTTAGATGATACCAATTTTGGTTGTTTGAAATGGTTAGATTAGTTTTGATTGTTTAATCGGGGTCCTGATGGTTTTCATTCTCTAGGTATGGCGAATCAATGGCAGTGCCAAAACTCCATTGCTTGCAGAGGATATTGGTAAATTTTATAGTGGAGACTGCTACATCATTCTTTACACCTACCACTCTGGTGAGAGGAAAGAAGATTATTTCTTGTGCTCTTGGTTTGGAAAGGATAGCATCGAGATTAGTTAGCATTTAGGGTTCATTTTGAGAAAATCTAACTATTGTAAGTTACATACTTAAACTTGGAATGTGGTGGTACACTTGCCAATTCAGTTGAATAACTAGTGCTGATTCTCTAAGAAAGGGAATAATGGAAGATGGTTCCTTGATCTAATGAAAATACTCTATTCCTGTAAAAGAATAATTTCTTGTAAACAAGTGTAGGGATGTTTTCTCATTCCTTACATTTTCATATCATGACATATTTAAGTGTATTTGTACATAAACATATGTGTTTATTGTTGTTAAAACCATTTTCTATTATTTCAAACCTCGGGAAGATCAAAAGATCGCTAACATATGTGTTTATTGTTGTTAAA
>NC_052354.1:39856908-39869199 GCF_009727055.1 Benincasa hispida | reverse complement strand
AAAATTGGCTTGTGAGATTTCACTTATGTTATTAACTTGCTTATGTTTAAATTTTTCCAATTTTTGTTGTGTATATGCGTTTTTGTTTTTCTTTATAAGAAACGGAGATGTCATTGAAAGAATGACGTAGAACAAAGAGAGATATCATTGACAGAAAACTCAAAGAAAGAAAAATCTGTAGCAATGGGGATGAGGAATCGTGAATTCCCCAAGCCTAAAAAAGGAGTAAAACAAGTTCTCCAACCTTAAATTATGATTCTATAAAAGAAAAAAATCTATTAAAAAAAAAGTCAATAAAATAGACAGAAAGAGAGTAGCCTGACAAAGATATTACACTTATTGTGCTTAGTAATAAATGAGAAGAACAAGCTCCTGACGTTACTTTATATATTTGATGCGGAGAAATAGGATGAAAATGTTGGATATTCTGTGCTACTTTTTGTTCATTTTCTTTATAATTTTTAAAATTGGAGCATAAGAGGTGAGGCTTTATTAGTTGTATTTTTTTTATGAATGATTTTGGTAATCTGCTGGTATGGTGTATCAGAATAACCGATGGACTATAAAACTGGAAAGTACATATAGGCATTTCCATCTTAAACTGAAACTGAAACTTTAATTTGATGTGATGAAAATTACAAGAGAGAGAGAAATAATGTTATAACATGTCATTGGGTCATGTTTCATGTTTATGCTAAAAGCCTTGTACTAATTTCAACCATTGCAAGTCTTATGGTAACGTCTCAACTTATGATTATCTAGGTTGCAACCTCACTGAACTCTACTGAGTGTTTTGTTCTACAATCCGACTCTTCTGTTTTCTCTTGGCATGGAAACCAAAGTACATTCAAGCAGCAATAGTTAGCTGGCAAAAGTTGCAGAGTTTCTAAGGGTAAGGTCTCAACATTTTATCCATTTTATATATATATTTGAATGGATACAATCTTTCGTTGCATTGTGTTATGCTTACGCCCTAAACCTTTATTGTTTGTGATCCTTTGAACAACAGTGGTCAGACAAAGATGCCCTATAACTAGGACACTGCAGAAGTTGGGTCTGTTCAAGAAGAATTATGAAGGGATCCATACTTACCAAGTGGAGAGGGACAGTAAACTCATAATGTTTGTAAAATCATAATCTTTGTATTACTTGTAATTTGTGTTTTTAAAGCCTGAATTATTGTACGCCTTTTAAATTATAATTCTATAGTAGAATTTGCGGATTAAATGTAATAGATTTACAATCCATACATGAATAATATGTCATAGCCATAGCGTTCGATGATGATGTGTCATGTTATACTTTTTTACTGAAAAAATGATTGGCAAGAGAACTTTAAAAAACGGACAATAATTGATAAAACAAACATATTCGGGCTTCAATGTCGGTTAAGAATTAAAAAAAAAATAGGCTTTAATGTCGGTTGCAACCAACAGGCTTTAATCACTAAAGACCTTTAATGTCGGTTGTAACCGACATTGAAGGCTGTGTTATTGGTGTTATTGAAGCCCTTTAATGTCGGTTTAAAACCGACATTAAAGGCAATCAACATTAAAGGGCTTTAATAACACTATCTTTAATGTCGATTTAAAACCGACATTAAAGCCCGAATTTCCTGTAGTGTGTGATGCCGAATCACTATTTACAAAAAGGAAATCTTTCTCAAGAAAGGGAAAATTTAACTTAGGGGAATCGAGCACAAAGAGATAAATCAGTGTTGTAGTGTTTATTTTGCCACAAAGAAGGACATTCAAGAGAGATTGTCCTGAGAGAAAGAAGAAACCACACAGAAAAGACTTCAAAAAGCCAAAAGAATATGGAAGAGAAGATGTCTCTATTGGAGAGGATGGTTTTGAATTCATAGAAGTTCTTGTGACCATTGAGGAAAAAGTAAATGGCCATGAATTTAAAGAAGACTAGGTGTTAGATTCGGGTTGTACTTATCACATGACATCATCAAAGGCATGGTTTATCTCCTATAAATCATTGGATGGTGGATCAGTATTAATAGGAGACAATCACGACTATAAAGTGATTGAAATAGGCTCGATGGTGCTTAAACTCCAAGACAATTGAGACATACTCCACAAAGAAGTAAGGCATGTTCCACAGCTTAGAAGGAATCTGATTTTTATGGGAATGCATGATGACCAAGGTTGTGTGTTTGTTGGGAAGAATGGAAGCCTAGAAATTTCAAAGGATGGAAAACCTATCTTTACTGGGATGAAGTCAAACCTTTGATAAAATTAAACACTGGAAATCTATTGTTGAGAATCAATCTAATAAGAGAGTTAAGTATATGAGGACAGACAATGGATTAGAATTCCTAGGCAATGACTTTAATAGTTTTTATGTTGAGAATGGAATAACTAGGCAAAAAACAGTCGTCTACACCCTACAACAGAATGGAGTAGCTGAAAGAATGAATAGAACTATTCTAGAGAGGGTTAAATGTATGATGTTAGAAGCTAAGGTGGTAGAATCCTTTTGGGTAGAGGCAACGACTACAACCTTTTTTTAGTATCAATAGGAGTCCATGTACATCTATTGATTTTAAAACACCTAAAGAAGTTTGGTCAAGCCACCCTCTAAACATATATTTTCTAAGCCTTTTGGCTGTGTGGGTTATATTCATGTCAAACAAGGGAAGTTTCAACCTAGGAATATGAAGTGTATGTTCATTAGCTATTCAAAAGGAACTAAAGAGTTCAATTTGTGGGATTTCATATCTAATCGAAGCATAATTAGTAGAGATGTTGTATTCAGAGAAGAAATACTCTATATGGATTCTAGAGATCATAAAACAGTTGGAAATGATGGTGAAACAACAGTTCAAACTCATTCTGAGGTGGAGCTATCTAATGCTCAATAGACCCCTTTGAATCCTACTCAAACTGATCACCTTGATCAGCTTGAGGAAGGAGAGACAGGGATAGACTCAGCAGCTTAAGAACCTCAGACTCAGGATCTAGCATACTATAATCTTAGTAGAGACAAAAGTAAAAGAGAAAAAAGACCATCACAAAGGTATAGAGAAGATGATTATGTTGCTTTTGCTAATCTTTGTCATGACCTAAATGATGATGAATCTAAAAACTATGAAGAAGTAGTTAGCAGCAAAGAAAGTAAATAGTGGGTGAAGGCAATAAATAGTGAAATGAGTTCCTTGTATACAAATAAGACATGGACCTTGGTTACTATACCTCCTAAATAGAAAGTGGTGTCTTGCAAATGGATCTTTAAGAAAAAGTTGGGGAAGGCAGATGAAAGTAGAGTGATACAACGCTTGACTAGTAGCTAGAGGGTATAGTCAAAGAGAAGGACTAGACTATGGTGAAGCATACTTCTATTAAAGTGCTTCTAGCTATTGTAGCTTGTAGAAACCTAAAGCTAGAATAGCTGGATGTGACCATAGTTTTCCTACATGGAAAGCTAGAAGAAACTATCTATATGTCTCAGCCTAAAGATTACAAGGAAAGGGGGTTAGAAGATCTAGTTTGTTTTTTTTTGAAGAAGTCCCTATATGGGCTTAAACAATCTCCAAGGTGTTGGTAGAAGCATTTTGATGAGTTTATATTGAGCCTACAGTTCAGAAGAAGCAACTATGATTATTGTGTCTACATAAAGGAGTATGAGAATAAGGAAGAAGTCTATCTTCTACTATATGTAGATGATGTGTTATTGGCAGGAAGTAATATGGGTAAATTAAATGAGCAAGGAGTTTGATATGAAAAACCTAAGGGCTACAACAAAAATCCTAGGGATGGAGATCTATAGAAATAGAAGTAAGAGAGAATTTACCAAACAGGTTGGCACTCTTTTAGCTCAACATTTTAAACTTTCAGTACAAGACTCTCCGTCTGCTAAAGATCAGAAGAAAGCAATGGAGAGAATTCCCTATTGTAGTGCCACAAGTGTTGGGTTTTATGCCCTAAAACTCGTAGAAAGTAAGTGTTATTAATTGACCATCATCAATAAAAAGTTATAGATGTTAATTCAATAAATGTTATTATGTTGTTTTCTATTTTGTCTTAATAACCCTAAATTCAATTAACTAACATCTAAGGTTGCCTTACGAGTCTTAAACTGAATGTGGAGACATATATGGATCAATGTTCAAGATACAACCTAAACGATCTATAGTATAAGGATAAGACTGGGTACCTTATCCTGAATACTATAGATACGACCCACTTTGTATTTGATACAAACACAATAATTTGACGCGTTCGTGTATGTGACATATGAGTGGGGGTATCCTATACAATGAGTTTGCATAAGATCGAATTGCGAAATAGTAACTACTAGATGTAACACCATTGACTAGTTAGATTTCTCCTTCACTAGGATAATCTAGGCAACATAGTCTTAATCTTGAGTATATTATGAACTTCTGTTCACAAGGGATTATCCTTTAATTTGTATGGGTGAGAGTGGCCAGTTCGCCACTATCAATAGCCTATTGGGGACAAGATCGAGTGGGACCTGGGAACATAATAAATACAAGATGGAATTCACTCCTTCCTGTCTTCAGAGTAAGTCGATGAGTGATCCTTTAAATGGTGTCTCCGGACTTGAACAAAGGACCCCACCCTCTCATTGGCTCGAGAGGGGTTTCTATTTATTGTTGGACCATAAACAGGTTGTTCATTAGAGGAGCACTAGTACTTAACGAGTTTAGTTGGAGTTACGAAAACTCGTGAAGGACTAACTTGCTGTTATTAGTCTATATCCGTGGATACAAAAATATCCTTGTTGGGGTTGATGCCCTAAAGTCTCGTGTCTTGTAGTTTGTAAATAGTATATATGAAACACCTGTGATTGTTAATATATGATATTTACTTCACATCTTTTGTTTTGCTCATTTACGTGTTTTATTTGCTTTACCACAAACCAATAAACATAATTTCCTATATCTGTATGTGACTCAAGAATGTAGTTGGTGACATACAAGTGGATCATGTCTTGAGTTGATAACCAAAATTACCTTATCCTGATAATGCTACGGACGCGGCCCGCTTTGTGGAATGGTCACAAGTGTTTTGACTTGCCACAGATTGATCTAGTCCTGATCATTCATGTTGGGGACATGCGAGCGGGTGCGTCCTATACAAAGAGTTTTGGATAAGACTTGACCACGAAGTGTTAATGTCTCGTTATATAACACCGTTTATGACAGAGACTTCATTTCACTAGAATGACCATAGGTAACATGACCTCAATCTTGAATGAGTTTGGAAACTCCTGCATTGAGGGTGACCCTTTGATTTGTATGGGTTGCGAGTGGCCAAATCACCGATCCAAACCTACCATTTTGGGGATACGTCTGATTTGGGAGCTAGGAGCTTAGCTACACAAGATGGAATTCACTCCTTCCCCGAGGCAGGGGTAAGTAGATATATGGCCTCCCTTAAGGGCTGATTCCTGGCTTGAACAATGTGGCGCCACACACCTTCTCTTGGCTCGAGAGGTGTTCATACATAGTTGGTTGTATTGTTCATTACAGGAATCAGTGGTACTTAAGGAGTGAGATGTAACTACAGGGGCAAAATGGTAAATTGGTCAAACTATACTTACGGGCAATTGTCAAGGGTCATTGTACTCATGATTGATTATATCCAATGGACACAGAAATATATCTATGGTGAGAAGAGTTCAGTTGGTCTTTAGTGGAATCACTGACAATTAACAGATGGTGAATCTGGTGGCTAAAGAGTTTAGTCAGCCATTCACGTACCATTGGAGCTTCGAGCCACAGGTCCATTAGGTCACCTGGGTAGTTTGGATAAAGTCGAGAACCAGTGTTTGGGTTAATTTGAAATGTTCAAATTGAAAAGAGGAAGTTCAATTATATATGATATAATTGGACTGGTTAATTATATATTATATAATGGCTAAATGTATGAGATACATTATTTTGGAGGAAATTAGATATAAATATGATTTATATCAAGTAGAGAAAAAATATATAGTAGATATATGATATCAAACTATAGGATATAAATATAATATGATTATATTTATTAAATAGATGAATTGATCGCCGATAGCCTATACAATAGATTCTTTTTCGTCTAAACGATCGTATAGTTCACGCGTTCCCTAAATGATCGTATACCACTTTCCTAAACGATCGTCCAGTTTTTCCTAAACGATCGTGTTGTTTTACTATACGAAAAGTGTCCCCTCTATACAATAACATCGTTCTTTTTGTGCGCGTTTGTCGTTTACACGATACTCTTTCCTCCGTTCTCTACCAAACTAACCAGAGCCCACACTTTGGGTTTTTGACGCCGAGGATACCTGGGTTTCCTTGGTGGTGGTGTTGTCCCTGAATCCTCGTTCGTGTACGTTCGGATCACAAAGTAACAGTCGAGAGACTCGCCGGGTGCTTGTAGATCGGTGGAGCTTTCCGCTGCTATAGGTTCACACAAAAGAAGGTCGTCTTCCTCTGGTATGAACCCCTTTATCTGTCTTTTATCGTACTCTGAGCATGTTGTTGATAAGTTTATTATGCATAACTGTTTGTATAGAATGTATATTGTTTATATTTCGTTCATTGTGAAATCGGAGCAATCTAATCCCGCTCATGGAACTCTCATATTGAGATCCTTCAATTGGTATCAGAGCCAAGTTTCTGATACTTCGATTTCATTTTTTGCAACGAAATAACGTATACATTCATAGTGGGTGCATTTCTACGCTGTTTTAATTGTTAATTCTGTTGTGAATGTGCCAGATTAATGGATGTTTTCGGGATGAATTGCCTCAATCTATTTAAATTCCTTTTACATTTGTGATTGTATGTAAAGGCCCCAGCGTTTTTTGGCATATATAATCATAATTGAGTCTGTATTCAAAGTGTTTGAAGTCTTGAGTCGTTCGTCGAAGTTCTGAGCAAAGGTTGCGGCTCTTCGAGGAAGGAGATGATCTAGGGTTGATCGCATCATGCAGCAAAAGTTCTATGCGATTGCTGTCCATCGCATCGTGAAGATGAAGGACTTTGCAATCGTGGTTAAACGCATCGGTTGAACGATGGGGTATGCGATCAAGCGTTGGTTGTATCGGGAAGACAATCGGGCACAAGATTGCTGAGTATCATTTAACGCATGCTCGCTAGACGATCGTTTAGGTCAGCAAGCTTCATCGCTCAGTAACTGACTAAATGATCGTTTAACATCACAAGGTAAATCATTTACCTATTTACATCAAAGCTACCACGTTGCCATGACACGAATCAGCGCTTCGCCAGCCTCTTTCGTCGTTCACGTGATCGTTTGCTAAAGTTCCCTATCGTTCTAGTGTGCGGATTTGAACGATCGGTCTACCTTACTAAAGATTGCTATTCACGATGGATGGAGACCTCACCCATTCAGCGGGTAATCAAGAAACCCGGTTCGCCTTTGAATGGAGTTTTCACCGTAACATTCGAACCGAAGGAAGAAATCCTTTGTCTAAGAGGAGAGGTACGTTATGCTAGTACACGACCGGTTGCATCGAGATGATAAAATATTAAATAGATAGGATTTTTCTTCTTTTCATTCTTTCTGGTAAAAATTGGCTCATCACCGGGTCCATTAATCTTTATTGATTTTATACATGATGTATGTGCTATATGTGCATTATGGTATGAACCATATTAGTAAAATCCTACCTTAGGTTATGCATTTGATCATGGCATTAATCTCTTATTGTTTAATTGTTATAATTTGAGAAGCATCTGATTTTATTTTATAAGAGGGCATGCCCATGCCATCATTCCAAATTATTAACATATATATATGCAGTGCATAAAAAAGCATTGACATGCATCATCTTATATTTATTATAAGTTATAGTATAAGGTGGTGTTTGTCGAATTGAGTAGCAGTGTTTGCTATTGGTTTATTACACGTTATATAAAAGTTATATAGTAATGGATTCGACATTGCAATGAAGGCACTGACACATAGTGTACTTTTAGCTATTGTGTATAAACGCGCTCGTTATGCACACATATATTTTTTTTAGTTTTTTCTTTTTATGAGCGGCTTATATTATGTACATGTAAATTAAAATTAAAAGAAATAAGAAAGACATGCATCCTCACTTAGGTTTAATTCATGTTTTAAAATGTTTAAAACTTGGAACACATAGACCTAAGATCACGGTTCTAATATGATTAGCAACCCTAAGGTTTTAATCTTTTAATCAGTTTAATAGGATTAAATTGGCTAATAAAAGGTCAAAGTGTAGCAAATATATGTATAAGGGACCTTTTGTCTAAGGTGGGTTCTGTCTAGGTTGGGGTATTTAAGTTGATGGAAATGTAACACCTCTACCTGAGAACTTACCTGAAAAGATGAATTAGATAGATTTGATGCATACATACAAGTTAAGGATAGTCCATTAAAGTGTTTAAATGTGACTACTTGAACGTGTTTACATTTCATAAACAAACGTTGTTTATGAGCAAACTTTAAAAAGACCACTTAGACTAAAATCAGTAGTTAGATTGTCTAGGTTAATGAATCCCTAGGTAGAACATTCAGTGGGAGGTACTTGAGGCATAAGATGCTTCACTTAAACCTTTCACTTTTCTTCTTATGTCCACATCGTGAGATCTATCCTTCGGTCTCCCTCGTTAGGTTGAATAAAGTTACTGTGCATCGCCTCAAGGCACCCTGGAAGTGTCCCCCTAAAGAATGGCAGTTTTGCGTGTTTCTTTATTTGATCTCCTGTAAAAGGATAAGGTAACTTAGTCTCTTGTCCTAATCCGTCTTTTTTCTACGGTAAGCGCATTAGAGCGGGACTCTGGCACCGAAAACGAGGGGTTACACTTATACAGAATAGTTAAATGTTAACAATTATGGACCGAAAAATGGTAGTTGTTAGGTTCAGTTCCAAGAGTTGGTTCTGAATAATGGTCGAGAATGTCTCATCCCAGTGTAGGGGCAATTGATCACCCCATCGGTGCCATTTGTCCTGACTCACTAGGGCATCATTGCAAATTAGAATTCTATTACTTAGGGCACTTGAAACTGTTTTGCTAAACAAATTGATTTAAAAGTGGTTTAGCAAAATCTAATCAAGATTTTTCGTATTTTCAGCAACTTTTTCAAATGGCTACAGCCACCTTATATTTGTTAAGCGCTGAAAAATTGATTGGCGAAAATTTTTCAACATGGAAACATATGATCACGACGATCCTAATCATTGAGAATCTCATGTTCGCTCTCACGGAGGCTTGTCCTCCTATTCCAGCTCCAAATGCCACTCGAAATGATCGGGACACATACGAGTGATGGACAAGAGTGAATGAGAAGGCCCGAGCTTATATCTTGGCAAGTCTTTCTGACATCTTGGCCAAGAAGCATGAGTCTATGGTCTTAGCTCATGAGATCATGAAGTCCTTACGGGGGATGTTTGGACAACCGTCTAAACAACTTATGCATAAGGCTCTTAAATATATATTCAACTCCAAAAGGCAAGAAGGCACCTCTGTTCGTGAACATGTACTAAACATGATGGTCCATTTCAATATGGTGGAGTTGAATGGGTCTACCATCGATGAGGGTAGCCAGGTTAGCATAATCCTGCATTCTTTTCCGAAGAGCTTCCTGCACTTTGTTAGCAATGTGATTCTTAACAAAGTGAAATATAACCTTAGAACTCTCCTCAACGAGTTGCAGACATACCAATCTTTACTGAAAAGTAAAGAGAGGCAGAAGGGTGAGGCAAATATTGCTTCATGCTCAAGGACGTTCCATAGAGGTTCGACCTCAGGAACGAAGTCTGCACCTTCTACTTCTAACTCTGTAAAGAGGAAGAAGAAGAAGGGAGGTAAGGGAAAAAGGAAGGCATGCCCACCATCTGTCGCCCCGAGGAGGCATCCACCAGTTGCTAAGGGAAAGTGTTTCCATTGCAACCAAGATGAACATTGGAAGAGGAACTGTCCTCGGTATCAGAAGGAGAAGAAAGCAGCCAAGGCTAAGACCAAGGTGGATAAAGGTAAATATGATTTACTTGTACTCGAAACTTGTTTAGTGGAGAATGATAAATTTGCCTGGATAATTGATTCAAGCGCCATTAACCATGTTTGTTCTTCTTTTCAGGGGATCAGATCCTGGCAACAGCTGGAGGCTGGTGAGATGACGATGCGAGTAGGCACCGGGCATGTCGTCTTAGCAATGGAAGTGGGAGGGATCTAGTTGACTTTACATAATAGGTTTCTAAATTTAAATGATGTATATATTATTCCTGAACTAAAAACAAACCTTATTTCTGTAAAGTTCTTATTACAATGTAAATACACTATTTCTTTCAATTTGAGTAAATCTTTATTCATAAAGATGGAGTCTTTGTTTGAACAACAATTATGGAATCAAATTTATATGTACTAAGGTCATTAGCCATTAGTTCCCTTCATAATACTGAAATATTCAGAACTGCCATAACTCAATCAAAACGTCAACAAATTTCTCCAAAAGAAAATGCCCAACTTTGGCATCTACATTTAG
The DNA here is from genome assembly GCF_009727055.1 of Benincasa hispida. NCBI lineage: Eukaryota > Viridiplantae > Streptophyta > Magnoliopsida > Cucurbitales > Cucurbitaceae > Benincasa > Benincasa hispida. The sequence goes on along the minus strand of NC_052354.1, from coordinate 39,858,700 downwards.
GACACATCAATCTCAATAGGAATGAGAGATTGGTGAAGAATGGACTTCTAAGTTAGTTAGAATACAATTCTTTACCTGTGTGTGAATCTTGCCTTGAGGGTAAGATGACTAAACGACCTTTTACTGGAAAAGGTTTTAGAGCCAAAGAGCCTCTAGAGTTAGTACATTCTGAGCCTCTAGAGTTAGTACATTCTAACCTTTGTGGTTTCATGAATGTGCGAGCCTGGGGTGGCTATGAGTATTTTATCAGTTTTACTGATGATTACTCCAGGTATGGGTATGTTTATCTTTTGTAACGGAAGTCTGAATCCTTTGAAAAGTTTAAAGAGTTCAAGGCTGAAGTTGAAACGCATTGGATAGACGGATTACAGATCGAGGTGGAGAGTTTTTGGACTCCGCATTCAAGGACTATTTGATAGAACATGGAATCGTTTCCCAACTCTCAACGCCAGGTATACTGATAACTTGTAGAAATACAAGTTATTTATGCCACATTATCTAGATATTGTGGCCAAAATTTAGTGAATATGCGCCGATTGTATGAAAATTAGCTTTGAATTACAATAATTAAAAATGATTGCAATTACACCCACTAACACCAAGTCACCGCTTGCACTCAAGGCTCACAAAAAGTTGATCAATGCATCTCTGTCACATTGCGCCTGTCGATCAACAATGAAGAGACGATTACCGCAATGACGGCGCTATGTGACAGTCGATCCAGAGCTGCCTTTCAACCCCATGCGGTAATAAAAAAAACACCGCATGCGAACTCACGATCGAAAGGTGTAGCTGAGCAATGCAAAAGCGGAGGATTGAGACACGTGTACATCTAACGGTTGTGCAGAATTGACGGTCTGATTGCATAATAGAAGGAATAATATCCCTCCATCTTCGGAATTACCATAACAATCAGTGGGGACCACGAGGCTGGAGTCATAGACCTGCACCTATAAATACCCCATAGATTTCAGAGAAAACTTATGCTACTTGATACGGGGCTAATTGCTGCAAAAGTGTTGAAAGAAGAGGCTCAGTTGAGCGCTCAAGTGAAGAAATCCGGGAAGAAGATGAGACAAGGCCGAAAGGTGAGTGTCAGATCTAATATGCCAAATACCCGATCTGAAGCTCTGTGCACAGAAACCTGCTACCGATGGAGCAAGCCTGAGAGGGAACCTCTTCCTACCATAAAATCCCTCATATCCGGCAAGCAGATCTCCATCGAATCGGTGCCAAGACATTGGCACTTGTTTGTATCTATTTTGTCTCTTTCATCGTTGTATTTCACTTTCTCTTTATCTCTTCATTCACACACCATGTATCAAACGCTTAATAGACATATTAAATGTTTCGATAGCTTTCATATACCATTCTCTATCTATTTCCGTTCCTCCATTAATCACTTTCTCCATGATTTCTTCTTAATCCCCTGATAGTTAATATAAATCAAACAAGTACTTAATCTGTGATTAAAGGTAGAAAATGCGTTTAGCTAAGGCATGCTAGACGACATCTTCACCTGTGAGAGCAGAAGTGAAGATGCCATTCTAATCTATCGAGAGAAGGTTAGAAGAATGCGTTAACTAAAGCGAGTAGTACTTCGAGACATGGAAGCAACCTTGCGTTCATTACATTATTCTCTGTTTCACCACAGACATGTGGGAGCATGGCCGATCACTGAAGGGTGTACGCCAAGAGAAGAGCGGAATAGTATTTCTAGCTTCAACGAAATTGGGAACTTACGCTGTTTATATTATTTATCTTTTTCTTTCTATTCTATTCATAAGACTTG
>NC_052354.1:39852636-39855977 GCF_009727055.1 Benincasa hispida | reverse complement strand
TGACCATAATATCTCTATGAGGGAATATGCGATGCCTGATTTTTATAATTTCTCACCAGGAATTTCAAGACCCATGGTTGAGGGGAATGCAAGCTTTGAAATAAAAACTATTATGCTACAAATGATTCAGAATGTGGGACAATTTGGGGGTTTACAGGGAGAAGACCCACACGCTCATTTGACAAATTTTGTAGACATGTGCAGCGCATTCTCCATACCTGATATGACTCAAGAAAGACTTAGGTTATATCTTTTCCCGTACACAATGTGCGATGAAGCAAAGAGGTGGGCTCAGTCACTCGAGCCGAATGAGATTAAAGCATGGGAACAGTTGGTTGATAGGTTCATGAACAGATTCTTCCCTTCAGCCGTCAACGCAAGGAGACAGAGGGATGTACTGAATTTCAAACAAAAGGGTTACGAAACCTTGAGCACCGCCTGGGTGCGATTTCGGCAGTTAGTGAAGAGCTGTCCACATATCGGGATTCCTGATAGTATTTTGATGGAAACCTTTTACAATGGCTTAGACCAATCAACGTAAGCAGTTGTCGATGCCTCCGCAGAAGAAGGATTAATGAATAAATCATATACGGAAGCAAAGAACATATTGGACCGCATCTCGCGACATTCTGACAAATGGGTTGATAACGGGCTTGAGGTAAGAGGTCGAGAGCAAGAAAGAGTAGAAAGGGTCCATGTGTCAATGGACACAATGAGCGCATTAGTCGAGCAAATGACAACAATGACCTCACTTCTCCAGGCGGTGGCTAATCAGCAGAGAACTCTCTCTCAAGGAACAACGTAAGTTAATGTAGTGACTCATGTGACCGCAATGGATTGCACTCAATGGGGTGAGGTACATCCAGTAGACGTTTGCCCATGGAATCAACAATCTGTATATGCTATTTACGATGAATCATTGGGCAACATCCACAACCCTGGTTGTTGGGGTCACCCAATTTTTGGTTTGGATGAGAATCTCAATCAGGAAAGTCATAGTTTCTATCAATTCAGTTATCAAGGGGATCGAGGTAGCCTTCCGGTCTTCACCAATTCGAACTGCAGGCCAAGAAATTCTCAAGGTACGCCACCTTGTGACCAACTGTTCGCATATGATACCTCTTGCAGTACCTCGTCTCTTGAGACATCGTTAAAACATTATATTGAAAAGAACGAGGCAATGAGACAATCGCAAGCTGACTCTCTTAAAGAATTAGAAGATCAGATAGATCAGCTTACGAGGGAATTAAAGAAGAAAGCGCCCTGTACGTGGCACGAAAAATCAGGAGTATCGGAGCCAAGAGGTAAAGAACAATGTCATGCAGTGACATTGAGGAGTGGCAGAACGATAGCTTCTATTGTGCCAAAAGTACCAGATGCGGCAACAACACCGGCAGATTTGACTATTGATGATGACTAGTTACCTAATAACGAAAGAAATACCAGTTCAGAAGTAAGTTCATCTACAAAAGATGAAGCTCCTCAAGACATGAATTCTCAATCAACGCAACCTTCAGCTAATGAAGCACATCGAGCACAGGACCTCATTAAACAACCAAGTGAACAAGAAATACGGTGGAATCCTCCACCTTTCCCATCCAGGCTGAAAAAGAAAGACGATAGCAAGCAATTTTAGAGGTTTGTGGACGTTCTCCGAAAACTACACATTAATATTTCATTGATAGAAGCATTAGAGCAGATGCCGAGTTATGTAAAATTTCTCAAGGATATTCTCGCCAACAAGAGAAAGATTGAGGAAAATGAAACTGTTGCGCTAACATATGAGTGCAGCACTCTGTTTCAAAACAATCTCCCTACTAAAATGAATGACCCTGGGACTTTTACATTGCCCTGCACTATAGGAGGGAAGATGGTCGAGAACACATTGTGCGATTTAGAGGAAAGCATAAATTTGATGCCCTTGTCAATTTTTAAGAAGCTGGATATCGGCGAAGCAAGACCAACCACGATCATATTACAGCTGGCCGATAGATCGATAAAGCTCCCTGAGGGCAAGATAGAAGATGTTTTCATGCAACTGGACAAGTTTATCTTCCCAGCAGATTTTTTCATATTGGATTATGAAGCCGATAGAGAAATTCCTATCATCTTGGGTCACCCATTTCTCGCCACAGGGCGAGCGTTGATTAATGTGCAGAAAGGAGAATTAATCATCAGGATCGACGATCAGGAAGTAAAATTCAATGTACTCAATGCGTTGAAGTACCCTAGTGATATAGAGAACTGTTAATATATCGAGGAACTGTGGGGAGAACAGTGGTACGAACCCCTGAAGGAACTGGAGGAGGAAGATTTTGAAATTAGCGCAATGTTGGAGGAGGACTGCGCCGTAATTCATGTTGAATCGAATTTTGAACCACTCAAGTTATCTGAATGAACATCGTAGCGCATTAAGCCATCTTTAGAAGAACCACCTGTGCTAGAGTTAAAGTCGTTGCTCGTGCACCTAAAGTATGTTTACCATGGAGTAACGACACGTTACCGGTTATTATTTCTTCATCGTTGAGTAAGGAGAAAGAAGATGCACTCATACAGATCCTAAGAAATAATGAAAAGGCCTTAGGATGGACGTTGGAAGACATTCGAGGAATTAGTCCCTCGTACTGTATGCACAAGATTCGTCTAGAAGAAGGAAAGACTGGATCAGTAGAAAGGCAACGTCGTTTGAACCCTACCATAAGAGAGGTCGTGAAGAAGGAAATAGTAAAGTGGCTAGACGGAGGTGTCATCTACCCGATATCTGATAACAGCTAAGTGAGTCCAATGCAGTGTGTTCCAAAGAAAGGAGGGATGACAGTCATCACTAATGACAAGAATGAATTGATTCCCACAAAGACGACTTCGGGGTGGAGAATTTGTATGGATTATCGCAAGCTGAATTTGGCCACTAAAAAGGACCACTTTCCACTCCCGTTTATTGATCAGATGTTAGACAGACTTGCGGGGAATGAATATTTCTGCTTTCTTGATGGCTATTTAGGGTAGAACCAAATAGCAATTGCGCTGGAGGACCAAAACAAGACAACCTTCACGTGCCCATTTACTACGTTCGCATTCCGACGCATGCCATTTGGACTCTGTAATGCACCAGGCACTTTTCAACGATGCATGATGGCGATATTCTCAGATTACTTGGAGGAGTTAGTCGAGGTATTTATGGATGATTTTTCAGTTTTCGGCAATACTTATGACTCTTGTGGGACATGCTGGGTTTTATAGAAGATTTATTCGCAACTTCTCCCAGATTGCAAGGCCCCTAAGTGCACTCCTCGAAGCTAACCGAGAATATAATTTTGATGATGCGTGCACCAAAGCATTCA
>NC_052354.1:39851362-39852626 GCF_009727055.1 Benincasa hispida | reverse complement strand
TTTTCAACGATGCATGATGGCGATATTCTCAGATTATTTGGAGGAGTCAGTCGAGGTATTCATGGATGATTTCTCAATCTTCGGCAATAATTATGACTCATGTTTTTCTAACCTTGAAAAAGTCTTGAAGAGATGTGTGGCAAAAAATCTTATCTTGAACTGGGAAAAATGCCACTTTATGGTGAAAGAAGGAATAGTTCTGGTTCACAAAATCTCCAAGGTAGGATTGGAAGTTGATCAGGCAAAGATCGACGCAATTTCCAAATTACCCCACCGGTGAACGTAAAAACACTTAGGAGCTTTCTGGGACATGCTGGGTTTTATAGAAGATTTATTCGTAACCTCTCCCAGATCGCAAGACCCCTAAGTGCACTCCTCGAAGCTAACCGCGAGTATAATTTTGATGACGCCTGCACCAAAGCATTTAACACCTTGAAAGATGTGCTTATCTCCACACCTATTTTGATTGCGCCAGATTGGATGCAACCATTTGCGTTGATGTGCGATGCTAGCGGATATGTTGTGGCTGCAGTTTTGAGTCAGCGCAAGGATAAGGTATTGCATCCTATTTATTATGCAAGCAAAACACTGAACAATGCCCAGGAGAACTATACGACCACAGAAAAGGAAATGCTCGCAGTGGTATTTGCACTAGAGATGTTTCGACAGTACTTAATCAGAACAAACGTGGTGGTGTATACGGATCACTCTGCGATTAAGTATTTAATAATGAAGAAGGATGCAAAACCGAGGCTTATCTGGTGGGTGTTGCTCCTGCAAGAGTTTGGCCTAGAGATTAAAGATCGGAAGGGCACCGAGAACAAGTCGCAGATCATTTGTCAAGATTGGAAAATTGCGAGGTTCAAGGGACAGAAAAGATATTTTGGAGAGATTCCCCGATGAGTTGCTGATGGCAGTAGACATTAACGTTCCATGGTATGCGGACATAGTAAACTTCATAGTTTATGATCAAATACCGGATGACTATACTTACCAGCAGAAGAAGAAGCTAAGTCATAATGCTAAATTTTATTTCTGGGACGATCCATTCCTATATCGACAAGGACCTGATCATATATTACGTTGATGTGTTCCTGAGCATGAAGCCAAGCACATTTTAGAGCTCTGTCATGAGTCCCCATATAGAGGACATTTTGGGGGGCAAAGGACAACAACAAAGGTCATACAGTACGGTTACTTTTGGCCAACACTGTTTAAGGATGCCCATGCCCATGTTGTGCAATGCGACAAGTGTCAAAGGACG
>NC_052354.1:39799003-39850729 GCF_009727055.1 Benincasa hispida | reverse complement strand
TCCCAAGAAAGTTGAAGTCTCACTGGTCTGGGCCATTCCGAATCAAGACAATCTTTCCTCACGGCGCAGTGGAACTAACAACTTTAGACGGGAACAGTGCATTCAAAGTCAATGGTAAGTGGATTAAGCGCTAATATGGAGGCGACTTCGATCGACGCATGGACACCATTGACTTGGGCAAGCAGGATTAAACCGCTTACAGGGGGAGTGATTGCGGTAATTCTAAGAACTTGTTTCAATCAGCTTCCTTTTTTATGTTTACTTGCTTTCTTTACAGCTTTCTTTCACTATTTTTTAAATTCCATTAATTACTTTCTAGTAGGATTAGTCTTTAATGCTTTTGTATTTCCTTCCAATTTAATTTCGCATGTATTTCTATCATATATTTCCATACCTTAACATTGGTAACATCGGTTGTATAATTTTTGTGAATGATTGGATGAATCACCGCAAAGTCTTTTCGACTTGTGTTTTTGATGAAGTAAGAAGAAAGGAAAGTAAACTAGTATGTAATGAGAAGATGGGTGTAGCAAGTGGTACCAAGAAACATTGTTCATCCAGTACACCCAAATGCATTGCGGTGAGGGGTGTGTTGCGCGCGTATATGTCCTTTGCCCGTCCTTAGTTAAATACACTATGTCGAGGTACCCTCCAGAAATGTGTTTATTTAATGGGTGTGTTGCGGGGATGTATGTGTGTTGCCCATCCTTGGCAAAAATGTATATGTGTTTATTGGAAGCAGGGTGCGAATCTTAATCGTGCATCCTTCTCAATCAAATTTGAAAGAAAAGCTCAAATTCTTTGACTCTTGTACAGGCAACAAAAAATTTTGTATTGCGTTTATTTATACTTATTTGTACACTTTGTTAATATTCAATACAATTAGAGTACATGATTCACTCTACCTTTTGCCTGTGCCTCTTTTTCTTTATCTTCCTTTGTTAATTTTTGTGATGTCTTAATCTTTTATTTTTACAATCTTCATTGTGTTGATATGATGTATTATATATTTATACTTAGAAACATTTCCCATACTTAGTAAATTATGACTAACACTTAGTTAATTCTTAGTTTAGCAGCACTTTACCTTTTATCTTTCAAAGTTCTGCTCAAACCTTCTTTTTGAAATTTTCTTCTAAGTGTTTGTCTAATCTATCCAAACAACACAATGAGGACCTTGCGCATCTTTAAATTTGGGGGTGGGGAAAGGTCTGAGCAAGCGATAATATCAAGAATATGCAGTATTTTAAGAAATGCGTCCATTTTTCCCAATTTTTTTTTTTTTTTTTTTTTTTTTTTTTTTTTTTTTTTATGTAAACTCCCAATGTTCAGCGCAAGGGAAAACCTCAAAACTGTCCCAACCTGATAAGAGTTTAAGTGTGAAAGGAGTCTGCTCGTTAGCTGGATGTTCGTATGACACCCGTAGGAGCAAGCCAAAACGAAGGTGGGTTTCCAAGAACAACGCAGTATGGAAAGAAAAATAAAAGAATGCAAGAGACAACTCCTCTGAATGTCATGAGTTAAAGTTGAAATTGACACATAATCGTAGTTGGATGTTTGTATGGCACCCATGGGGATAAGCCAAAACAAAGAGTGTAACCATGACCAACAATCTCTAAGTAAATAAACGACGCAAAGTTTTGCTCACCGCATATAGGTACATCAAGTTGTTTTGACAAAGAAGAGATAAACATTCTATTTCGAAAACTAGAAAAGCATCTTTGAGCAGAATTTTGTCATATAGAAGAATAAAGTAGGGCTTGCTAAGAATTAGCAAGGTTAGAAGGAAATTCCAATGTCAAGTAATATGCCTAAGTGTAACATTCGGAACAACCAATCATCGCAAAAATATAGGATAGGAATTGAGCATAATTGCCTTAGTAAAAGATATGTTTGAGGACAAGCATATATCTAAATTTAGGGGTGTGATAAATTGTAGAAATACAAGTTATTTATGCCACCTTATCTAGATATTGCGGCCAAAAGTTAGTGAATATGCGCCGATTGTATGAAAATTAGCTTAGAATTACAATGATTATAAATGATCGCGATTACACCCACTAACACCATAAAGATGGAAGATAAGCCGAATTTTACTTTGTTTTGTAAGAAACCAAGTCATCGCGTGTGCTCAAGGCTCATGAAAAGCTGATCAATGCATCTCTGTCACATTGCGCCCATCCATTAACAATGAAGAGACGATTACCGCAATGATGACGCAATGCGACAGTCGATGCAGAGCTGCCTTTCAACCGCAGGTGGTAATAAAAACAACACCGCATGCGAACTCACGATAGAAAGATGCAGCTGAGCAATGCAAAAACGGAGGATTGAGACACGTGTACAACTAACGGTTGTACAGAATTGACGGTCTGATTGCATAAAAGAAGGAATAATATCCCTCCATCTTCAGAATTACCATAACAATCAGTGGGGACCACAAGGCCAGAGTCAAAGACCTGCACCTATAAATACGCCATAGATTTCAGAGAAAACTTATGCTACTTGATACGGGGCTAATTGCTACTAAAGTGTTGAGAGAAAAGGCTGAGCTGAGCGCTCAAATGAAGAAATCCGGGAAGAAGACAAGACAAGGCCGAGAGGTGAGTCTCAGTTCTGTCTCTTATACACATCTAGATGTGTATAAGAGACAGGTTTTGTCTCTTTCATCGTTGTATTTCACTTTCTCTTTATCTCTTCATTCACACACCATGTATTAAACGCTTAATAGACATTAAATATTTCGATAGCTTTCATATACCATTCTTTGTCTATTTCCGTTCCTCCATTAATCACTTTCTCCATGATGTCTTCTTAATCCCCTGATAGTTAATATGAATCAAACAAGTACTTAATCAGGGTTAAAGGTATAAAATGTTTTTAGCTAAGACATGCTAAACGACATCTTCACCTGTGAGAGCAGAAGTGAAAATGCCATTCTGATCTATCGAGAGAAGGTTAGAAGAATGTGTTAACTAAAGAAAGTAGTACTTCCAGACATGGAAGCAACCTTGTATTCATTACGTTATTCTCTGTTTCACTACAGACATGTGGGAGCGTGGCCGATCATTGAAAGGTGTACGCCAAGAGAAGAGCAGAATAGTATTTCTAGCTTCAACGCAATTGAGAACTTAGAGCAGAATAGTATTTCTAGCTTCAACGCAATTGAGAACTTAAGCTGTTTATATTATTTATCTTTTTCTTTCTATTCTGTTCATAAGACTTGCCGCCGCATTCCACGTTCTTTGCATAACATTCGCAACCAGCCTGGACCCCAGCATCTTGTATCATGAGCCTGTATCTTGTATTATCTAGCTTAGGTTTATTGTATTTTATTTTATTATCGCATTTTTCTGCTTACTTTATTTTACCGCAATTTATATACTTGTACAAACCCATTTTTAAAGATTGAAAAACCTGGTCACATATATCACGAACATACCACAATAACCTAAAACAGTCCCTGTTTTTTTACCTCGGATCATACCGAGAAACTTGCGATGGAATTACACTTGGTTCCATTGTAAGGAAACTTGTGACAACGCATGACATACTACGTGAACATTCATATTAACGCATATCTAGAAGTAGTATCGCATCATTTCGAGCATAGAACATCATCAATCATACACATCAACGTTTTTACAACATACACTTCAGCATAATGGTGTAGCGGAGAGGAGAAATAGGACCTTGTTAGACATGGTTCGTTCGATGATGAGTTATGCTTCCTTACCGGACTCGTTTTAGGGTTTCGTAGTGGAGACTGCGGTGTACATACTCAACTTTGTTCCCTCCAAGAGTGTTACAAGAACACCTTTGGAGTTTTGGAATGGGCGTAGTTTATGTCATTTTCACATATGGGGTTACCCTACACATGTGCTTGAGGCTAATCCAAAGAAGTTGGAACCACGATCGAGGTTATGCCTTTTTGTAGGCTACCCCAAAGGCACACGAGGGGGTTATTTTTATGATCCGAGGGAAAATAGGGTGTTTGTTTCAACAAACGCTACTTTCCTGGAGGAGAATCATATAAGGGAGCACAGTCTACGAAGTAAAGTCATGTTACTTGAGCTTTCCAATGAAACTATTAAAACTTCAACAAGAGTTGTTGAAGAGCCTGCTACATCAACAAGAGTTGTTGATGGGAGTTCATCCAGTAGGTCGGTTCCACCTTAACAGTTGAGGGAAACTCGACGTAGTGGGAGGATTGCGAACCCACCTGTTCGCTATCTGGGTTTCACGAAAATCCTTGCTATGGTAGCAGATGGCGAAGTTGAGGATTCGTTGTTTTATAAGAAGGAAATGAAGGATGTTGACCGGGATGAATGAGTCAAGGCCATGGATCTCGAGATGGAGTCGATGTACTTCAACTTAGTATGGGATCTTGTAGATCAGCCTGATGGGGTTCTCCCTATAGGTTGTAAATGGATCTACAAGTGCAAACGGGGTGCTGATGGGAAGGTACAGACCTTCAAGGCTCGACTTGTGGCAAAGGGTTATACCCAGGTAGAGGGACTCGACTATGAGGAGACTTTCTCGCCTGTTTCCATGTTAAAGTCGATCCGTATCCTCCTATCCCTTACAACTTATTATAATTATGAGGTCTAGCAAATGGACGTCATGACAGCCTTTCTGAATGGCAATCTTGAGGAGAATATTTATATGGTGCAGCCCGAGGGATTCATAGCCCAAGGTCAAGAGCAAAAGGTTTGCAAATTGAATTGGTCTATTTATGGACTAAAATAGGCGTCTCGATCTTGGAACGTACGATTTGATGCTGCGATCAAGTCGTATGGCTTTGACCAAAACGTTGATGAATCTTGCGTCTATAAGAAGATCATCGACACTTCAGTAGTCTATAGTATAGGGATAAGACTGGGTACCTTATTCTGAACACTATGGATACGACCTACTTTGTATTTGATACAAACGCAATGATCTGACGTGTTTGTGTATGTGACATATGAGTGGGGTATCCTATATAATGAGTTTGCATAAGATCAAACCACAAAATAGTAACTATTAGATGTAACACCATTGACTAGTTAGATTTCTCCTTCACTAGGATGATCTAGGCAACTTAGTCTCAATCCTGGGTATATTATGAACTTCTGTTCACAAGTGATTTTTCTTTAATTTGTATGGGTGAGAATGGCCAGTTCGCCAACTCAATAAGTCTATTGGGGATAAGATCAAATGGGAGCTAGGAGCATAATAATACAAGATGGAATTCACTCCTTCCTGTCTTCAGGGTAAGTCGATGAGTGTTCCCTTAAATGGTGTCTCTGGACTTGAACAAAGGACCCCACTCTCTCATTGGCCCGAGAGGGGTTTCTATTTATTGGTTGGACCATAAACAAGTTGTTCATTAGAGAAGCACTAGTACTTAAGGAGTTTGGTTGGAGTTACGAACACTCGTGAAAGACTAACTTACTATTATTGGTCTATATCCGTGGACACAGAAATATCCTTGTTGGGGTTGATGCCCTAAAGTCTCGTGTCCTGTAGTTTGTAACTATATGAACACCTGTGATTGTTAATATATGATATTTACTTCACATCTTGTTGTTTTGCTCATTTACATGTTTTATTTGCTTTACCACAAACCAATAAACATAAAATCCCTGGTTATCTGTATGTGACTCAAGCATATATGTTGTGACATACAAGTGGATCATGTCTTGAGTGATAACCAAAATGGTTTGTAGTATATGGATATAGGAGGGAAACCTTATCTTAGTAATGCTACGGACGCAGCCCGCTTTGTGGAATGGTCACAAGTGTTGTGACTTGCCACAGATGATCTGATCTTGATCATTCGTGTTGGGGACATGAGAGCGGGGGCGTCCTATATAAAGAATGTATAAGACCTAACCACGAAGGGTAATGTCTCATTATATAACATCGTTCATGATAGAGACTTCACTTCACTAGGATGACCGTAGGTAACATGACCTCAATCCTGAGTGAGTTGGGAACTCTTGCCATTGAGGGCGGTCATTTGATTTGTATGGGTGCGAGTGGCCAAGTCGCCGATCCAAACCTGCAATTTTGGGGATACGTGTGATTTGGGAGCTGGAAACTCAGTTAAACAAGATGGAATTCACTCCTTCCTTGAGGCAGGGGTAAGTAGATAGATGACTCCCTAAAGGGCTGATTCCTAGCTTGAACAATGTGGCACCACACACCTTCTCTTGGCCCGAGAGTTGTTCATGCATAGTTGGCCTATGTTGTATTGTTCATTAGAGGAATCAGTGGTACTTAAGGAGTGAGATGTAAGTACAGGGGCAAAATGGTAAATTGGTCCAACTGTACTTACGAGCATCTGTGAAGGGTCATCGTACTCATGATTGGTTATATCCAATGGACACAAAAATACATCTGTGGTGAGAAGAGTTCAGGTGTTGGTCTTCGGTTGAATCACTGTGGCTAAAGAGTTTAGTCAGTTATTCACGTACCGTTGGAGCTTCGAGCCACAGGTTTATTAGGTCACTTGGGTAGCTTGGATAAAGTCGAGAACTAGTGTTTGGGTTAATTTGAAATGTTCAAATTAACAAGAGGAAGTTCAATTCTATATGATATAATTGGACTGGTTAATTATATATGATATAATTGGCTAAATGTATGAGATACATTATTTTGGAGGAAATTAGATATAACTATGATTTATATCAAGTAGAGGAAAAATCTATAGTAGATATATGATATCAAACTATAGGATATAAATATAATATGATTATATATATTAAATAGTTGAATTGATTAATTATTTAATAATTAACCAATTTTTTTTCACGTATGAACTTGTGAACGTGGGCTGTGAAGGTTAAGGTAACCGTGGGTTGATATTTAAAAATCGTTTTCATTTTTGTAGAGAATTCATTCGTGCAATTTGAAACCTCGCGCCCCAAAAGAAACCATGAAATATCAATCACCGAAAGTCTATACGATAGATTCTCTTTCGTCTAAACGATCGTATAGTTCACTCGTTCCCTAAATGATCGTATACCACTTTCTAAACGATCGTCCAGTTTTTCCTAAACGATCATGTAGTTTTACTATACGAGAAGCGTCCCCACTATACGATAACAGCATTCTTCTTATGTGCGCTTATCGTCTACACGATACTCTTTCCTCCGTCCTCTACCAAACTAACTAGAGCCCACACTTTTGGTTTTTGACGCCGAGGATACCTGGGTTTCCTTGGTGGTGGTGTTGTCCCCGAATCCTCGTTCGTGTACATTCGGATTATGCAATAACAGTCGAGAGACTGCCGGGTGCTAGTAGATTGATGGAGTTTTCCACTGCTGTAGGTTCACACAAAAGAAGATCGTCTTCCTCTAGTATGAACCCCTTTCTCTGTATTTTATCGTACTCTGAGCATGCTATTGATAAGTTTATTATGCATAACTGTTAGTATAGAATATATATTGTTTATATTCTGGTCACTGTGAAATCGGATAGATCTAAGCCCGCTCATGGAACTCTCATATTGAGATCCTTCAATCCTGTCGTGAGAAGAGTGCAGTTGTGGGTCTTTAGTAGAGTGTACCTAAAGTTAACGAATATTGATTAACTTGGTTAATGAGTTTAGCCAATTAATCTCATATCGTTGGAGCTTCTGAATTACAGGTCTACCAGATACCCTTGTTAGCTAACTAAAGGAATTAAAGAGGAATGATTTGAATTGTTCAAATCAATTTGAGGAAATTGTATATTAATATGATTAATATGTAATTGATTATGCATGTGATCTATAATTCAAATTAAGTTGGAAAGAAGCATTGAATGAGATTAAATAATTAATTTAATTGAATTAGATTCACAAAAAATTAATTAATAAATAGAAAGGTGTTGCACATAACATGCGATGTTTATGATAATTATATATATATATATATATATGTTAAATTGGATTTAATGTATAAATAGTTATTTAATTAATGTGCTAATTAATTAAATTAGTGTTATTTAATTAGTTGTGCACAAGAGAAAAATGGAAAAAGACTTGGAGAATGGGGTTGACCCTTCTCTATATAAAGTCTTCCTTATGACCCTTTTGAAAAAAGAAGCATTCATTGTGCAAATTTTTCCTTAAGCCACTAAAAGAAATCCTCTCTACTCTCCCAATGATTTTTCCTCCTCACCCTCTTCTAATAGGTTGATATCACCTATCCTTCTATTGGAATCCTCGAGAATAACAAGGTTATTCTAGTGGTTGTGTTAAAGATTGTTTGAAGAGACGTTCGTAGTGTTCAAGATCGTTGGAGGAGTCGTTTGTTGGAATATCGGGAGGATCGTTCTAGGAGCTTAAGATTGTTCGATGAGACGTTCGTGTTCAAGATCGTTGGAGGCATCGTTTGTTGGAATATCGGGAGGATCATTCTAGGAGCTTGAGAATTTATAAAGGTAAGAATGGTTCTTTCATTTCTCTAAAGCATGCTATTTCACATGTTTATTCTACACATAATATGTTTTAGTACATTGATTTTGTTAATGTAAAAATCGATTTATGGGATGCAAGGCGTTCACACGCTTCCGCTCGGGATTTTAATCCCATCAATAGGTAGCCTAATGTATTTAACGGTGTGTATAAGACCTGATTTAGCTCAATATTCCAGCTTAGTGAGCAAGTATATGGGGAATCTAGGGAAGGCACATTGGGAAGCTACTAAATGGGTACTAAGATACGTTGTTGGTACTCAGAAGAGAGGACTTCTATACAAACATCCTGACACAACTAGTCTGAATCTAATAGGTTAATCAGATTTTAACTTTGCTGGTGCCATGGACAAGAGAATATCATTAACATGGTATATTTTTTAGTTTGAAGGAAATATTAGTAGCACTTTCTACCACAGAAGCAAAATTTATTGCTTTGACAGAAGCTGTAAAAGAAGCCAAATA
Source organism: Benincasa hispida (assembly GCF_009727055.1). NCBI lineage: Eukaryota > Viridiplantae > Streptophyta > Magnoliopsida > Cucurbitales > Cucurbitaceae > Benincasa > Benincasa hispida. Next base: position 39,841,819 of record NC_052354.1, on the reverse strand, counting down.
TTTTTTCACCCCTCAGTGATGCAAATAAACAAAAGTAATGATTTTTGTTTTCAAACTTCAATGCCACCAAGCTAAGGTGAAAAAATATGTGTGCAACCAATTAATGACTTTTTTTTTTTAAGATGCACAGCATCAATAAGTTGAAGGTAGTAGCAAAAGAATCACAAATAATTACTCAAATATTCATTTTTAAACTGCTAAAGTTCAACTCCATTTAAAACAAGAGAGGAAAGAGTTATAGATGATTGAAGAAAAATAGAAGGTTTTCAAGGTAAAAAGAGAAGCATCCTCAAGAAAACTTAAAAAATAAGCCCAACAATGCATAATGAAAATAATAAAACTACAAACATTGGTGATCCACATCAACAAAGTTGTAAGCTTTGCCTAGATCAAACTTTAAGACAAACATAGACATTGGTATTTGATACATTATAATATTATATGATGCATGAGTATGCTATAAAATAAAATCATTCAACTATATATTATAACATTTATAATATAAATGATGCATGAATAATGCATAACCAATGATAGGATTTTACTATATGACATACATTATGACATGTAAATATATAAAATAAATCATACATCATATGTATAATTTAAAACAATTATTGGACCGGGATTGGACACCTAAAAAATTTGTTAAATTAATATAATACTTATGTTAATTTAATTAATTAAAAAAACTAACTGTTACAAACTTATTAGTCAACGGGTTCAAAACAAGTGAATCAGGTCTTGAACCATACGAACTGGACCATCGAGCACCCAAATCGGCCATGAACCACTTGAACCAAGTGAACCAAACACATACCAATTGAGCCACAAACTGAACTGCATGCGAACTGGTTCATTCTTTCCGTCTCGGAGTATTGCAATGTTGTAACCTAACGTTGCAATGCTACTATACAGAAGCCAATGTACAGTTGTGATTTCCTTCAAAATTTCTTTGATTTTGGCCTCAATTTCTCTAGAAAACCACCGGAATGATCACGATCGACTCAAAAACAAAGAAATACAGGCTCTATAACAATTTATGCCCAAAGACAAAGGGCTCTTACAAACAAAATTTGTAAAATAAAGCTGTAAAAATATGATCCAATCCAAAAAAATTTCAATAATTGCAAACAAAAAAAATCATAATCCTTCACCTAATGAAAACATACTGAATGCTACCCACCATCAGATCTGTAAATGTATTCTAGAAAATTGAAAAAAAAGTTTGGGACCAAAACCACACTCAAACTAATTGAAGGAACTGTGAAATTCCGTAGCGGAAATGGGGATCGACCCAATTTTTAATTTTTCACAGAATCAAGAATTTTACATACCAAAAAATAATTATGCATTAATTCAGAAAATTCATAGCATACGTTAAGAGGGAAAAGGGACAAGAATACAAACTACACCACCAACTCATTGATGGAGAGAATTACAGGGAGGAAATTGTAACTCCGTCTCTTTAATTTTGAAATTTAAATTTAAAATAAATGTAGATAACTATATATATATATATATAACTATATGTTGTATCAAATATAACACATAACCTATAGTTTTTATATTGTATCAAATACAATATAACCTATAGTTTTTAATTCTCTTAATCATTTGTGGTATTTAATATATTTATGCTAAATTTAATTATGAGTCAAATCCATATAATTAATATTTGAATCATATTCAAATATTTATTTCCTCTAAAATAAACTTTATATTATAATGTATCAAATACCTTATATAATTATATCACATACATAATTAATTTACTTATATCACATGTAATTAATTTCCTCAATTAATTTGAACAATTCAAACTAATCCAAAACTAATTCTCAATAATCCCGGTTGAGCTACAGAAGGGATCTTATGGACTTGTAGATTGAAGTTACGTGACTAATTAATTAAACTCATTTGATTAAATTATTCAACATCCATTAACTGTCAGTCACTCTACTAAAGATTGACAATAACACTCTTTGCACTACAAATATATTTCTTTATCCATTGGATATAACCAATCAAAAGCGCAATAACCCTTCACAAATTACTTGTAAGTACAACTAGGCCAAAATTACCATTTTTCCCTTGTAGTTACATCTAACTTCTTAAGTACCACTGATCCCTCTAATAAACAATAAGTCATGGTCAAACTATGACTAAATCCCTCTCCAGCCAAGAGAAGGTGTGACACCACATTGTTCAAGCCTCGAAATCAGTCATTAAGAGAGCAATTTATCTACTTATCCAGACGTTAGAGAAGAAGTGAATTCTGTCTTGTGTAGTTGTGTTTTTAGCTCCCTAATCAGACAAATCCCCAAATCAAAAGACCACCTTCATAGGCAAGAGTTCACAACTCAATCAGAATTTAGGTCATGTCACCTATGGTCATTCTAGTGAAATGTAAGTCTCTATTATGAACGGTATTATATAATGAGACTATTCATTTCGTGGTTCGGTCTTATACAAACTCCTTTGTATAGAACACCCCACTCATATATCTCTACATGAATGATCAGGACCAGATCATTTGTAGTAGTTTACAATAATTGTAACATCTACAAAGCAGGTCATATTCGTAGTGTCACAAGGATAATGTTGGGATTGATGTCCTAATTCTCCTGGTAGTCTCATAGTTTGTAAACACTTTATGAATATATTGTTATTAATAAAATAAGTGTTATTTTATAAGCATTTACTCAATCAAATAAACTAAGATCCGTGGTTATTTCATGTAACTTAAGCATGTATATAGAGACATACAAGTGGATCATGTCTTAAAAGTAATAACCTAAATGGTCTGTAGTTAGAATAAAGGAGGGTACATTATCCTGGTGACATTCGGATACGACCTGCTTTATAGATGTTACAAGTGTTGTAAAGTACTACAAATGGTCTGATCCTGACCACTCATGTGGAGACATGCGAGCGAGGGTATCCTATATAAAGAGTTTGTATAAGACCGGACCACGAAATGATTAGTCTCTTTATATAACGCCGTTCATAATGAGACTTACATTTCACTAGGATGACCATAGGTGACATGACCTTAATCCTAAGTGAGTTGAAAAATCTTGCTCATGAGGGCAGTCCTTTGATTTGTATGGGTGAGAGTGCCCAGATTGCAACTTAACAAGCCTACCATTTTGGAAATTCGTCTAATTGGGGAACTCAACTCAACTACAAGACAGAACTCAACTACAATAAGGGTTGATTCCGGGTCTTGAATATAGTGGTCACACCATTTCTTAGGAAGAGAGGACTCAGTCATACTAGGACTATGACTTATTGTTCATTAGAGGAATCAGTAGTACTAAGGAGTTAGATGTAACTATAGGGGCAAAACGATAAATTGACCCAACTGTACTTACGAGGGATTTATGATGGGTCATCGCACTATTGATTGGTCATATGAACACAAAAATAGATTTGTAGTGCGAAGAGTGCAACTGCTGGTCTTTAGTAGAATGACCAACAGTTAACGGATGGTGAACCTCGTGATTAAAGAGTTTAGTTAGTTATTTACGTACCGTTGAGCTTCAAGTTACAGGTTCATAAGATCCCCTTGGTAGCTCAATAGGTTCAAGTTGAGAATCTGATTTTGGGTAATTGAAGTGATCAAATTAACAAGAGAAATTTAATTATATGTGATATAATTAAATTAATTAATTATATGTGATATAATTGATATGTATATATTAGATGCATTAAATAGAGAATTAATATAAATATGATTTATATTAAATACCAAAACATAAGAAAAGAACTATGATTTATATGTTTCATAGGATGAAATATTAAAAACTATAGGTTATAAATATAATATGATAAGTTGGTTATTCATATTTATTTATAATATATTAATTATATGATAATATTCTTTTTCTTTAATAACCGATTGAGTGAGAGGTTATTGGAAGTTTTATGGTAATTGTGAGATAAAAAGAAAAATGGTTTTCCAAAATTGGTTGATGATTCATTTTGTGTCGTTTGACAAAAGAATTAACTATCGAGTAAAAGTGTTTTACTAAACGATAGTGTCTCATAGCCTAAACGATCAAGTATCGAGTTTACTATACGATAGTGACTCAGTACTACACGATCGAGTAGTAAAGTCTATACGATAGACTTCATCCATCTCCCACTTATTCGATCGTCTACCTCCTTGATTCCTCTATCCAAAGTCACACAGAGCCCAATACCAAGGTAACTCTTGTGGTGGTGTTCTAGTTCCATTCGAGGATCGAGGATTGAGTTGAACTCGATTGCGATCGAGGTTCATCCAGACGTTCGTTGAGATCGAGTTTTGATCGTTGCGTTCGAGTTCGTGCTATTGAACCAGTGGCTGAACGATCAGAGGGATACTTGAAGAAAGGTTCTTCAAAGGTTTGTATACTCTATCCCTTGTTTGTTCATTTATAAGAAGCATGTTGTAATTTATAGTATATGCATAATCTATTCCGTTTAGACTGTAATTGTTTGAGTTCTTTAACAATGAAATTTGGAATGATCCGCTTTCACTCACTGGATCTCTATGAATAAAAGATTTCTTTCAGATAAGATATCCAACTTTATCCATCTACAGACCATTTGGATTATCATTTAAACATGATCCACTCCTTACATATATATTTAAGCTATAAAAGATAAGCTTGGATGGTAGTTTATTGGTTTGTGCGTTAATGCTAATAAATTTCGAATAAAATATCTCATATTTTATTAAATAAATAAAATGTTTGTATATTATAATTACAAAGTACAAGACCTAGGAGATTTAGGACATCAACCCCAACATGATTAATGTGTCATAATTCCTTTGAGGAATACCTAAAGCACGAAAAAAAAAAAAAAAGTAGTAATTAGAACATCATCCTAGAAACCCATCTATTCTTTTCTATATGAGAGAAAAAGATGTCTCAAGTTACTTCCGATTAGTCCTAGATCCTCATAAATTCGACCATCCCAAGTCAAAAGACAAATGGAAAGGAAAGAAAAAACTTTATGTTTCTAAATTTAATAAATTGAAAACTAAAAATTTATAACATGGATATTAATTATGTGTAAATATCAAATTTTGTTTAAATGTTAGAATTCACGGTCCATTTAGAACCTAGTTATTTTCATTTGGTGTACTGGGAAACAATCTTAATTCAATTTGACTATTTTGGCTTACATTCTTGTTCGAACTCCCATCTTGAGATCTAGTTTTTAAACTCTCAGATTCTTCCACATCTCTGAAGGTGTACTCCAAATAGAGCAGATCAATCCCAATGTTCTACAAGATAACAACCACAAAACATAGACTCTAATTCACCATTTTATATACAAAACAAGAAACATGAACACTGACATGTTTGAGCAAATAAGTACAAAGACAGTGAGAGAACCTAACATGCAAAATTGCAGAATTTGAATTATGGAGGGGATAAGAAGTAGAGAAAGGCTTGGTGGTCTCAACATATTTAGCAAAATCAATAGAAACTTCACAAAGGAACCAACAACCACATTAACACTTTTCGAGTACTCTAAGGCACAACAAAACTAACAAAAACTGGAGGTGTAATAATAGAAAGCATCATCTCAAAGTTCATGTACACTCATATGAAAGGACAATAAATCCAATGACTGAGACCAAAGTAGAATGCATACCTTCCCCCCTCCAATGAGCGAACATATCAAGTAACTTTACAATACTACACAACAATAATAATAATAAATCAATAACTAACAAAACCAAAAACTAGCATCAACTAGATACTTACCAGATTTTGGGGATCTAAAACCCTGCAACAATAGCCACAAATATTCACAACCTATATAATCAATGCCACCAAAATAAAAGCAAGAATTTACCATTACTGATGAATTCTTATGAAACTTAAAGTCAAAATAAGTAATGAAATGGGAGAAAGAGAAAAACCTTGCGAAGATGACAAAAAAGACGGCAAAATTTTCGATGTGAGGTCTTTGTGAGTCAGAGCCTTCTGGGTTTTTTTGTTCATGTGGAATTGCCATTTGGTAAGTCACCTCTTGGATCAAGGTTCATTTTTTTGTAGAGACTTGAAGAATAGCTCTAAATCATCAACAACAAAACCATCACTCAATCGTTAACCACTGTACAACTTGCATCGTAAATCTTCAATTTTTTTTCTTCCTTCTGGTGTATAAAAGCTAAGAGACAATCGAAATATTGTCCAAGCAAATGAAATTGATCCTTTACGAATATCTTTCAAGCATGTATAATTTCTCTTAACTTGATGACTAACAACTATGATATGGGATCTTAAACATGGCCTAGAAAAGTTTTTTTTTAAAAAAAAAAAAAAAATTAGCTTTTGTTAAATCAAAATATTATTTTAGATGTATTTTAGCAATATCCAATCAAATATGAAATAAAACAAAATTATAAATCAGACAAATGTTTGAAAGTTTTCAAGTCGTTGTCTAATATTTTGTTTAAGGTTACTAAACATCCCGCAAGCAGAATATTGTATATTTCTTTCATAAACCAAGCATTGTCTAAATTCTTCAACCACTTTAACAAACAATTGGCATGCAATATCCCTCCCCACCTCAACTCGATTTCTGCAACCCGACTCAACATCCCGATCATCTAATTCTCCAAATAAAACATCTTTGTATAGGAACCAACCCATAAAAAACAAGCATTATTAGGACCACTTCTCAAAGAAAGTTGGGGGAAGAACAAATTTCACAAAAACCATCACAACCTACACATAGAAGTAAACTACATATCCCATACTTTTCTTTTTTTTTCAAGAATTCAGGAAGAAAACCCACAATCTGACAAAAGAGAATTTTTAATCGTATAAGATCAAACAACGCACCTTCCATATTCTTGTTAGGTGGAAGAAAAAGCATTCTGATGGGTTTCCAAGTACTGTCGAGCGATTTCAAGCACTATCGATCATTTTCAAGCAATACCAAGATACCACATGGTCTTTCCAAAAAGTAGAAAGGAGAAACGAAAAGATTAAGGGAAAAATTAAAGGACCTGAAAATAAATTTCAACTTCATCTTTGTTTGGAGGTTGAAGTCGTAGTTTCACTATCGAGTGAAATTTGTGTGGTTGATTGAAAAAATAAACATGGTCGATGTGAGGGGAAAGAGGGGAAGAAGGTAGAAGAGAGGAATGAGGAAAAAAGAGACATGGGTGTCGACTATTTTTGTGAGAGATTTGGAAGAAGAGAACGAACTTCAGCTAAAATTACTTTCAACGTTTACAAAAAAGAGAGAAGTTGGAAAAAGAAAGGGACAATTTCAAGATTTTGTTTTTTTAAATAATGTTATTTTAATATTTATTGACAAAAATGAGGATGGTTTGAAACTATTGACAAAAAATAATAGGATTGTGAAATCGTGGATGGGGTGCATGAGTTTCGGCACATAAATCGTGCACCCGATCCATGATTTAAGGCTAACCACGAATTAAGGTTAATTTTTTTTTTCTGTCTTCTTATATTTTTTTTGGTGTTTTTGCATCTTCGGAGAATTTTTAATGTGAAATTCAAATTTTCAAAGGACTATAGTAAAATAAAAATTGAATCAAAGCCACGAATTGGTTAAATATATATATTTTTTTAACATTTTCCCCCAACTTCTATCTTCTTCTTTTATTTTTTTAGTTTATTTTTTTTTTTTTTTTCATTTTCAGATAATCTTTAAATTCAAATTTAGGTAAAATAAAAATTGAATCAAATTTCTAGCACGAAGTAAGACTAAATCTATATTTTTTTTTCACATTTTCCCCCAACTTCCATTTTCTTCTTTTATTTTTTAGTGTTTTTTTGCATTTTCGAAGAATAAATTCAAATTTTTAAAGGCCTACGATAAAATAAAAATTGAATCAAATTTCTAACCATGGATTAAGGCCAAATCTATTTTTTTCACATTTTTCCCAACTTCTGTCTTCTTTTATTTCTTAGTGTTTTTTTTTTTTTTTAATTTTTGGAGAATTTTTATTGTGAAATTTAAATTTTTAAAAGTCTACGGTAAAATAAAAATTGAATCAAATTTCTAGCCACGAATGAAGACTAAATCATTTTTTCACATAGATTTGTTTTACAGTAGATTTTTTTTACATAAATTTGTTTTACCGTGAAATTCAAATATATTTGTTCCCCTTTATATCCACTTAAATCAAAAAGTAATAAAAAATAATAAAATATGGAACTCGTGGAAGAGTCCACGAGTTTGTTAGCTGACATAAAAATCGTGTACTGGGTACACGATTTTGCTATTCTATTTTTGTCAATACTTTTTCCCTTCACCTTACTTTTGTAATTTCTTTCCTATATACCCTATTTTTGTTATTTATTTTTAAAAATACATTATTCTTGAACTTACCCCCAATTTCAACAACATAAATTTTCAGCCCAAAATTTTCCCTCTCACCTCTTTTTATGCGCACACAAATTGTCTTGAAAGTTTTAGGTTTTTTTTATAGCTTATATTGAAAAAGGCTACTGTGAAAAACTATAGAAAGGTCTTTTTCTTGTAGTGATGAGAGGTTAATAATCTATAAGTTATATTAAATGTGATATAATATAAATTATAGATTATGTGTTATGTCTGATATAGTATAAAGTTTGTTATATATATATATATTTATATTTATATTTCATTAAGTTTTTTTAAATTTAAAATAAATAATGGGGAGGGAGTTATTGTAACTCTCTCAACTCACTCTCTCATACGACCAACTTGAGAGTTAGTTTCAAGAGAAGAAGGTCAGAGATTCATCTCCTTTGCACATCTCAATCTCACGCTTTCATCTCTCTAACCAAAAACTCTTCCTATCTTCCAAAATTAAAGTGAAGCTCACACACTCTCGTCAATTCTCTCCCTTTGAGAATACCAAGATAACCCAGTGGTGGTGTCTGGTTGCATAGTTTGTGGCTTCAAGAGAAGAGTTTGGGTTGTTGTTGTTTGAGCAGTACGTTGGAGAGAAGACGTGAAGAACTTGGTCTTCAAGTGTATGTAATAATTTCCCCTTCGTTTCTCTCTAACTGTGTAACTAGCATGTTGTATGTATAAATATTTACCATAAGTTTTCGCCATCTCTTATTTGGTATTGTTCTGTAAAATAAATTGAGAGACACGATAACCTTTCACGCTTCCACTATGGTTTTCAAAACATTCAATTGGTATCAGAGCTAGGTTGAGTCTCTTAATTTCTTTTTCGAACATTAAAACCAGAGTTTTAAGGTGGGTGCACTAGATTTGTATAATGGATGTATGTTCTGTTGATTTTAATTTGGATGTTTTGAAATTGTCATTTAGGTTGTTTACTGCTTTAAATTACTTAGTATGTAAGGGTCCATTGTATTTTTTGGGCATATAATCTTGCTATTGAGTCTTTATTTGTGTCTGTGTTGATCGGGTCTGATTTTGACTTCAAATTGGAGAAGATTAGAGAAATTTGGATGAATTCGGAAGAAGACAATAGCCCAGAGTGCAGACGCTCAGGGGAAAATGTGTAGAGCGTAGCGACACTGCCGTCTTTCCGATGAATGCCCTTGCGCTCTGGCCATAGCACTGCAATGGTTTGGCTAAATGGACCAGAGCGTCGTTGTGCTCCGACGACGTGTGCGTGCAGTTGAGCAGTTCTAGCGACGTGCGTTCAAGAGACCTGGAAAGCAGTCGTTGCAGTCTTTGTTTTATTTTGTATTAATTAATTATTATTATAATAATTAATTTAATTAAGGTTTGAAATGATAATTTTAGTCCATTATTGCTATTTTATTTAATTGTACATGTGATGTATGGTTATATATATATATATATATATATATATGTCATATTGTATGCTATATAGTAAAATCCCACCTTAGGATAAACCTTATTCATGCATCATGTTTATTATAAATGTTATAACATATAGTTACATAAATTATTTTGAGCATACTCATGCATCATATAGTATAATAGTTATAATATATGATTACATGCATAAATAACATTACCGTGAATCATTTTTATTATAAACGTTATAATATATAGTAAGAATGTATAGATGTATTATTTAATTATATTTCATTACTATAATATATAATTGTTATGTATGTATGAAAGATGGAATTACATGATGCATGACACCACTTAAGTAAATTATAATTGTTATATTTTTTCAAGGTATGTCATTAGATGTAATTTTATGTTTTAATTATTTTATTTATACTTTATAATAGTTATAAGTTAAATGAAATTAGAATTAAAATCTATGATAAAGAGTTACATGCTAACATAGGTTAAAATCATTTTTTAAAAATAGTTTAAAATTTGATTCACATTAGACCTATGATCACAATATTGGGGTTGATGCCCTAAATCTCGTAGGGTCCCACAGTTTGTAATTGTGATGTACAAACATTTTATTTATGTAATAAAATATGTGATGTTTTATTTCAAAATTAGTTGCATTAACCCTAAACCAATAAACTAACATCCAGGGTTATCTTGTAGGTTAAACATATATGTAGAGACATACGAGTGAATCATGTTTAAGTGATAACCTAAATGGTCTGTAGTAGACGAATAAGGTTGAATACCTTATCCTGATGACACTATGAGTATGGCCCGCTTTATAGATGTTACAATTGTTGTAAAGTGCTACAAATGATCTGATTATGATCATTCATGTGGAAACATGTGAGTGGAGATATTCTATATAAAGGAGTTTGTATAAGATCGGACCACGAGTCGACCAGATCGCCAACTCAATAAGCCTACCATTTTAGGGATTCGTGCACACCCCCTCCCGAGTCGACCCCTAAGACCCAAAAAGAAGTGTGAAGACTATAGATATTGAGAACATCTACCATCTAAGTTTTTATTTTATACAATACATTAATGTTTATCAATTTTTTACACTTTCAATACCACCATATGTTTGAACCCTTTTGATATAGCTGTCAAGACAGAATGATTTCTGCAATCCCTGTCGACTTGTTCTTAAGCCAATTCCATCACTTTCTTCTGACATCTGGGGGGGGGGGGGGGGGAATTTAAAGAAAAAAAACATTTGGAAAACGTGAACAATAGTGCTCAATGAGTGGTAGGTTTAAACTAAATATTATTCGCTTTCAAACATTTTTGGGAAAGCAATAGCACAACATGAACAACCATCCAACTTATACATATACGGATAATAAATGAAGCAAGGTTGCCATGATCACATAATCTATCAATACATAACAAATCCAAAAGACTGGTTTGAGAAAACAATTTCCAGTACCCCAAACAACCCGTCGAATGTGCACATGTCGACTACTCCTGCTAGATATACTCGGGTACATGGATAATCCCAATCAGACACCCTGACAATTTCAATCCAACGTCCACGAAATATGCTAATAATATCTGGGTACAATTTTAAATTTCCAATCAATCCAAAACAACTAAACATTCAAATCAAGACACAGAGTAAATAGTCATCCAAACCAAAGAACAATAATTATAATCCAAGAAATCATATTTTCAGATCAAGACAAGTCTTCCAAACCATACATACACACACACACATATATATATAATACCATATATGTATATGGATTCAACCAAACATTTCAAAATAAACCATTCACTGTTTCTCCTGATCGATTTTTTAGAAAATTCTTTAGCCATCTTCTTATCCTGTTTCTTCTTAATTCTTTTTCTTTCAAAGAAATTCTAAATTAGTTCATAATTCTTCCAAAAACCCCAGTTTTAATCACAAATAAATTTAAAAGTTAGAAAGACCAGCTTACCCCCTAAAAATAGGCCTAACTTTTTTCAAAACAATTCGTTGGAGGTTATTTTGGCAAGTTGATGGGTGTTGGGCTGTAGGGTGGGCACGTCTAGTGTACAGGTGGCTAGAACGCATGCAGCTGGGTGATAGACCTTGCACAAGGCACCGCTGGGCGGTACGATTCGTGCAATGCACGCTAGGATGCGTCTATGCGTTCTTTCGGATGCGTCTAGCGAGGCGCGCGCGCTGGCAGGGATGCATGGTAGGGCTAAATGATAGGTCTAAGCAATCAGAATATGGAGTCAGCTAGGCCACTAAACTTCCAACGCAAGCTCTTCTTTCTTCAGCGCCTCAATTGAGACGGCAGCCCGAGACCTTTCTCTATACTCCCTTCTGAGGACTTCCTCACTAACTTCACTCAAAAGGCACGAGTGGATTGTGAGAGTTGATCGTCTCAACTTGTCCTATTTATAGGAGTCCTAAGTTCTTCCCAGCTTGACACCTTTAGCTTAACTGGATCTCAATGTGCCCTCAACTTGTGTTTCCCACGACAACCCTTTTCCACCTCAGTCCTTAAGTGCCTTCCTTTCCTTTAGCCAACACATCAGCTTTCTTTTCCATGCCCTCTTGTGAGCCCACCTTAATTCTTTCCATTCCATCCTTAAATTTCTAGCTGACAGCTCCAAGTTTCAATTCGTCCAACTCTTAAGCTGGTGAATCACCCACCGTTTGTCCCTCAAATCACAACTTAACAGCCCAAAACCTTTAAATTTCTCAAGATTTATAAAATAACCAAGTGCTTCCTCGCTTGCGTTTGGTCATTACTCGATACGTGATTGTCGTTACTCGCTACACGATAGCCATTACTCGACGCACGATGGCTTCTATTTGGTGCATGATGGCCTTCATCGTAAACTCATGCACTCAACCCCTTCACCTAGGCCGACGCATACCATACATTTAAATGACAACATTATGCCTAGGCCACTTTTATGGAGCATGTAAGCGCTCAGGATGGTTCCCCAACCTTAAATCAACCTAGCCATTGCATAACTGCATCACTCGCCTAGCGCTTTGGTTTCATCACTCAGTGCTAAGCCATGCGTTTACTCTCCGTGCAACGCTTCAACACCCCACAATCGGTGCCTTGTGCCCTCGCTCGCGTGACTCCACGCATGCTGTCGAATGTTCGCACCTTGCGTTAATCGTCTTGCTCGTGTGCGCTCGTCAGCGCCTCACCTATACTCGTTGCTCGATAGCCCTTCCTCGCTACTCGATCACGCAATGCCTATACCATGCACCCAAGCCTCCGTGCATCACTCGCACACGTGCACTAGGCTTAGCATCTAGTTTTGCACCAATGCACAACATACCTTGCCCGCATGCTTACTAACCTCATAAGCCCCTTAGCTGTCGCATACCTTGTCCACGCCCAACGACATTCCAACGTGTGATCAGCCTACTCATGCCAACACTTGGCCAGTGCCTTCATGTCATCACACGGCTACCTAGCGCTCACACTTTACCTTGCATCAAACTTCAATACCTATCACCAACGCATGGAACCCATGGAGCCTTCACACGTTCACCTTTCTAAGTAGCATATCTAAACTATTATTGACCTTGGTAACATATCAATACTAGATGTTTATATGTTTTAATACTTAGTCAAATTTATTTCCCAAAACCTTCACTTTAATATTTAGTCCTTTAGGTTAAATTTTTAATTGACCAAGCTTTAAGTACAAAAATAAACATTCGGGGTTTCACAATTCATCTGATTGCAAAGCTAGGAACACAGCTACACAAGGAAGAATTCACTCATTCCCTAATGTAGGAGGTAAGTAGATAAATTGTTTCCTTAAGGGTTGATTTCAGGGCTTGAACAATGTGGTGTCACATCCTCTCCTAGCACGAGATGGGTTTAGTATTAGTTAGACTATGATGTATTGTTCATTAGAGGGATTAGTAGTACTTAAGGAGTTAGATGTAAATACAAAGGCAAAAAGATAATTTTGGCCTAGCTGTACTTACAAGCAATTTGTGAACGGTCATCATACTGTTAATTGGTTATATCTAATGGACACAGAAATATATCTATAGCGTGAAGAGTGCAGTTGTAGATCTTTAGTGGAGAGCCCGACAATTAACAAATGGTGAATAATTTAATTAAAAAGTTTAATTTATTATTCACGTATTATTGGAGCTTCAAGTTATAGATCTATGAGGTTCTCTTGGTAGCTCAAAGAGAATAAATGAAAATAAGTTTTTGGATTAAATTTGAATTATGCAAATTAATTGAGGGAATTAATTATATATGATATAATTAATTAAATTTAAATTATATGTGATATAATGACTATAATCTATTTGATATATTATAATATTAAGTATTTAAGAGAGGAATTAAATATTTGAATATGATTTAAATATTAATTATGTGAATTGGATTCATATTATTAAATATAATGTAAATGTGATTTATATTAAATGTCATTAGAGGGAGGAAAAAAAACTTGGTTATATTGTATATGACACAGTATTAAAACTATAAGTTATATGTTATATGTGATATAACATATAGTTTAATATATATTATATGATAAGGTAGTTATCATATTAATATATATTTATTTATTTATTAAATAAATAAATAAATTATATATATATTTATTTATTTAATTTAATTAATTTTTAAAATTAATTAATGGGAGGGAGTCTCCCTCCCCCCTCTTTTCTCTTCATTTTTTTCATGTGAGTGGAAAATAGTTCCTGTAGATTCTTCTTCTTCTTCTTGCAAAATGAAAAAAAAAAAACAGAGACACACAGAACAGTTTTGTGAAATTAAAAAATCTTATTCCTTTCCTCTCAATTCTCCTTTCCCTCACCAAAATCACCAGAGCACCACAAACTCCTAGATTCTTACTAAAGAATACCGAGGTTATCTCGTGATCGTGTACATTTCAGTTTTGGGATTTCATTTTGAAGAATGTCCTCAAAAGGTAAAGGTTTTGGAAACCCTTCTTATTTCTCTCTTTCTGTTTTAGAAGCATGCTATATTATGAATTAAATGCACGATCTGAATGTTATTGTTTGAAAAATTATTCTTCTATAAATTTGGAAAATTGGGACGATACGGCTTCCGCTCAAGGTCCCTTCATAGGGATCCTTCACACATATTTCTAATAAGATTATAAAAGATTAAATTTGTAACAAATGTATCTATAAGGGACCTTTGTCTAAGGACAACTTTGTCTAGGTTGAGGTATTTAAGTTGATGGAAACAGAATACTCCTACCTAAAATGTGAATTAGATAGATTTGTAACAAGCATGCAATAAATGATTAATGTTTGTTAAAATGTTTAATGAACATAAGTCAATATTGTTAAACTATCCAAAGTAAATGTTACATTGGGCAAAGTTCACAAACACTTAGTAAAAATAATTAGGTGTATTTTTTTTAAGTTGATCAACCCTAGGTAAAACACTAAGTGAGAGGAAAATGGGATATATGATACTTCATTTTTTCTATCATGTTTCTCCCTAAAAGATCACACTGTGAGACCTATACTTGGCCTCGAGGCACCTTTGCTTGTGTCCTCCTACGGATGGTTTTTGTATAGGTCAATAACAAGGTGAATGAAGAGAGTGTTTATAGTAAATGGGAGCAGGACATGTGTCAACAAATCACACGGTCTCTCTCATTAGTTTGTAGTAAACTTTCATGCTCAGCCTCAAGACACCTTTGCTTGTGTCCCCCTACGGATGAAATTTGCATGAAATTTTACTCAAACTCCAGGAATGGATATGATTGCTTTAGTTTTTGCTTCAATTGGTCTTTTCCTACGGTTGGATCATTGGGGTAGAGCTTTGGAATCTAAAATGAGGGGTTACATTTACAAGAAAATATTGAGCAAGTTAAAAATTTATTGACCAAATGATGGTGATTAATAATTATAGGAACAAGAGTTTTCTGGTGTTATTATTGGTTGAGATAGTCTCAATTCAGTGAAAGAATAACTAATCACCCTATGGTGTCTTTCACCTTGCTCAACTGAAGCATCATTGCAAAATAGATGTCACATAGGGTACATTTAAAATTATTTCACTAAATTGATTGGTTTTTAAAATTGGTTAATGTTTGTTACATTAAATTGTATGTTTTCAGCAATTTCAAATATGACAACTGTTACATTAAATTTTCTTACTGCCGACAAACTTAACGGTGATAACTATGCTACAAGGATCATTTTCTATAACTTTCAATTTTATTTAGTTTTTTTTTATTTACAAACCTAGGTGTTATTTTAGTGCTAATTAGATCTGAAAAATGTTGAATTTAGGTCTAAAGATCGGAATAAAAATGCCTCAAAATAGTCCTTAAAAGTAGTCTAAAATAGAGAAGGTCAACCTTCAAATCAAAGTCAACATTTGAGAGAAAGCATCAGAGGATTATACATTAGAGACTATACACACATCTACAATGTATAGATGTGTTTGAAATTTTGAGAAAATTTGGACGATCCTACTTCTACTACGGTTCCCTTTAAAGGGATCTTCACCGACAACATATCTGCCATATCCTTCTCGACCTCTTCTTTCTCTGGCTCTTTCTTTTGCTCTTCCCATGACGTGTCGCTTAATACAGAAGACGTCATTTCGTCCACAACTTTTTCCTCATCAAACGAGTTACTGGCGGTGGAATTGTCATAAAGATCCCATTAATACTTCGGCATATCACAATGATACTTGTAGAAGTCCTTTATCTTCTGGACCAAGTTTTGAAACATCTTTTCTTCCTCAAGACATGTACAATAAAATGAAGAAATAATTTTTTTGGTGGGTTGTCCATGTATAAGAAAAATACTTGAAGAAATTAAAGTCATTTGATTTCCCAATTTCTATTGCAAAATGATGAACTGCTATGTGATAAGTGCATGTTGACTCTTTGGGTTTTGAACATACGCAACCATTGAACTTGTAATTTATATTGCGATGAAATTGTACATCGCGATGCATTTTCGGATGCCAGAAATGTAGGAATATTGTTCACTAAACGAGTTAATCACATAAATACTGTGCTCGAGATTGATGACTTCCCGTTATCGCGAGCAACAACCTAAACCCAATATTTATTGCATGTCTTTTCTATCATTGCAATAATTATTTTGCGATATTTGGTTTATCGCGATATAAATTACGCGTGCAACAATTGCATCCGTTCGAAACCCAAAGAGTTTGCATGTACTTATTAGATAGCAATACATCATTTCGGGATATCGATTAAGAAGATCAAACAAATTTAATTCCTTCATTGTTTTTTTCTTACATTAACCACTCCACCCCCATGCATGGACAACCTATCCAAAAAGTTATTTTTTAGTGTATCGTAAATGGCTTGAGGAAGAAAAGATGTTTTGAAGCATGATCTAGAAGAAGAGAACTTCTACGAGTATCAGAGAATTGACAGGATCTTTACAACAATCCCACAACCAGTAACTTGTCCAATGAGGAAAAAAATTTGTCTGGAATGACGCCTTCCGTTTCAAATGACATGTCATGGGAAGATTCGAAGAAAGAGCTGGAGAAAGAAGAGCTCGACAAGGATACGTTAGATATGTCATTAGACCCTAACTATGTACCTCCCCCAACCACGAAAGAAACAAGGGATGGGCCTTAAGACCCGTCAAATAGATCAGCCCTAACAACAAGACGGGATAATCATGGTGCGAATGGACTGAAAGGGAAAGACAAAAGCTCTGACATTGTCATCCTCTCCTTCGACTCTGACTCCGAATTTGAATCTGACTCTGACTCCCACTCAACCTCCTGCTTTTTTAGTTAATATGTAGTATTTTTTTTCTTGTTTTTATTATCTTTTTTCCTTTTGTTTTATAAATAGCGTTAATAAAAACTTGTACTCTTCGTGAACACAGAGTTATGTTTATGAAGTTTTTATTTACGTATATGTTGTCGGGTTCAATCACTGGATACATTTAACACTTAATACTCAATTACCTTGATTTAATATTTCATGAGCAACAACCCACAATGAAGTATTCCTAATATTAATTTGGTACAATGTTTCTATAATTATATACGAATATTTCTACAATATATACAGGATCAGGATTATGGCGCATAATCATACAAATTTATTTGCCCACAATTGAACAACATATTGCCTTTTAAACAGCGGTATCTTTGATCGCATTGATTTATCTAATTGTACTCCTCTCACATCAAACTCTATTAAATTCACACAATAATACTCGTAGTCGAGGCCACTAGTTTGTCAATTCGTGGTGGTTAGCGTGGAAACTATGCACTTGTGTTTTCACTTTGATGGTCGGTTGCATGAAATCCACATGCAGCTAAAAGTGATGGCAACCCTTAGGACAAGGAGCGCGTAGCACTCTCTACCTGAATATTGTTTATGTACCGTGACATTGAGTCAAAAATAGCCACCCTTCCCTTTTGAATATCGTTGCTTGTCAAAATCCAATGCCTTTTAATATTGATGGGCCCGTACACGTATCTAAATTCATTCCATGCAGGTCCACAACCCTCGACCTTCCCAAGCACATAAACTATGAAGGCTTCATCTTTACCACTCCACCATTCTACCATCCCAACAACATCCCTCGATGCAATTACTTTTCTATGATCATTGACTGACATAAAAAATTCATGTCAGGTGAAAACAATATGATATACGTTGACATAAAACATTTTTAAGGAAATGGTTAATCGTTCCATACCATAAAAGTGGTGTCAACAATAGTAAAAGTGTATTGACAAAGTTCAGGTCGCGATTGTAATTTGCACTTCACGAACATAATAAAATATCATGTCCTACAACAACATATTTCAAAACTGAACTAAAGAAATATTAGTAAAAAATAATAATATACTGAAGACTAATGCATAATTGTAGTTGCGTATTACATCCGATAAAACCCATTCTTGCTTCGTGATATTCTGGAAGAACACTTTTCTTCTATTGTTGTACTCGACTCGTCGTATTTCATCCTTCGTCTTTTTTTTTTTTCATTTTGCAGGAAGAAGAAGAATCTACGGGAACTATTTTCCACTCACATGAAAAAAATGAAGAGAAAAGAGGGGGAGGGAGACTCCCTCCCATTAATTAATTTTAAAAATTAATAAAATAAAATAAATATATATATTATATATAATTTATTTATTTATTTAATAAATAAATAAATATATTATAATATGATAACTACCTTATCATATAATATATATTAAACTATATGTTATATCAAATATAACATATAATTATAGTTTTAATACTGTGTCATATACAATATAACCATAGTTTTTTTTCTTTTCACTAATGACATTTAATATAAATCACATTTACATTATATTTAATAATATGAATCCAATTCACATAATTAATATTTGAATCATTATCAAATATTTAATTCCTCTCTTAAATACTTAATATTATAAATATATCAAATACATTATAGTCATTATATCACATATAATTTAAATTTAATTAATTATATCATATATAATTAATTCCCTCAATTAATTTGCATAATTCAAATTTAATCCAAAAACTTATTCTCATTTATTCTCTTTGACCTACCAAGAGAACCTTATGGATCTATAACTTGAAGCTCCAATGATACGTGAATAATAAATTAAACTTTTTAATTAAATTTTTTTGGTCATAATTATCGGGGGTTTGTTTCATCTTCTCATCCTTTTTCACCAATTCCTTCACGTTGAATAAGGAGTCTTTCATCTTCACTCTTGGCATCTTCCCTTTCTTCACATAGGTTTTTTTTTTTTTTTTTTTTTTTTTTTTTTTTTTAATTTCTTCTGTATTGATTTTTTGTTTTTCCCCAATTTTCGAGTTCTTTTTCCAATTCGCTTCTAGTAGTCGGTTCGTTGCCATTTAACGAAATCTATGACCATCACGCTGTTGTTGAAGTAGTCGGTTTTATACACTAAAACTTATAGATAGTAAATGTTATCAATTGACCGTCATCAATAAAAAATTATTGATGTTAATTCAATAAATGTTATTGATTGTGTTGTATTCTACTTTGTCTTAATAACCCTAAATCTAATAAACTAACATCCAAGGTTGTCTTATGAGTCTTGAACTATATGTAGAGACATATAGGGATCAATGTTCTAGAAACAGCCTAAAGGGTCTATAGTATAAGGATAAGGTTGGGTACCTTATCCTGGTGACACTATGGATACGGCCTACTTTGTATTTGATATAAATGCAATGATCCAACACATTTGTATAGGTGACATGCGAGGGAGGGTATCTTATTTAATGAGTTTGCATAAGACCGGACCACCAATTAGTAACCATTAGATGTAACATCGCTAACTAGTTTAGTTCCTCTTTCAATTGATGACCTAGGCAACTTAGTCTTAATCCTGAGTGTATTATGAACTCCTATTCATGAGGGATTGTTCTTGATTTGTATGGGTGAGGGTGGCCAGTTTAACGACTCAGTATGTCTACTATTTTGGGGACAAGACCGAGTGAGGAGCTGGAAACATAATAATATAATATGGAATTCACTCCTTTTCGACTTTATGGTAAGTAAATGAGTGTTCTTTAAGTTGTGTCTCCGGGACATGAACAAAGGGCTCCACCCTCTCATTGGCTCGAGAGGGTTTCTGTTTATTAGTTGGACCATAAATAGGTTGTTCATTAGATGACCAATAGTACTTAAAGAGTTAGAGGTAACCCATGAATAAAACGGTAATTTAACCCAATTAGTATTACAAACGCTCATGATGGACTAACTTGTTATTATTGGTCTATATTCGTGGACGCAAAAATATATATACAGTGAGAAGAATGATGTTGTGGGTCTTTAGTGGAGTGTACCCACAGTTAAGATTGATTTTATTAATGAGTTTAGCCAAACAATATCATATCGTTGGAGTTTCTGATCTGTAGGTCCATCAGATCCCCTTATTAGCTCACTTGAGGATATTAAAGAGGAATGATTTGAATTGTTCAAATCAATTTGAGAAAATTGTATAATAATGTGCTTAATATGTAATTGATTATGGATGTGATTTATAATTTAAATTAAGTTGGAGAGAAATATTTGAATGGGATTTAAATATTTAATTCAAGAGAATTAGATTCATAAAAAATTAATTAATTAAATTAATAGAGAGATGATGCACATAAACATACGATGTTCATTTATATTAATTGAATATATACGTTAAATTGGATTTAATGTATAGATGATTATTTAATTAATGTGCTAATTAATTAAATAGACGTTATTTAATTAACTGAGCACAAGAGTAAATTGGGAAAAACTTGGAGAATGGGTTAACCATTCTCCATATAAATTCTTCTTTATGGCTCTTTTAGGGCGTGAATTGATTTTGTGAACTTTACCCTAGCCACCATAATACAAACCCTCTCTTTACTCTTAAAGAGAAATCTCTCAACCTCTTCATATTCCAATTAGTTGGATACCACCTATCCTTCTATTGCAATCCTTGAGAATAAGAACGTTATTCTCGTGGTCATGTTCAAGTTCGATTTAGAAGAAGTTCGTGTCAATATCGAGAGGATTTTTCGTGGAGTTCGAGAATTTTCAAAGGTAAAAATGGTTCTCTCTTAGTTTCCCTTCTCCAAATCATGTTATTTCATATGTTTATCCTTCATATGTTTTGTTTTAGAACTTTTTGTTGTTTATTCAAAAATCGATTTCTGAGATGTAAGACATTCATACGCTTTCACTCATATTCAATCCCTATCGAAGTAACAAAGCATCTAGCCAAGAAACGTGCCGAAAAACCGTGAGGTGAAATACTTGTTGAAGTTCCCATGACAGCATTCCAACGATCTGATGGTTCGAGAATCCATGTAATTTCTTACATAATTAAGTGGTGGTTCAAGCACTTGCCACACCAATGTCAAAATCAGATTCTAAACAATTGCCAGATTGAAGTAATAGTCCTTGAATTTTAATAAGGAAAAGCGAATTTAAAAACAACTTGGCGACGGTTGTATATATTATGTGTATATATGGGTATATTAGGTGTAATATGCATAGGGATATGATTAAAGTATAATGAGTAAAATAGATATCCAATTGTTTATACAATAGGTGTTTTTTTTTTTTCGTTTTATCTTTTGTTTCTATACCAAGGAATATGTTGCAGGTTAAATATTTAAATAAATTTTTGGACATATAGACCATGCATAAAAAAATGGTTTAAGTTGATTTGGTATATAATAGAGTGACTTTCTATATGTTTTTTTCCAATTAATCGAGTTGTGTGCTTCATTTCATATACTTACTTGAATAAAGTTTCTACAGATCCAATAGGATTTGCAAACATTGTTGCTAAATATTGCTTGGGTTAGTGATAGTTATATAGATTTTGTCTATCAACAGGTAAGGTGTAATATTTCATATATGGGGATACGATTAATGTACAATGTGACAAATATATCCAGTTGTATATATAATAGGTGTTTTGTTTTTTTTTTTTTAATTTTTTTATATACCAAGATATATAATATATTTAGATATTTATGTAAAATTATGCAAATATAGACCATGCATACAAAAATGGTTTAAGTTGATTCGTTATATTATAGGTATTTATTTTCTATTTTTTCTAGCTCAAGTAAGAAAATTTTGCTAAGTACGTTGGAACTCAAACATATACCTTCGAAATTCTATATTTTCAATGGGTAAAATAGATGACGATGAATATAAAATATAAGCAGTGGATCAAGAAAAATAAACATAACTCACAAAGACTATATCAATAAATTTTCACAATCATAAAAATAGTGTATTTCATATATACCTGACAACTGCTCTACTAACTTAAATATAATCTGTCTTTGTATACAATATACCAACATATGTCAAGATCTTAACTACGTATATAACTGCATGTTTCTTATATGGCATTTCAATTTATATTAGATAAACTTATATTTATACATACATATGGACTTTAGTATATATAGAATTAACCCAAACAAATTATATAGAATAAACAACCAACGATGAAAATGTGGTTTTTTTTCTTAATGGACACATTAATGGATGAGAGAGAATGGAGGAGATGAACATTAACGAGGGAGAGAAATTGGGGGAGACAAACATTAATGGGGGAGAGAGGATGGGAGATTAGAACAATTTTTTAAGGAGAAAATATTTGAAAAATGCATTTAAAACAATTAATTGCAGTGCTTATATATATATGGACGAGACTTAAACAGTAAAAAGACATTGACATTAGTAAAAATATGGAGTTAATAGGCCATTTATGTAAAAAAATAAATAAATAAATAAAAGTCATTAATGTAATATAGGTCTATACTTAAAGGAAAAAATAAAAATAATATTGTTGGGTTAAAAAGTTTATAAAAATATTGTTGTTTTGAAACTATTTATAAAAGTACGGTTGTTTTTTTTTTTTTTAATGTGTCAAGTCTTCAAAATTCGACCAACCTAGGTCAAATTTTGAAGATTCAACCTTCATTTTTTTTTTTAATTTTCCATTTTATAAAAATAATTTTTAAAAATATTTTATTATTTTATTTAACTTAACTATAAAAAGAACAAATTAAAAAAAATAATATCTCATAAAAATAAAAAGTGTAAACTAAAATATCTCATTTATATAATAATTACAAAAATCAATGTGTCCCACAAAGCGAACTTCGTCGATTTCGAGTTGGTTGTCATCGTCGACTTCGAACTTGAGGTTGCTCTAGTTCTTCTTGATGTTGCTCTGGTACCTCTACAGGCGCTTCATAATATAAATATTCATTATGCTCTCCACGACCCTGACCATGTCCATGCACGTATGAAGACGAAGGACCAGCCTCTAAGTCATAATGTCCTGAACCAAATGCTGGCATCATCATCATTGGACTAACATAATCAGTTTGACTCTGAGTCTGCATCACATGGGGCAACTCTTCCACATTATGCGCAACCTCATCAAACTCATCCTCTTCCCGAGCAGGTCCTCTACGTTTAGGAGCTGGTGGAGGAACAATAGATATATCGTACATATAATGTATCTCCTCTATATAGCTTTGGTTGTCACTAAATATAGTAAGAACCTGGTTCGGATCATTCGCAACATCACGGAGTCTACTGTTGTTCGATCTCTGTGAATTATAAAATAATTAGATAATATTTAAAATAAATTTAAATTACAAATAATTAGATAATATTCATTCATTTACTAGATGACCCACAGCTGCTCTCGGATGAGTGAAGTAGCGCCTTGTGATATTATTATACCAATGAATGTAGCCTTGAGTGACATCTCTGTCAAACTGTTTAATAGAAACCCCCACTGCAATAAACCTTGCATGATAGTGACATCGCACTATCAAATGTGCAACTTTTTCAGACCAATTTACAGTCCTTAAGTCGATATCATGCAGTATGGGTTTAGTATTACAAAGCGATGGGACATCCTACTGAAAACCAAATTGTCTCATCATCCTGTCAAGAAAATGCCACTCACCAATGTGAAAATATATGAGAGGACTCATCGTCCGCCATATGTTTTGACCATTCATACAGAAATTGGAAAAATTATGCATAATAATTTTGTATGACTCCCAAATAACCTGAAACACAAAATATTATATTGGAGAACATTAAAGACAAATACAATAAAAATATGTATAAAATAATCAATTTGGTTCAGTATTAATATACGTAATCAGGTTGAAGCAGATCAAACATGTATCTGTACTGGCTGACCACATGTGTGGCTGTCCTAATCACACAGAATTTATCTCTCCACCTAAATTTTTAAATTGATAATTTAGATTCTAAATTAACTAGATCAATGATATAAAAATTAAATTGAATTAAAATAACATACCGAGAACCGTAGGCTCGTCTAGCTAACTGAGCGTCATTAACATGTTGTAGCCGTGGAGCCATTGTTGGAAATCGCTCCCAAGCCCATAGTTGCAAAAGTATAAGAGCCCAACTATGTCACGAGCCTCTAGTCTTGTTGTTTTGCATAGTTGTCTATACAACCATGCCAAACATGCTCCACTTCACGAATACCACCTCGCATCAAAGAGGTTATGTAATAGTGGCAGGAACATCAAGTAAACAAAATGACTTGATTTGTCGGAAAACAGACTTCCATCCATCATTTGTAGTATATATGGTCGCGCATATCTTATGATGGTTTCCTCGTCTGCATCATCTGCGAGCTCACGGAATTTTGTTCCAAACTATATCAAACTTAACCTTGATCCTTTAATTTTGTCGGCAGGTGGGGTCATACTGAGGTACAGTTGACAAACTTGTGACCAGTCATCGTACATCACTCTGGTGACCAGCTCACCGCCAACACGTATCCTCAACAACACTTCTATGTCTTGTAGAGTGATAGTGCATTCTCCAACAGATGTATGAAACGTATGCGTCTCAGGCCTCCATCTCTCGACCAATGTTATGATCAGATGTCAGTCCAACTAAATAAATCCCAATCTGGAAATCCCATAGAATCCAGATATGCAGAGTAGCGGTAGTATTCGAGGGTGGAGTGGGATAGTGCGCTGGAGAACTGACTCTCAACGCCTGCGAGATATTTCTCCAATAGTATGATCTCGCCATACAACAGATGATCGATGAATGGACTGATCGTACAAAACACCAGGATCAACAGGTCCTGGGTTTAAAGCCATGATCTAGAAAAAAAATATTTATTTCTCAATTAGAAGAATAATGTATAACTTAATCTTCCTTTGATTATGCCCAACTGATTACAAAATCTACATCGTTGTCGAGTGACTGGTTCTGTCCAATCCATCTCGCTATGATAACGTGAACTTTTTGGTCTACTAGATTTTCTCAACAACGATGGATCAGGATGTAAGACAAACATATTAGGGTGCGTGATCTTCATGTGGTACAGGTTGAAATTGAGGAGAGTAACATTCAACATACGTTGACAATTTATAGTAGTCCTCAATAAAGTCTTCGTAATTCATGTTAAAATGTGAGCAAACTTCCATAAAATGCGAGCATGAAATGTCGAATGTTTGCCACTTGTTACATGAACAGTACCATTCGGACTTGTGTAGCTTCAATATTTGAACATTTCCTCATTTAGCATTAAGACTATGACGTCCGCTCTTCACATGAAACACACCTTCATACCGATCGTATGATTGTACTTCATGTTTACTAGATCTTGCAGTCGATTTATTTATTTTCTCGTGTGCGTACTTGAATTTTTACTCCACTTAGTATTATAAAATATGCTTGAAACAAATTGTTAATAATAATAATAATATTACCGGGTGTATTTGTCTTGATGCTCCAATGCATCCCTTATTTCTTCTCTTCTTTTCTCGAAATAATTCACGCACTTGAAGAATGTTATTTGAGCAAGAGCATATATAGGCAACATTCGAGCTCCTTTGAGGATGCTATTTATGCATAGATTTGTCGTCATCCACCCATATCTGAACCCTCCATCATGTGTTTGAGTCCATTGCTCTAAACTAATATTGTCAAAAAAACTCAGTCAGCTCCGATTTATTCCTTTGATACATTCAATTGCTTTATTGAACTTTTGAATTTGAAACTGACACCCGACACGATAAATATAATTTTTCAATGTATTAAATTTGTACTTTTTATTAAAGTTTCCGACATATGTTGTAAACAGAAACGATGGTGACATTTTGGTCCTGTCCAACCATTTGCTGGATTGTTCAGCATGTTGATATGAAATTAAACATACCTCTTCATGTGTTATAATTTTTATTGTTTCAGGAACCATCCCCATGAGTCTGTGGACTCTTCATCAGCAATGACAAATGCAAGTGGAAGAAAATGCCCGTTCGAGTCAACTGATGTAGCAATCAACAATTTTCCTCGATATTTGTCATACAAGTGTGGACATTTATTAGCTTCTATACAAGGACCAAATTCCTAAAATATAGAAGTTAGGATAACATGGCCTTCAGTAAGCGTTTCTTTCACTCTCCACTCTACACGTGTTCCGGGATTGGTCTGCTTAACCATATACAACCACCTGGGTAACAATTTGTAAGACTCATCCCAATCACCGAACACTTTAGCCAATACTTATCTTTTGCCCTCCCATACCCTATGGTAAGAAACATGATATTCAAATTGGTTTTTTTGTTATGGCCTCACAGAACTATAGTGCAATCATTGATGAATCCAATTGCACATGACTTTGACTCAGTTCTAAATAAAAACATGTATGCTACTCATCGTACTTAGTGATCTCGAACAAGCTATGCGATTTTTTCTTTATTGCACGAAGTCTCCACTTGCAACCTTTCTCCCACTTTTTACACCGAATTGTCCAAATCGTTAGTGTCGATTCCACAACCTCAATGGTGCGTAACATTTAATAAAAAAAAATTTGAATGTGTGTTGTAGCATTTCTTTGTCTTGACAAATCATCCATTTATACAACTGAGTATTGTCAACGTCCACAGGGACTACAATTGAGTCATGTTCTTTAATGCTATCCAGTACATTCATATCCAAATCGTTGAATGTATCTGAAGATAACTCATGTTTATGACCATCGAAATCCAACTCTTCCAATTCATCGTCCGTTTCAGTTCTGAAATCTCTATACTGGTTGTTAGCCGTCATATCTTCATTATCACATAACGATGCAACTGACTCCGGATCAGGATCAATATATTCAATTGGATCTTCAAACTGACTAAATGGTGCATTCAATTTTATATCCAACCCTATCCTATTAACATTTACATACAAATGCACTAAATTCGGTAGTTGCATCGCGATTGAGAACATCAAGTTCATAGCTTGGCATTCGGAATAGGGAATGACATAAACCTTATTGATCCTGATGGTTCTAGGTTAGAATGTCTATATATTATTTCTAACTGATTTGTTTCCATATCTACACTAAGTGACATCACAACCATTTCAATGAATTGTTCAAATATAATTCTATTGTTCAAATTTATGCTAAAACCCTCACTTGGTGGTTGGTCATAGTTAATTCCATCAATACCATTAATCATATTACCATTTGTAAACAACATAAATCCCAAGTATTTATCCACCATTTTCTTAAAAAAAAAAAAAGGCAAACAATACATTACTAATTGTTCTACTAATTATCAAACTTAAACAAAAATAAACTATAATAAAAATCACAATAATTTTGATAAAAAAAAAAAAATAAACATCAACTTTTTAAATATTACAATGAGATAAACTTTTTAAAACTATTTTTTCAAATTTATTATAAACAAAAAAATAAAATAAAATATTATAAGAAGTATATTAAAAAAATCACAATAATTTTGTATTAACTAAAAATGTTAAACTTTTAAAATTATAAACATCAATTTTTTAAGATTTATGAACATCAACTTTTTAAACATAACAATAAATTAAACTTTTTATAACCATTTTTACACATAAGAACAAATTAAACTTTTCAAATATCATAAGAAATTTAAACAAAAAATAACAATAATTTTGTATTAAACTAACAATAAACTATACTTAAATACAAACAAAAACAAATAAAATATAAATAAGATTAACATGTTGGTATGACATAATATAAATAAGATTAACACTAATAACAACTACTAAGATTAACAGTAATAGAGAAAAAAACTACTAACATCAATATGTAAATATTATTGAATTCAACAACTACTTAAAAATTAACATGATAGATCTACTAAATATAAAAGAACTAGTAATAAATAAATAGTAAACTCACAAATTTAATAGTGGTTTTACTTTTTTCCCCCAAAGTGACAATGGTCTTTTTTTTCTCTGTTATCCGGCAACAAAAACTATGAAAAAATAAAATATTATTTGAATATGGATTTACAACAAAAACTATGAAAAAAACAAAATATTATGATAATATATGATTTTTTTTTTTTTTTTTTGTTAACGTTACCTTTTTGTTCTTTGTTTCCCAAACAACAACAAAAACCATAAAAAAATATATAATAGTATGAGAATAGAAACAAAATTTATAGTTATTTAAAAAAGATGAAATTTTGTATATTAAAGGTACAAACCTCACAATTTAATGGACGAATGTGGGATAAGAAGAAGATTTGCTGATGAAGAAATGAAGAAGGCAGAAGAAAATTTGTAAGATTTTTAATTAAGAAGGCAGAACGAGAGAACGTAGGCTAAAGGCACTGAGAATGAGAGAATGAAGGCACTGAGAAAATGTGAGAAAATGAAAGGAGAGGAGGGGGTTATAAGGTTAAAGGTTGAGTTTTGAAAACTCGACCTACGGACGTTCGGCGTTGGGAAAATTAAATGGATGAGACGGGATGAGATGCTGACACGCTGCAGAGATTTAGATTCATTTTAAAAGAGGTCGAGGGTTCAACTCACTCTGCCACACTGCAGAGATTCAGATTCATTTTTTTAAAATGCGGCGTACGGGGCTAATACTAAGCGATCCCTTAGAGAATACTAAGTGATCGTTTAGCTAACTGTTTCGCGATCGTTTCAATATCTATTATGCGATCATTTGGCTAATAATAAGCGATCTTTTCGATAATACTAAGCGATTGTTTAGAGAATACTATGCGATCGTTTAGCTAACTGTTCCGCGATCGTTTTGATATCCATTACGCGATCCTGTATTAATTTATAATACTAAGTGATCGTTTAGATAATACTAAGCGATCGTTTAGAGAATACTATGCGATCGTTTAGCTAACTGTTCCGCGATCGTTTCGATATCCATTATGCGATCGTTTGGCTAATAATAAGCGATCGTTTAGATAATACAAAGCGATTGTTTAGCTAATACTAAGTGATCATTTAGCTAACTGTTAGCAATCGTTTAGATATCCATTATGCGATCGTGTACTAATTTGTAATACTAAGCGATCGCTTAGGTTTTGTTAAACGATCGTTTAGATAATACTAAGCGATCGTTTACCTAACTGTTATGCGATCGTTTAGTTTTCATTTAGATAAATTTGTGCCAAATTTGTAGAATACAATTGGTGTTGTATATTTAACTAAGCAAATAAATAACTAAGCGGTTGTTTAGATAAATTTGTGCTAAAATTACATATTGTACAATACAATTAGTGTTGTACAGAATATAAATAACTAAGCGATCGTGTAGATAAATTTAGATGACTATTATATCATTTTTTACTTTTACACCTTTCATATGACCACCAACATAATTTCTTCTAGACTCATCCCAATCCCCACCAAATCGTACAAAGATGTGAAGTAACACCATTGATCTACAATTGGATAAACAAATCATTGATAAGTGAACGATTGTGTATAAACTACTAAGCGATCGTGTAAAGATTACTAAGCCATCGTGTATAAATTACTAAGCGATCATGTATAATTTACTAAGCGATCGTGTATAAATTACTAAGCGATCATGGATAATTTACTAAGCGATTGTGTGCAATCATGTATAATTTACTAAACGATCACATAGTAATTTACTAAATAAAATATTCCCGAATGACACATTAAACGATCGTGTATAATTACTAAATGATCGCATAGTAATTTACTAAACGATTGTGTGCGATCTTGTATAATTACTAAACGATCGTGGATAATTTACTAAGCGATTGTGTGCGATCGTGTATAATTTACTAAACGATCACATAGTAATTTACTAAATAAAATATTCCTGAATGATGCATTAAACGATCATGTATAATTAGTAAAGGATCGCATAGTAATTTACTAAACGATTGTGTGCGATCGTGTATAATTACTAAACAATCGCATAATAATTTACTAAACGATTATGTGAGATCGTGTATAATTACTAAACGATCGTGGATAATTTACTAAGCGATTGTGTGCGATCCTGTATAATTTACTAAACGAACGCATAGTAATTTACTAAATAAAATATTCCCGAATGATGCATTAAACTATCGTGTATAATTACTAAATGATCACATAGTAATTTACTAAACGATTGTGTGCGATCATGTATAATTTACTAAGCGACTGTATGTGATCGTGTATAACTTACTAAACAATCACATAATAATTTACTAAATAAAATATTCCCGAATGACACATTAAACGATTATGTATAATGACTAAACGATCGCATAGTAATTTACTAAACGATTGTGTGCGATCGTGTATAATTACTAAACGACCGTGGATAATTTACTAAGCGATTGTGTATAATTTATTAAACGATCGCATAGTAATTTACTAAATAAAATATTTTCGAATGACGCATTAAACGATCGTGTATAATTACTAAATGATCGCATAGTAATTTACTAAATGATTGTGTGCGATCGTGTATAATTACTAAATGATAGTGGATAATTTACTAAGCGATTGTGTGCGATCGTATATAATTTACTAAACGATCGCATAGTAATTTACTAAACAAAATATTCCCGATTGACGCATTAAACGATCTTGTATAATTACGAAACGATCGCATAGTAATTTACTAAACGTTGTATGTGATCATGTATAATTACTAAACGATCGTGGATAATTTACTAAGTGACTATGTGTGAACGTGTATAATTTACTAAACGATCGCATGTAATTTACTAAATAAAATATTCCCGAATGACGCATTAAACGATCGTATATTATACTAAACGATCGTGGATAATTTACTAAGCGATTTTGTGCGATCGTGTATAATTTACTAAACAATCGCATAGTAATTTACTAAATAAAATATTCCCAAATGATGCATTAAACGATCGTGTATAATTACTAAACAATCGCATAGTAATTTACTAAACGATTGTATGCAATCGTATATAATTACTAAACAATCACATAGTAATTTACTAAATGATTGTGTGCGATCGTGTATAATTTCTAAACGATCGTGGATAATTTACTAAGCGATTATGTGCGATCGTGTATAATTACTAAACGATCACATAGCTTACTAAGCGATTGGGTGCGATTAATGTGGTGTACGTGGAAAAGAAACTAAATAAAATATTCATGAACCCTCAACCTTTTGTTTAAATTTTGTCGTCTATTTAGGTCAAGGGTTGAACTCTCGACCTCTTCTTTGAATTTTGTCGTCTTCTTTAATTTCTTTTAAGTCGAGGGTCAAATCCTCGACCTCTTCTTTGATTTTCAAAAGGTCGAGGGTTGAACCCTCGACTATTTCTTCAATTTTTTCGTCTTATTTAATTTCTTTTAGGTCGAAGGTCAAACCATCGACCTCTTCTTTAATTTTTGACAAGTCGAGGGTTGAACCCTCAACAAAATATTTTACACAATATCCCCCCCTCAGAAACTCCAAAACAACCATATATTTTAAATAGTTTCAGAACCACTATATTTTCCTAATCACAATATTTAAAAAAAAAAAAACTCCTATATTTAAGGCTTTTTATGCTTAATTTAATAATTAACTCATATGTGAGTAACAAATTAAATAACAATTACGTACATTTGGGCTATGTAATGAGTATATTGTGTGGTTTAAATTATGAGCTCATAACTTTGCATATAGATTGTATGATCAGTATGACAACCGTAAAGAGGGTGAATATGGTTTATTTAAACTAATGAAACTTTTTAAAAAAATATCGACCCAATTAAATAAATCAATAAACTTTTTTGCTAGCAATTAATTTAAATAAGAATTTCAAGGATAAAATATCAACCCAAAATAATCAAGCGATTGACATAAACAAATTCAAGAACAAACTATAGCAATTAATTTTATGGAATGAAATATGTTAACAAATTAATTGCAAAATTAAATAGAAGAAGGATAGAGAAATTGATACCGAGAATTTTATAGTGGTTCGGCACAATCGACCTACATCCACTTTCCAAGCTCCTCTTGGGTATATCACGACAAACTTGACTCTTTCCACGACTTAAAGTCGAACCGCTACAACGTTTCTTTTCTGGACGAACAAACTCGATCCTTTCTATGGTTGAGGATTAAACCGTTGCAACACTCTTGTTATGGGTTCAAGAGTAACAATTTACAATGGATTTTGAAATGAAGAACAAGATGAGAAAAATTCTCTTAAATAGTAGCTTTACAAATTTATGTACTCAACAAATAAATCCTCACAATACATAAATCTCTCAAGAATAAGATGAAAAGGAAAAAATTAAGAGTTTGGAGAGAATAAAATAGTGATTTTGAGTATTGTAAAAATATGTAATTGTTGTCAAAAATTTGGAGAAGACAAAAGATTCATACGAATCACATTCAATTTGGGTCATTGGATATTGGTAAAAGAAAATTGAATGGTAGAGATTTAAACTCAACTAGCTGTTAGGAATAAGCAAAAAAAATAATATAATAGTATATATCTAAAAATATAATAATATATAACTTTTAAAACCTAACAAAAAAAAAATGTACAACATGGGTTCAAAACTAGCGTTAAGCACAAACATAAAATAAAATAATTATTTCACGTATCAGCACAAACTTCATTTTCTTTTTAAATTCATTTCCTTTCTAAAATCAATCCAAAAATCAAAAGTCCACCAAATATCACTCCTCCATTGCTTCAATTGACACCTTCCAAATGTTCTACTGTGATAAGAAAAATTATTTCACGTATCAGCTCGAAATTTTTCCGTTAAGTTCGTTTTGACTATCACTTTTTCATTTAAGCTCAATTTGAGTGTTCCAAATTGCGTTGAAACCATTGTTCCAAGCTCTACATGATGTACACTTCAAAACACTTAAATTATTGATAAATAAAAGTAGGTATTTTATCATCAAAATATTAATTAATGAATTTATTAAAACTAATTAATTTGAGATTAAGAGTTAAAAAGCCAACATAGAAGTGTGATTTGCTGATTTGCCGAGTAGAAGCAAGTCTATTGCTTCTATAGAATTATAGAAATTTTAGGATCAACTTATAAATATAAAGTTATGGTCCCCAAAATACTATGCTTTCGGCCTCCTATTCCCTTGGTTGCATAGTTGAGGAAAACCACAAACTCATTTGCAAGTTTTGATCTAAGTTTAGGTAATTCTAATATCATATATAATTATGGTTTTTCATCCATATTTAGATCCTATATCTTGACTATTTTGTATAGTTCTTTTAGAATAATCATGAATTAGAACTAGTTTTACAAAATTTTTTAACATTTGTATCATTAGTGAAATTATCCAAGTTTTAGATAAAAATTGATTTAAACTTAGGTTAGGATTATTGTAATTTTTAAAATAATTTTCTTAGAAGTTGTATTCTTTATTATATATTATATAATATATTAATATAATATATATATATATATATATATATATAGATAAAGCAACTATGAAATAAAGTAAAATAGTATTCGATAAATTTTAATTTGAAATTAGAAAATACTAATTTCAGTATTTTGTAAATAAATACAATATTGGTGTGATTTTGTTAGCTATTGATATTTAATATATAATTTATTATAATATAATTATATAAGAATTTTCTATGATTTACATTGCAGCTAATTCGTTTTCTAGTTTGAACTATTGGATAAAACTTTAAGAAAAATCATTGTTATAAAAATTTGAATCAATCAAAATTTCATGAGAGAATAGATATGAAAAGGTTTAGGGGTTGTTTGGGGCGCTGAGTTGAGATAAAATGTCTAAAGTTTATATGTCTATGAAGTCCATATATCTGCATTTAGTGTGCAGAGTTATTTGGTCTGAGTTCATATATATGTGTTTGGGGTGTAGAGTTGAGTTCATATGTTTGGGTGTCTGGGATATCTGGTGCAGATTTGTGAACTCCAAATAATCTATTTTTATAGTTACTGTTCACACGAGGTTTCTCGAGAAACGCGTTTCGTGGTGTTGAACTTGAGTTGGTGTTGATGTTGAAATTGATTTGATGCGATGTGGTTCGATATCTAATACTTGATCATCTGATTCTCTCTCAATTGGGTGAATGTGCTTGAAGAAGAAAAAAAAAACCGAACGTTCTTGAAGTAGAAGTCTTGGAAGAGTCTTTGTATCTTCAAGGGTCTTTTGTCTTCTACGAGTGAGTTTTGGGAGTCTTCTCCTTGTTGATGAATTCTCTGGACTCAATGAGAAGAGTGTCTCTATTTATAGGTTCTCTGATGGGCTTCATGGGCTTGGCCCTGGTTAGCCCATGGGTGATTTAGGCCTAATTTAACATTTGGGTCAAATTCAACCTATTGTTGGGCTTGGACTTTGACCCAAATAATAATATTAAATTGGCCCAAATTAATCTATTCGAACGGTCATAATAAAACTACATGATGTCACCGAAATTTATCTTCAACTTCAATTTGGGACATATGTCAATTTCTAATTTGACCCAAATTTAATGATTTAAAATTTTGTCACTAATTTAATAAATGACGTGCTACTTGTGATTGGTCCAAAATTTCTAATTCAACAAATGCCCCTTCCGAGATTTATGCACATATATGGGTGATGAATATCGAAAAAAGAATATAAAGTTGGAATCAAAATCCAAATATATATGTTCTTGAATTTGATCTCAATTGATGTGTCAGTCAAACTATGAGTTTAGTATATAAGTTTAATTTGAGTTTGGGATCAAATTTGAGATATGGCCAAGTTTACGAACAAATTTTTTTTTTTTGTCCCAATTTAATTTGATTTGGATTTAAGATAAAATTTGGGATATGCCTAAATTTCAATAAAAGATCAATTGAGATTTTTTCCTTATCCACAATTGATTTTGATTGAAAATAAAAACTCAAATAACTTGAATTTGGAATAAATTTTGGAATATGGCCAAATTTTAACTGAACTAAATTTAGATGAATTTGATATAAAATTTGGAATATGCCCAAATTTTAATTTGAAATTTTATTCTTAATAATTTGGTTTGAGATAAAAGTCGGGTGATTTAGTGATCTAGATTTGGGATAAAATTTGGAATATGCCCAAATTTTAATTTGACTTAAGGATAAAAGTATGATTTAGTGATTTAGGTGGTATAAAATTTGGAATATGCCCAAATTTTAATTTGAGATTTTATCCTTAATAATTTAGCTTGAGGATAAAAGTCTCATAATTTAGATTGGGGATAAAATTTTGAATATGTCCAAATTTTAATTTGAGATTTTATCCTTAATAATTTGGTTGAGGATAAAAGTCTCATAATTTAGATTTGGGATAAAATTTGGAATATGCCCAAATTTTAATTTGAGATTTTATTTACAATTTAATCTCAATATTGAACAATTTTGATTTTGAATAAAATTTGGAGTATTGTCAGATTTTAATTTATGATTTTATCCACAATTTAAATCTGACTTTGAATAAAATTTGGAATATGTCCAAATCTTAATTGAAGATAAATTTGAGAACAAAGTCTAATAACATTAAATTAAATAGAAAATTTGTTTAATTTAATTTTAAATTAGGATAGAATCAAATTAGGAAATCTGATAAAAAAATCTAATATTTTAAAACAAATCTTTTATTTGATTTAGATTTCCTAATTTGTTATGAAACGTAGGGAACCTTTAGACCCCAAATCTCTCCATTATCTTCATTCCCTCATCTTCTAATCTTTCCTTTCTATTTTTCCTCTTTTCTTCCAGCGTTTTCTTCCTAGGCAGTTTTGTAACAACAATTCTTTTTCTTTCTCTATTTTTTTTTGTTGTAGAAATATCCAGCCGCGTGATCGAATTTTGCGCACATAAGGATGACCTTGGTATGGTCTATCTACTGCATGCCTATTCGTGCTTCCTAATCGTCAAGGGGGATCCACAAAGGCTTATAACCCCCTCATTCAATCACTAACTATCTTGCAGTGCCGTTTGGGCATCCTGATCGTCATGAGAGGGGTCCTACAAGGCTTACAACTCTACCATGCTTTCACTCTAGGGAAGAGTCCGATAAGGTCTGCATTGTAGCACCATTCGCATATTCGCATGGGAGGGACCCTGCAAGGCTTACAACTCTTCCATGTTTTAACCTTAGGGGGAATTCCCATAAGGTTTATCTTGTAGCACCGTTCGCATATCCTGATCATCATGGGAGGGGCCCTGCAAGGCTTACAACTCTCCCATGCTTTCACCCTAGGTAGGATTCCGATAAGGTCTACCTTGTAGCACTATTCACATATCATGATCGTCATGGAAGGGGCTCTGCAAGGCTTACAAGTCTCCCATGCTTTCACCCTAGGGAGGATCCTGGTAAGGTCTACCTTGTAGCACCATTTTCATATCTTGATCATCATGGGAGCGGCCATGCAAGGCTTACAACTCTCCCATGATTTCACCCTAGTGAGGATCCCGATAAGGTCTACCTAGTAGAACCGTTAGCATATCCTGATCGTCATGGGAGGGGCCCTACAAGGCATACAACTCTCCCATACTTTGACCCTAGGGAGGATCCCGATAAGGTAAACCTTGTAGCACTGTTCGCATATCCTGATCGTCATGGGAGGGGCCCTGCAAGGCTTAAAACTCTCTCATGCTTTCACACTAGGGAGGATCCCCATAAGGTCTACAATATAGCACCGTTCGCATATCCTGATCGTCATGGGAGGATTCCCATATCTCGATAAGGTCTACCTTATAACACCATTCACATATCATGATCGTCATGGGAGATGTCCTATAAGGCTTACAACTCTCCCATGCTTTCACCCTAGGGAGGATCCCGATAAGGTCTACCTTGTAGCACTGTTCGCATATCCTGATCGTCATGGGAAGAACCCTGCAAGGCTAACAACTTTCCCATGCTTTCACCCTAGGGAGGATCCCGATAAGGTCTATCTTGTAGCACCGTACGCATATCCTGATTGTCATGGGAGGGGCCCTGCAAGCCTTACAACTCTCCCATGCTTTAACCCTAGGGAGGATCCCTATAAGGTCAAACTTGTAGAACCGTTTGTATATCCTGATCATTATGGGAGGGGCCCTATAAGGCTTAAAACTCCCATATGCTTTCACCATAGGTAGGATCCCGATAAGGTCTACCTCTGTAGCACCGTTCGCATATCCTGATCGTTATAGGAGGGGCCCTGCAAGGCTTATAAATCTCTCATGCTTTCACCCTAGGGAGGATCCCAATAAGGTATACCTTGTAGCACCGTTCGCATATCCTGATCGTATTGGGAGGAGCCCTGCAAGTCTTACAACTCTGTCATGCTTTCACCCTAGGGAGATCCCCATAAGCACTACCTTCTAGCACTGTTCGCATATCTTGATCGTCATGGGAGGGCCTTTACAAGGCTTACAACTCTCCCATGCTTTCACCCCAGGGAGGATCCCGATAAGGTCTACCTTGTAGCATCGTTCATATATCCTGATCGTCATGGGAGGGGCCTTGCAAGGCTTACAACTGTTCCATGATTTCACCCTAAGGAGGATCCCGATAAGGTCTACCTTGTAGCACTGTACGCATATCCTGATTATCAAGGGAGGGGCTCCGCAAGGTTTACAACTCTTGCATGCTTTCACCCTAGAGAGGATCCCGATAAGGTCTACTTTATAGCACCGTTTACATTTCTAATCCTCATAGGATGGGCCCTGCAAGGCTTACAACTCTTCCATGCTTTTACCCTAGGGAGGATCTCGATAAGGTCTACCTTGTAGCACCGTTCGCATATCCTGATCGTCATGGGAGGGGCCTTGCAAGGCTTACAAATCTCCCATGCTTTCACCCTAAGGAGGATCCCGATAAGGTCTACCTTGTAGCACCGTTCCCATATCCTGATCGTCCAGAGAGGGTCCCAGTAAGGCTTACAACTCTTTCATGCTTTTACCGTAGGGAGGATCTCGATAAGGTCTACCTTGTAGCACCATACGCATATCCTGATCGTCATGGGAGGGGCCTTGCATGGCTTACAACTCCTTTCATGCTTTAACCCTAGGGAGGATCGCCATAAGGTCTACCTTGTAGTACTGTTCGTATATCTTGATCATCATGGGAGGCGCCCTACAAGGCTTACAACACCCTCATGCTTTCACCCTAGGTAGGATCCTGATCAGGTCTACCTTGTAGCACCATTCCCATATCCTGATCATCATGGGAGCGGCCTTGCAAGGCTTACAACTCTCTCATGTTTTCACCCAAAGGAGGATCCCGATAAGATCTACCTTGTAGAACCGTTCGCATATCCTGATCGTCATGGGAGGGGCCTTGCAAGGCTTACAACTCTCCCATGCTTTCACCTTAGGGAGATCCCAATAAGGTCTACCTTCTAGCACTGTTCGCATATCCTGATCGTCATTGGAGGGGCCCTACAAGGCTTATAATTCTCCCATGCTTTCACCCTAGGGAGGATCTCGATAAGGCCTACCTTGTAGCATCGTTCGCATATCCTGATCGTCATGGGAGGGGCCCTGCAAGGTTTACAACTCTCTCATGCTTTCACCCTAGAGAGGATCCCGGTAAGGTCTACTTTGTAGCACCGTACGCATATCTTGATCATCATAGGAGGGGCTCCGCAAGGTTTACAACTCTCGCATGCTTTCACACTAAGGAGGATCCCGGTAAGGTCTACCTTATAGCACCGTCTGCATATCCTGATCATCATGGAATGGGCCCTGCAAGGCTTACAACTCTCTCATGCTTTCACCCTAGTGAGGATCCCGATAAGGTCTACCGTGTAGCACCGTTCGTATATCCTGATCTTCATAGGAGGGACCTTGCAAGGCTTACAAATCTCCCATGCTCTCACTCTAGGGAAGATCCCGATAAGGTCTACCTTGTAGCACCGTTTGCATATCCTGATCATCGATGGAGGGTCCCTACAAGGCCTACAACTCTCTCTTGCTTTCACCCAAGGGAGGATCCCGGTAGGGTCTACCTTGTAGCACCGTATGCATATTCGAATCGTCATGGGAGGGGCCTGCAAGGCTTACAACTCTCCCATGCTTTAACCCTAGGGAGGATCCCCATAAAGTCTACCTTGTAGCACCGTTCGTATATCTTGATCATCATGGGAGGGGCCCTGCAAGGAGTTACAACTCCCCCATGCTTTCACCCTAGGTAAGATCCCAATAAGGTCTACCTTGTAGCACCATTCGCATATCCTGATCGGTCATGGGAGGGGCCCTACAAGTCCTACAACTCTCTCATGCTTTCACCCTAGAGAGGATCCCGATAAGGTATACCTTGTAGCACTGTTCGCATATCCTGATCGTCATGGTAGGGGCCTTGCAAGGCTTAAAACTCTCCCATGCTTTCACCCTATAGAGGATTCTATAAGGTCTACCATGTACTAGCATTCGCATATCCTAATCGTCATAGGAGGGGCCCTACAAGGCATATAACTCGCCCATACTTTCACCCTAGGGAGGATCCCGATAAGGTCTACCTTGTAGCATCGTTCGCATATCCTGATTGTCATGGGAGGGGCCCTGCAAGGCTTACAACTCTTTCCATGCTTTCACCCTAGGGAGGATCCCGATAAGGTCTACGTTGTAGCACCGTTCGCATATCCTTGTCATCATGGGAGGGGTCATGCAAGGCTTACAACTCTCCCATGCTTTCACCCAAGGGAAGATCCCGATAAGGTCTACCTGTAGCACCGTTTGCGTATACTGATCGTCATGGGAGGGGCCCTGCAAGGCTTAAAACTAATCCCATGCTTTCATCCTAAGGAGGATCTCGAGAAGGTATATCTTGTAGCACCATTCACATATCATCATCGTCATGGGTGGGGTCCTGCAAGTCTTACAACTCTCCCATGCTTTCACCCTAGGGAGGATCATGATAGGTCTACCTTGTAGCACCATTCGAATATCCTGATCATCATGGGAGGGGTTTCTGCAAGGTTTACAACTGCCCCATGCTTTCAACCTAGGAGGATCCCGATAAGATCTACCCTATAGCACCGTTTCATATCCTGATCGTTATGGGATGGCCCTGCAAGGCTTACAACTTCCTCATGGCTTTCACCCTAGGGAGGATCCTATAAGTCTACCTTGTAGTACCGTTGCATATCCTGATCGTCATGGGAGGGGCCTTGCTAAGGCTTAAACTCTTCCATGCTTTCATTCTGGGAGGAATCCCGATAAGGTCTACCTCTTGTAGCACCGTTCGCATATCATGATCATCATGGGAGGGCCCTGCAATAGCTTACAACTCTCATGCTTTCGCTATTGAGAAGATCCTGATAAGGGTCTACCTTTTAGCATCGTATGCCATATCCTGATCCTCATCGGAGGAGCCCTGCAAGGCTTATAACTCTCCCATGCTTTCACCCTTAGGGAGGATCCTGATAAGGTCTACCTTGTACTACACGTTCGCATATCATGATCATCCATGGGAGGGGCCCTGCATAGCTTACAACTCTCTCATGCTTTCACCCTAGGGAAGATCCCGATAAGGTCTACCTTGTAACACCGTACGCATATCCTAATTATCATGGAATGGGCCCTACAAGGTTTACAGCTCTTCTGCTTCACCCTGGGAGGATCCGATAAGGTCTACCTAATGCACTGTTCATATATCCTGATTGTCATGGAGCATCCTAATCACCCTAGAATAATTGAATTTTTTTTTTTTGAACCTATGGTTGAAGCTCATTCCTCTGTGACCTTTTTTTTTTTTTTTTTTTTTTTTTTTTG
Source organism: Benincasa hispida (assembly GCF_009727055.1). NCBI lineage: Eukaryota > Viridiplantae > Streptophyta > Magnoliopsida > Cucurbitales > Cucurbitaceae > Benincasa > Benincasa hispida. Next base: position 39,800,460 of record NC_052354.1, on the reverse strand, counting down.
CAGAACAATGGTTTACTTTGCCGAGCACGTCTCATCTGATGAGAGGCACCTCGTGATTCTTAAAAATCGGAGTCAGCCCATGAAGGAAGGACTTAACCTTCCTATGGCAAAATCGTTAGCCGATCATTTCACTGATCGCTGGCCAACTTTAAATGACAACATGATCCTTTCCAAATTATTGACGGAAGTACCCATGATCCAAGGAGAGCGTGCATGGATCCTGTGATCTTCTATTCATGAGGAAAATCCTAACCCAGATCGAGTTCGAACTCTCGGACATCGCATAATTGAGGGTCAGGTCTACTGGAGCGTTGTGACAAAAGTCACTGGAGAATTCGGCTTCATTGACTGTTACTGGGAGTGGCTTGAGGTTGTAGTAAGTCGAAACGAGCGATTCCTTCGTGACATTAATTTTCTTGACGTAGTGATTTCCTCCCTGTACACATATGATCACAATGGTGACATAGTTTGAGCTTTCTGTGAAGCCTGGTGCCCTTCAACCAACATTCTTCATACTATGGCCGGCGAAGCATCAATTTCCTTATGGGACCTCTGGTGTTTTAGGGGCCTTCTGATCAAAGAACGCTTTTAAAAGAAGTGATTCCCTCCCTCAAAGAACTAACTGGTCACTGTGACAAAGAGAATTACTTGCCGAAAACGTGCGAACACCTTTTTCGGGCATATTTTTTGATAGTGTGCTCGCAGAGAGAAAATTGCTTGACTCCCACGAAACATGATTCCTTAGTGTTTATCAGCTTATGGATCTCATTTTGGTTCCTGGGCTCGCAAATATCACAAGCCCGTTACATGGAAGCAAAAGAAAGCCTCCCGGTCTCGGTCCACGCAAAATCCTGACGGTACGCAGATCGCATTACAAGATTGGTCGAGCAGGGAGAACATGCTATTCGCTAAGCTAGAGGTAGGAGACGGGTTGAAGGACAAGACCTATCTAGCCGTTTTTCTATCCTGTTGGTTATGTCTTTTTGTATTTCCCAAAAGGAAGGTTATCTTCGCTCCGGGGTCTTTAGAATGGCTTGTTTGATGGCTCATGGAACTGTTTATAGTCTCGCTGTTCCAGTCCTGGCCAACATCTATCATGGCCTAGGGTTGATAACAGAGGCTTCAAACCTCATTGGGCGTATGGACATTCACTTCCCCATCCATTATGTCCATGGTTGGCTGGCCTATTACTTCGATACCCATTATCCCGTTCCTGCAGATGTTGGAGGTCCCAAGATGGCCCATTTTTCTGGTGAAGGTGACTCGATTTACTTCGACGAGTACGAGGCGCGGGAATTGATCATAGCGGCGCAAGTATTTAGTGGCATGCAAGCATTCACAATAGAAGCGGCACAAGACCTACCTCTCCCGAAGTCTAGTTATTTTTCCAGCATGCGATCAGGTTACTTATCCTCCCAGTGTGAGGATGTCTGAATTATAGAGTCGTATAGTCCCTT